>NC_134356.1:478081064-478406064 GCF_048569485.1 Anomaloglossus baeobatrachus
CTAGATATTCCAGTGTTCAATTTATCCAGTTATATTTTGTCCGAGTCCCATGTCGGTCTCCTTTCCAAAGGTCTGGGGTTTGCACCTACTAATAAATTTCATTTGTACGACACTCTTATTGATGTGAACCGCTTCGCTCGCAATTTGACTTTAAAAGTACACTTTGATACTGAAGCGGTTCACGAGCATGTTAGTTTACCAATTATTGGTTCTTCTAATGATACATACAATAGAATAATGGCAACCTCTTTTAATGAACAAATTACTTTGAATAGCCTTAGACATTTGGAAAGTGAAACCGACGTGTCTGAATTTGTCAATCTCAATGATAACTTTTGCATGCGTGCGTTTTTCTGACTATTATCCTGTCAAATCAAGACCAGCTGCACTGGACTTCTTTCAGGAGGCTATAGAGAATGATCTAATACATCTTAGTAAAAATCTTGAAAGTAGTGGTCGTGATTTCAATCTCAGCCTCTCTGAGCAGAAGTCCATTGCAGAACTTAAAGACAATTCTGACCTCCTCATCCTGCAAGCAGACAAAGGCGGCGCTGTTGTTACCATGAATGCTGGTCTGTATAAAAAACTCAACTTGCAGGATCTGGAGGACAGAGACACCTATGTCGAGTTAAAACAGGATCCCACATTGGATTTTAATATGGAAATGAACGCTTTGTTACATGAGGGTTTTGGTATGGGAGTTATCACTAATAAAATTATGAAATATCTATATGTAGAAAATCCCATTATACCAGTGTACCACTCATTTCCCAAGGTACATAAAGAGGTGTTTCCTCCCCCCATGAGACCTATAGTCTCAGGCATAGGTTCTTTCAGCAAAAGACTTGGAGAATGGGTAGATCACTTTTTTAAAACCTCTTGTTCCACTAACACCAAGTTTTCTTGGAGACTCTAGAGACGTAATTGGAGTACTGGAGAAAATACGATGGCAGAATAATTATGTTTGGCTGTTATGCGATGTAGTAGGACTTTATCCTTCAATTCCACATCATATTGCTTTAAGATGTGTTAGATAGTATCTACATCGATACAGCTCATACGATCCAAACATAAAAAACTTCATTATTTCTGCAATCAATTTTCTCCTTGGACACAATTATTTTTCATTCAACAACAGATTTTTTTTTTACAAAAATGGGGCGTTAGCATGGGAGCACGTTTTTCCCTGTCTTTAGCTAACATTGTTATGGCTACATGGGAGGAAAATTTTCTATTTTCTGAAGATAACCCATTTAAAAATGGTATCATCTGGCTAGGAAGATATATAGATGATTTAGTGTTTATTTAGGGCAGAGATGTCTTGGGAGACAATTCCATTAGTAATTTTTTCAACTATTTGAATACTAATGACTATAACCTTAGATTCACTAATTTTGTTCACAATTGTTCTGCCAATTTTCTGGATCTGACCTTGACAGGGGATGTAACCACACATCTGATAAATATTTCTCCATTCAGAAAATATACGTATTGTAAAGCCTGCTTTACACGCTGCAATGTATCTTACAATGTGTCGGAGGGGTCACATTGTAAGTGACGCACATCCGGCATCGTAAGGTACATTGCAGTGTGTGAAAGGTACGTGCGATTGGAATTGAACGTTAAAACATTCATCGCATACACATCGTACCTTTCTCTAGAATTGCACGTCAGATTGTTCATCGTACCCAGGGCAGCACACATCGCAGTGTGTGACACCCCGGGAACGATGAAAAGATCTTACCTGCGTACTGCGGCTCCTGGCCCACAATGCGGAAGGAAGGAGGTGGGTGGGATGTTTACGTCCCGCTCAGCTCCGCCCCTCTGCTTCTATTGGCCGGCTGCCGCGTGACGTCGATGTGACGCTGAATGTCCCTCCCACTCCAGGAAGTGGACGTTCGCCGCCCACATCGATGTCGTATGGACGGGTAAGTACGTGTGACGGGTGGTTAATCGTTTGTGCGGCACATTCAACAAGTTGAACGTGCCACACATACGATGGGGGCGTTGCAAATCACATACGATATCGTATGCGAAATTGCAACGTGTAAAGCAGGCTTAATAGTATTTTGACAGCTAATTCAAACCATCCTAAACATACTAATAAAAGCATTCCCCTTGGTAAACCTATCCGGTTAAAAAGAAAAGCACACAAAATCCTACTTACAAATTGGAAGCTGACCTAGCTTGTAATAGATTGACCAAAAGAGGCTATCCTAAATATTATTTAGAAAGAGCTAGAACATTGGTGGACAATATGGATAGAACCCATTTATTGTATTCAAAAGGGAAAAAAAATAAGAATATTAGTAATGTCTCAGCTCAAGCTACCTTCAGTACACCCTATAGTCCCCAATACCGCAGTATTGTCTCCATTATCAAAAAATACCTGCCCGTTCTTTACCAAGACAAAACTTTAAAATTATTAATAGAGAACAAATCCATCTCCTTTGTGGCTAAACGTGCCCCCACATTAGCTCATTATTGTCTCCTAGCCTTTTCAGAGATCCTATGCTTTCCAATTCTAAGGATAGTAACTGGTTAAAAACTAAAGGCTTTTAGGGGTGTGGGGCTAATGTATGTAAATGCTGTAAACATGCTAAAAAATCCAAAACATTCACCTCCATGTATAATAAAAAAACTTGACATCCTTTCATATATTAACTGCAACACTGCTAATGTCATTTATCTTATTAATTGCAATATTTGCAATAAACAATATGTAGGTTGTACGATGAACAGTCTAAAAAAAACGATTAGAAAACATCTTTCAGATGCTGCCAACTTACCACCAGCAGGAGCATCTGTAGTCTCTCGACATTTTTCTCAAATACATGGAGGTGATGTTAAAGGTTTTTCTTTCATGGGTATTGAGCAGGTTAAAAAACCGGAGAGAGGGGGAGAATATCACAACAAAATCCTAGCCAGAGAAAGCAAATAGATGTTTCTCCTGGATACCAGGCTCCCAAATGGATTTAACAATAGAATGGATCTAGCGATACACTACAACTAATGTTTTTCACATTACTGTTTTATGGTCTTTTTTTTTTGCCAGGTGCTCCCATATTTAGATAATAATACTGCCCTGTCTTTTTTAAATATTATGTACAGTATTGTAACTTTTCTGTACAACTTTTGTCATGTAAACACTATTGTTCACAATTACATATTTGTGATTTTTAAAGTCAGTTAATTCTGTTTAATGCAAGTTCTGTTCACATTAATGTCTGTTCTCTCAGGCTGCTTCTGGTATGCATAGAGTTAAACATTGATAGGCTTACTGACACCTGTTACCACTACCACTTGGAGAGTGTTTTTTCTTATTTAAGAATGTTTGGGAATTCCAGAACCAGCTTGAGACCGTGAAGAAGGCGGCATATTGTAACTGCCGAAACGCGTAGTCTGTTCAGCGTGATGTCTGCACCTTGTTATTGAACTCTGGAAACCTTTTAATCCATTTGCAATAAATTTTGGATTTTAACTACTACCTGAAGTCTCCTTCCTGCTGGACCTCCCCACGTTATAGATAGATAGATAGATAGATAGATAGATAATCCATCTTTATACAGCAGTTCATATAGTTGCATGCATCTGCAGCACCCCAGGGGCAGGTAGTTAACCTACTCGTTGCCGGGCCGTTGAGGGTCAGGTCAGGCGATGTCACGGGTGGCCTTGCCAAATTCTGTTGCCCCCAGGCATGCAGTGAAAGGAAGGGAAAGCGGGGTGATGGGGGAAGTTTGTCATGACACCATCTGTGGTATGCAGCCAGGGAGTAGCCGCCACTGCAGAATTCCTTGCCGGGGCAGGCGTTATGGCAGGCGGGATGGTGTCGCTCGCCACAGATGGAGTGGGTCCCGGGTGGATGACGAAGAGTTTAGCAGTTCCCTGGGAGCGCCTGAGCACAGGACGACGGTGTCGCTAATCAGAGTCTGAGTCAGCAACTGCAGTTCCAGGTTCTTTTACTCACTGATTTAAAGCTGCACCCAGGTGCTGGTCTCTGCTGTCGTGGGCATCGGTTAATCCCAAGCAAGTAAAGGGGCCACCACTGGTGTTTGAAAAAAGAGAGAGAGAGACAGAGTGTTCTTTTCCTAGGATTCCCCTTCAGCAGTTAGGTACCCGGGCTGAGCTCCCGCTCCAAGCCCCGGGTCTAGTAAAGTCCAAGAGTTCCAGAAGTGTCTTGTCAGAACTATGGACCCGACTCATCTGTCTGATGTGAGTGTGTTGCACCTACTTCTAACCCCCAAGTGGAACCTGCCACCCAGGTGGATGGCTTCAGTGACCGGGGAAGTCCCATGCATCGTGATGGCTACCCTCTATCTAACCTGAACTAACCCCCCTGTGAGAAGGCTCCTAAGCTGTATGTAGAGTGTGAATGTCAAACACCGGTGATTAACCCCCACCCTTACCTGAGATTGATACCACACCTTAACTGAGGTGCAGTACCCTGTGGCGCCAGAGCCTCAGGGGTGCCACACATCATTTGAGCAAGGATGCGAGCTGCTTCCAAAGAATTAATTCATTTCTTCACAAGTCTCTTGCTTATTGAATGGTCCATAACATCAGAAATGTAAGATATAGATACTATTTAAAAACAATATATACAGTCATATGAAAAGTTTGGGCACCCCTATTAATGTTAACCTTTTTTCTTTATAACATTTTGGGTTTTTGCAACAGCTATTTCAGTTTCATATATCTAATAACTGATGGACTGAGTAATATTTCTGGATTGAAATGAGGTTTATTGTATTAACAGAAAATGTGCGATCCGCATTTAAACAAAATTTGACCGGAGCAAAAGTATGGGCACCTCAACATAAAAGGGACATTAATATTTTGTAGATCCTCCTTTTGCAAAAATAACAGCCTCTAGTCGCTTCCTGTAGCTTTTAATGAGTTCATGGAACCTGGATGAAGGTATATTTGACAATTCCTGCTTACAAAACAATTCCAGTTCAGTTAATTTGATGGTCGCTGAGCATGGACAGCACACTTCAAATCATCCCACAGATGTTCAATGATATTCAGGTCTGGGGACTGGGATGGCCATTCCAGAACATTGTAATTGTTCCTCTGCATGAATGCCTGAGTAGATTTGGAGCTGTGTTTTGGATCATTGTCTTGCTGAAATGTCCATCCCCTGTGTAACATCAACTTCATCACTGATTCTTGCACATTATTGTCAAGAATCTGATGATACTGAGTTGAATCCATGCGACCCTCAACTTTAACAAGATTCCCGGTGCCGGCATTGGCCGCACAGCCCCAAAGCATGATGGAACCTCCACCAAATTTTACTGTGGGTAGCAAGTGCTTTTCTTGGAATGCCGTGTTTTTTTTCCTCCATTCAAAACGCCTTTTTGTATGACCAAACAACTCAATCTTTGTTTCATCAGTCCACAGGACCTTCTTCCAAAATGTAACTTGCTTGTCCAAATGTGCTTTTGCATACCTCAGGCGACTCTCTTTGTGGCGTGCTTGCAAAAACGGCTTCTTTCGCATCACTCTCCCATACAGCTTCTCCTTGTGCAACGTGGGCTGTATTGTTGACCGATGCACATTAACAATATCTGCAGCAAGTTGATGCTGCAGGTCTTTGGAGGTGGTCTGTGGATTGTCCTTGACTGTTCTCACCATTCTTCTTCTCTGCCTTTCTGATATTTTTCTTGGCCTGCCACTTCTGGGCTTAGCAAGAACTGTACCTGTGTTCTTCCATTTCCTTACTATGTTCCTCACAGTGGAAACTGACAGTTTAAATCTCTGAGACAATTTTTTGTATCCTTCCCCTGAACAACTATGTTGAATAATCTTTGTTTTCAGACCATTTGAGAGTTGTTTTGAGGAGCCCATGATGCCACTTTTCATAGGAGATTCAAATAGGAGAACAACTTGCAAGTGGCCACCTTTTCTCATGATTGGATACACTTGCCTATGAAGTTCAAAGCTCAATGAGGTTACAATACCAATTTAGTGCTTTAGTAAGTCAGTAAAAAGTAGTTAGGAGTGTTCAAATCAAGAAATTGATAATGGTGCCCATACTTTTGCACCGGTCAAATTTTGTTTAAATGTGAATTGCACATTTTCTGTTAGTACAATAAACCTCATTTCAATCCAGAAATATTACTCAGTCCATCAGTTATTAGATATATGAAACTGAAATAGCTGTTCCAAAAACCCAAATTGTTATAATGAAAAAAGGTTAACATTAATAGGGGTGCCCAAACTTTTTGATATGACTGTAATGTATATCAGAGCAACATTGAAAGAAAAAGATGTATTACAAAAATCATATTATATCAACAGATTAAAAACCTTGTTGCACAAATATGGAAAGCAGAGGCAGGCAGGCTAAATCTCAAAAAAGGATAAAAACTCAGTCTCATTTAATCCATTGGGTGGCAAAATGCCCAGAGAAACAATCCACTTTGTTTCCCTTTGGGCTAGCACTTTTTTGAGGTTACCACCTCTAAGACCCTCCTGTACTAGATCAATGCCTCTAATATTTAAAGATTTGGGGTCGCAGTTGTGATGTTCCCTGATAATAGCAATTCAGTGTTTTCAAAGAAGCCACAACGGTAACTGTCCTAGCTGCGCCAATGTCTCTCACATGTTCTCGAACTCTGACCCTTAGTTCTCTAGAGGTCAGACCGACATACATTTTTGAGCAGTCGCACATGGCATAATATATCACGTGTGCTTTTATATGTTATATAATAATTACACTTGTAGAAGCGATAATCATCAGATGTATCAAATTTAAAACTGCGTAGGTCACTGGAGCAAGCTGCACAGTAACACCCCAAAGTGGGGCCTCTTGTACTGAAGGGATTGACATATTTAGGCACATAGTGGCTCTGAATAAGAAGGTCACCTAGGTTTTTATATCACCTAGAAGTCCTAAGTGGTTTGTCAGGTAAAAATTGGTTTAAAGATGGTTCTGTCTTCAGAATCAGCCAGTTTCTAGAAAGGATGGCCCTTATAGTTGTCTATTCATGGTTAAAAGTGGGAATAAACCTCACTTTTTTGTCAGACTGGTTCCTCCTAGATAGCTGAAATAACTGGTTACGAGGGGTAAATTTTGCCAGTCTACACCCACCCTTTACGCACCTACTGCTGTAGCTTCTCTGTTTGAAATGAGTCAAAAAGTTGTCATCTTGGATTTCAAATCTCTAATTAGTAGAAAAATCTGCCTCATCCTCGAGAATTGACCCACCGGGGCAGCTCTGATGGTGGACCTTTGATGGGAGGAGGATATGTGCAGAAGTGATTTCACCGATGTAATTTTCCTGTACACATCAGTTTGCATCACACCTCCTAAATTTACATCCAACTGAATATCGAAAAAATAAATTTTTCTACAATCGTGTATAACTATAATTTAATATGATACTCATTGTCAGTAAGTGTAAGGACAAAGTTGTCGAGCTGCTCAGCCGAGCCCTACCAGAAAATCAAAATGTCGTCGATATATCTTATCCAGTACTGGATGTGGTTTTCGGCCTGTGGGTCCTTGCATCCAAACAAACCCCACTCCCAGTATTCCAGGAAGAGGTTTGCATATGAGGGCACACAAGCCACACCCATCATAGTGACTCGACATTGTAAATAAAAATTATCCTTAAATACAAAAAAATTATGTGTCAGGACAAAGCTAAGCAGCTCAACAACCAAATCACAAATGTGTCTGTCCTGGTTATAGCCCCTGAGGAAGAAGCAGACTGCCTGCAAACCATGTTGATGGTCAATGCAGGTATCAAGAGATTCTATGTCTGCTGTGGATAACAACACATCATCATCCACAAAGACCCCATGAACCCTAATCACAGAGAGCGTCGGCTCCAGACTTGAGCTCACGTGCTCCTTAGTCAGACTAATGATAAAGTAAGGAAGCTTAAACTAAAATTACAGGTAAAAATACAATTTACGATAAGAGACGCATGGCTTTAATCGGTATATTAACCCTTACAGCATGCTGTCTTCAGATTACTTGCTGACAGATTTCTTTTATTACAAAAATGAATAGACCCCATGTTAAAATTTTCAACATTTGCTATTTTGTATGAACTCTATGATTTTGAAGGACAGCACTAATTAAGTCTTCTAGACATGGAATGAACATGTTGGCAAAATATTGCAACATTTATAATTTTCCATTCTTCAAGAACGATTTTTCTAAGAGCCTGGAAGCTGGATGGAGAGTCAAGCTCATCTTGTCTCTTCAAAATATCCCAGAGATTTTTAATTGGGTTCATCTCTAATATACGCACATGGTTTCTGATATACTACTGGCATTAGACAGTGAAGTCAATGTTATCATGTATTTTCATTTCAACAATATCTTGCTATTATCCCCTCACCCAATATCACCATAAACCAGCATCGTCAGGGAAAGTAGGCCAATAAAACACCCAAAGGAATAGAAAAAAATGTACATTTTTTAAGCTACTTTCATATTTTACTAGAGTTGAGTGAGTACCTAACTATTCGTACTCGCTATACTCATAACGAGTACTCTCTAATACTCTCATATTCATTCAGAATAGCATGTGCAATTCAAGTCAATGGGGAAAAAAAATCGCAAAGTAACGAGTAACCCGAATGCCGTACTATGCGTGCAAGTAGCAAATAGTGCTGAATTCGGGTTACTCGTTACTTTGCGAGTTTTTCCCCATTGACTTGCATTGCACACACTATTCGGAATGAATACATGAATAGTAGACAGTATTTGTTATGAATATAGTGAGTACAAATAGTTAGGTATTCGCTCAACTCTATTATTTACTTATTTTTTGAACGGGTAAGTGGCTAGTTATATTTTTATGTATATAGAGGGTATATTGAAAAAATATTTCACAAAAACACAGAAGGATTGTAATATGGACTTCCTGAAACAATTTTTCTTTTTATTCCGTTTACACTGAGATTATTTAACCATCTTGAGAGTAAGACCAAATACTTGACACTTGATAATCTTGACACCCAAGATGCACATGGTAATGTTAAATGTGTTCAAAAAGGTGAGGAAAAAAGGTTTCAAAAGTAAAGATGGTGCAAGTAGATTTGCAGATTCATCAGCCATGTCGGTACTTGGACAAGAATCCTGAGGACCACCAACACCCATCACCCAGGATCCATGGGTCTTCTTTTGATTAGGCAGCCTTCATAATTGCACAGAGAAGCCATCAGATAAAATGTGGTTTGAAGAGTTCCTGTCACAAATTACTGATCCTTCCATTGGACTGGATATTGCAAATGGATTCACACTATCTCTATTTAAAAGTGTTGTGTGAATACACACCTCTGAACATTTCAATGGTATATGCTCCATTTTTTATATAAACTTCTATTAAAAAGACAAGACAAGATCGCTACTTCCAATAGGTGGCGCTGTGCTAGAGTTTGTCTCCTTTACTGGAGAGACAATTTGAATATTTCTTAGAGGGGCGTGGCAGGTATAAGTCCCCTTACCTGGCAGCCAGACTGGCTTGCAAAGTCTCCTTAAGGAGAATAGTGTTCCCCCGTGGTCCCCACATAGCTTTCTCATGAGCCAGATCAGACATCCCCATACTTTGCACTGACGAGGGGCAAGCACCCCGAAACACAGTGTCTGCAAATTGGGATTCTGATCTGGCTTATATATCCTGAGTCATATTGCAAAGGATTGTTAAAAATCCACTTGTGACTTTTAGGATCGCTACTTCCAATAGGTGGCGCTGTCCTAGAGTTTGTCTCCTTTACTGGAGAGACAATTTGAAGACCTACATGATCATTTACTAGATAACATGTCTGTAATTGGGATTTGTAGCATAGTACACATTTTAGGAACACATTAAGGTAAAATGATCTAAACTCGTTTCTATCAGTGGCAATATGACAATTTATCACAGAAGGGCAATAGCATGAGGGACCTATTAGCCGGGCCAATAAATGGCCATAGGAACATATGAGAAGATTGGCAAAGCACTTGTTTGTAAAGTGAGATTCTTTTTAAACAAGCTTAAAAATCATTGTTTATGCCAGAACATCATTCCACGTAAAAAACATTGTGTGCTGATAACAAGAAATTTTATGTACATGGAATAATCATATTTATGCTCACTCTGTGCCAATGGAAGTGCCAACAGTCTGCAAAACAGAGCAATAACCCACCGCCAGTTGGTCTGCATGCGGATGAACATTGGTTAATGAATCTGTAATTAGTTGTGTGGGGTCCATTGGACCCTAAGTGAGCTTATGTTCATCATATTTCCACAAATATGGAAAGCAAGTAATCATCCATTTTGGTAGCTTCCTAGCTTGTGTCCCCCTCCTCAGAACTTTGCAAGATGCGGAGTTGACAAGATCTAAACAAGCTGTAACAATGGGCAGCAACTAATAGAATGGTTTTTAACAGGAAGAAATGCAAAGTCATACATCTTGGCAAGAATAATGAAAAGAGCATATACAGCATGGGAGGAAAAGAGCTATCCAACAGCATGTGTGAAAAAGACTTAGGGGTACTTTGCACACTACAACATCGCAAGCCGATGGCAGCGATGCAGAGCATGATAGTCCCCGTCCCCGTCGCAGCAGCGATATTGTAATACTTATTCTATATTCTGAGGATTTCGATAGCGTAGGGCAATGACAATCAGAGACGAGTTCCGGGTACAAGATGTTTTATAGTATGTCACCACGGTAGAAACAGAACAAACACAACAATACAATAACACATACAATACTTTCCGGAATAGACGCGCAGGGAATTCCCGGGACCACGCACCGGACTCCCCCAGGGAGACCACCGGAGCGAACCCCTATACAGGGACTGTCCGGCAATCTACCCCGGAAGGCCTAAATGCGCAGCGGCCGGGATAAGGAGCAAGCGGTAAAGTCAATGAGTGTCCGTACGGAAATGTTTATCCAGGATGGTTACGAACCAAAAGAGAACCAGGCGGAGTGCTGACCGAAGATGGTAAACGGAATCCGGGCACAGCCTTAAGAGCCGGGTACAGTCCTGAGACAATCGGTAGGTAGTCCTTTAGGGGAATCCCGAGGCAATCCGGAATAAGCAGCAAACACAGCAGGAGCACACAGCAGGCAGTATACTCAGGCACTGGACTGGGCTGGGAGGCGGCCTTTTATGCTGCTGGACAGGAAGTAGGGCAACAGAACGGTAACCTCCATGTTAACCGAGGGCAAGGGCAGTCAAAAGAGAACTGGAAAACCTGGAAACCTGACATTACTCCCCCCCCCAGAGACGGCCTCAGGACGGATCAGGGCCAGGTTTGTCCGGGTACCGGCGATGAAACTGAGCAATCTTCCGGGGTGCCCGAATGTTACCCACCGGTTCCCAGGAATAATGTCTTCAACCACGAACTGCTCCTCGCCGTCGACCATCACAGGCGGAGGAGGAGGCACAATACGACCATGAAAAGTATTAGGGGAAACGGGTTTGAGGAGAGACACATGAAAGACCGGGTGTACCTTTAGATGGTGCGGTAACCGTAGCCGACAGGCCACAGGGCTCACGATCCCGGTGATCTTGAACGGACCGATGAATTTTTGTCCCAGTTTCTGCGAAGGAACACCCAATCTCAGGTTTTTGGTGGATAACCATACAGAGTCCCCTACCTTGTACATGGGTGCCGGTTTCCGGTGAGTGTCCGCCGACCTCTTGTAACGCTCCTGGGCCGTAGCTACGGTGTTCCTTAAAACCTCCAGATTTTGTCGTAGTTCTGTCACTCTGTCCTCCACCGCTGGTACCGAAACCGCAACCGGTGACCTAGGCAAAATAGTCGGATGGTAACCCAGGTTAGCGAAAAAGGGCGTTACCTTAGTGGAGCTGCTCTGAGTGTTGTTGTAGGAGAACTCCGCCAACGGAAGCATCTTCAACCAATCGTCTTGGAGATGGCTGACATAACAGCGAAGATATTGTTCCAGGGTTTGATTCGTCCGTTCGGTTTGTCCATTTGTCTGAGGATGGTATGCAGAAGACAAACAGACATCAATCTGGAGTGCCGTACAAAACCCCTTCCAGAATCTCGACGTGAACTGCACGCCCCGATCGGAGATGATCTCATCCGGTACCCCATGCAATCGGAATACGTTCTGGACAACCAAATCCACTGTCTCTGCAGCTGAGGGAAGACCGGTACACGGAATGAAGTGAGCAGCTTTAGTCAATCGATCCACCACCACTAAAATGGTATTATGCCCGCCTGAGACCGGCAACTCCACAATAAAATCCATGGAGATAGACCCCCAAGGGCGAGATGGCACGGGTAACGGTTGGAGGAGTCCCGTAGGAGCCACACGAGGGACCTTGCACCGGGCACAAACCACACATGAGTGGACATAGTCCTTCACGTCCTTTAAACAGGTAGGCCACCAGAAAAACCGGCTCAGAAATTCCTGCGTCTTCTGTACCCCCCTATGACCGGCCAACACGGAGTCATGAACCAACTTGAGAACCCGAAGTCTTACGGCCTCCGGGACATAAATGCGTCGTTCTCTTAACCATACACCATTCCGAAGAACAAGTGTTACATCATTCGGGGGGGCAGCAAGCAATACATCACCATCATAGGCCAGCTTGATGTCCTTCCACAAGTCCTGGTCCTGGATTACTCCAACGAAATTGGCATCTGTTAACACGGTCTGCGACGGGGTTCCAGGCACGGAGTCCACGGCAGGGATTCGGGACAAGGCATCGGCTTTCCCATTACGTGAACCTGGACGGTATGTAACAACAAAATTGAATTGGTTAAGAAATAGGCTCCAACGGGCTTGTCGTGGAGACAGGCACCTGGCAGACTTGAGAAATTCCAGATTACGGTGATCTGTGAGTACTATCACTTGCTGCGCGGCTCCCTGTAAGTGGTGTCTCCATTCCTTGAAGGCGGCAATAATCGCCAATAATTCCTTATCCGCAATGTCGTAGTTCCTTTCCGCAGGGGACAACCTGCGGGAGAAGAAGGCACACGGATGCAGGAGACTCTTGTCCCCGGTCCTTTGAGAAAGAATGGCCCCTAATGCGTAGTCGGAAGCGTCGACCTCCACGATGAAGGGAAGTGCGGGATTCGGATGCACTAGTATGGGTGCTGAGGTAAAACATCCCTTGAGACGATGGAACGCTTCCTGAGCCTGGGCGGACCATACAAACTTCTGTCCTTTCTTAGTCAACAGGGTGATGGGACGAACAATCTCTGAAAAGTTACGGATAAAGCGTCGGTAAAAGTTGGCAAAACCGACAAAGCGTTGTACCTCTTTGATGTTTCCCGGTTCCGGCCAGTCGAGAATGGCTTGTATCTTGCTAGATTCCATGTTCAGTCCCTGAGGAGAGATGACATAACCTAAGAATTGTATTTGTGAGCAGTGGAACTCACATTTCTCCAGTTTAATGTACAGGTGGTTGTCCCTCAGCCGGGTAAGTACGGTCTTGACGTGCTCCTGGTGTTCCTGGAGAGAATCAGAAAAGATTAGAATATCATCCAGATAGATCACCATGAATTGGTCCATGATATCCCTGAAAATATCATTAACTAGATGTTGAAATGCCGCAGGAGCGTTACAAAGTCCAAAAGGCATCACTAAATACTCAAAATGTCCGTACCGACATCGGAACGCGGTCTTCCACTCGTCTCCGGGACGTATACGAAGCAGATTATATGCCCCACGGAGGTCCAATTTGGTGAATATCTTTGCCTGTTGGACTCTCTCCAATAGCTCCGGAATCAACGGTAACGGATACCGGTTCCGGATGGTTATTTTATTCAGTTCCCGGTAGTCAATACAGGGTCTCAGAGTCCCCTCCTTCTTTTTCACAAAAAAGATGGGTGCCCCTGCGGGCGAGGTAGACGGGCGAATAAATCCCTTGGCCAGGCTTTCATCAATATACTCCTTTAGGGCTTCTAGCTCAGGTGCCGCCAACGGGTAAACATGACCAAACGGGATTTCTGCCCCTGGGAGTAAGTCTATGGGGCAATCATACGGTCTATGCGGAGGAAGCCGATCGGCCTTTCTTTTGTCGCATATGTCAGCGAAGTCACGATAAACCGAGGGTAAAACGGGTACCTGTACCGTGCCTTCTGCATGTGGTGTTACCGGAACCGGAACAGTTGGACAAATGGCCGGATCACTCTGCGGTGGGAAGGATATCTCCTTAGTTTCCCAATTGATGACCGGATTTGTAGACCGTAGCCACGGAATACCTAGAATAATCGGAAAATGTGGAGAAGAGATCATCATGAAAACAAGAGTCTCCTGCTGACCTGGTTTCATCACGCATTCTAGCGGTACTGTTTCCCGATCCACTGGTCCAGATGTTAACGGAGATCCGTCTACCGTCTCCATGGTAACCGGTAAGGATCTTTGCTGAGTCCGGATACCGTGTTTACTAGCAAAAGAAAAGTCCATGAAATTTCCCCCTGCCCCAGAGTCTATCATTGCAGAGGTAGGAATTAGCTGTCCCTCCCACCGGATCTGAATGGGGAGTGAACAATGGGTATATTTCCCTTCTGAGTCCTTCGGTGAGGTAGACATTACCGTCAAGGGAAATACCGCATCCAAGTGTCCACTTGCCTCAGAGATATCAGACTCTGCGTCCGTGTTATCACACTCTGCCATGGCTGCCAATACCTTATTTGGGCGATTCGGACGTTTCGGGCAGTCGATTAAAAAATGGTCCGATTGACCGCAGTAGAAACACAAACGCTCACGGAGCCGGTGTTCACGACGTTCGTTGGTCTCTCGCTTTTGTAGAGAGTCCACTTGCATAGGAACGTCCTCAGCCTCCCGTGGCGTCCTGAAAGCCGGTTCTCTGGAAGGAAATGTATTATTATTTATACGGTTTATAGCTGCCCATTTTTCCTGTCTACGTTTCGTTAAACGGGTATCTATGCGCACACAGTGCTGGAGAAACAGGTCAAAATCCCCTGGGGATTCGGAACGGGCTAACTCGTCCTTGATGGTACCGGACAAACCCTTTCTGAAAACGGACAATAATGCATTGTTTCCCCAGTCGGTGTCTACCACTAACCTCCTGAACTCAGTGGCGTATTCAATGACAGAGCGCTTTCCCTGACGTAAGGTAAGGAGAGCAGATTCAGCGGTAGCACGGCGATTCGGATCATCAAACATCTGCGCCATTGCGTTCAGAAAGTCATCTAGGTGATTTAAACGGATGTCCCGGTTTTCTATCATCGGATTAGCCCAAGCCAGTGCTCGTGGGGTTAATAACATGATGATACATAACACCTTTGACCGGTCAGAACGGTAATATTCAGCATGTACATCGAAAAACAGTATACATTGGTTAATAAATCCACGGAACTGACTACGATCACCATTAAAACGGAATGGGGGTAACCTAGGCATACCGGCAGCTGGTACGGACGTAGTGGGGACGGCTTCCTGAGCCTCCACTCTGACTTGCAAATCCTGTATAGCCGGACCCAGTACCTGGTGATCATGGCCCAGCTGCGTTTCCACATCTCTAAGCTTAGTCTGCACCACCTCCATCTCCTGCTGCAGGGAGTTAATCATGGAGAACAGCTGATCTACTCGTGTCTCAGTCATTGCCCCAGCGAAATCCTCTAAAGGCCTGAGTATAATGTAATACTTATTCTATATTCTGAGGATTTCGATAGCGTAGGGCAATGACAATCAGAGACGAGTTCCGGGTACAAGATGTTTTATAGTATGTCACCACGGTAGAAACAGAACAAACACAACAATACAATAACACATACAATACTTTCCGGAATAGACGCGCAGGGAATTCCCGGGACCACGCACCGGACTCCCCCAGGGAGACCACCGGAGCGAACCCCTATACAGGGACTGTCCGGCAATCTACCCCGGAAGGCCTAAATGCGCAGCGGCCGGGATAAGGAGCAAGCGGTAAAGTCAATGAGTGTCCGTACGGAAATGTTTATCCAGGATGGTTACGAACCAAAAGAGAACCAGGCGGAGTGCTGACCGAAGATGGTAAACGGAATCCGGGCACAGCCTTAAGAGCCGGGTACAGTCCTGAGACAATCGGTAGGTAGTCCTTTAGGGGAATCCCGAGGCAATCCGGAATAAGCAGCAAACACAGCAGGAGCACACAGCAGGCAGTATACTCAGGCACTGGACTGGGCTGGGAGGCGGCCTTTTATGCTGCTGGACAGGAAGTAGGGCAACAGAACGGTAACCTCCATGTTAACCGAGGGCAAGGGCAGTCAAAAGAGAACTGGAAAACCTGGAAACCTGACAGATATCTTGTGATAGCTGCCGTAGCAAACATTATCGCTACGGCAGCTTCACATGCACATACCTACCCTGCGACATCGCTCTGGCCGGCGAACCGCCTCATTCCTAAGGGGGCAGGTCGTGCAGCATCGCAGCGACGTCACACGGCAGGCAGCCGATAGAAGCGGAGATGAGCGGGGCATAAACATCCCGCCCACCTCCGTCCTTCCGCATAGCCGGTGTGAGCCGCGGTGATGCAGGTACGCTGGTGTTCCTCGCTCCTGCGGCTTCTCACACAGCGATGTGTGCTGTCGTAGGGGAACGAGGAACAACATCGTACAGTCGCTACAGGATTTAGGATTGTTTAGCTTGCAAAAGAGAAGACTCAGAGACCTAATAGCTGTCTACAAATATCTTAAGGGCTGTCGCACTGTAGAGGGATCAGTTTTATTCTCAGTTTCACAAGGAAAGACTAGAAGTAATGGGATGAAACTGATGGGGAGGAGACACAGATTAGATATTAGAAAAAACGTTTTGACAGTGAGGGTGATCAACGAGTGGAGCAGGCTGCCACAAGAGGTGGTGAGTTCTCCTTCAATGGAAGTCTTTAGAAAGAGGTTGGAGGACATCTGTCTGGGATGATTTAGTGAATCCTGCATTGAGCAGGGGGTAGGACTAGATGACCCAGGAGGTCCATTCCAACTCTACCATTCTATGATTCTATGATTCTATGACTTCACATACCACAGCGAGGTGCTTGGAGTCCCATGGACTGGTACTTTGGGTCGCTAACTGAAGGTTAATGGCTGTGGTCTGCCTGTGGGCTGTAAGTTATGTTGATTTTCAGTGTCTAATCCTTTTGTTCCCAGGTCATATATCATTGAAAGAGGTGTCTGGCAGTGAACTTCGACTCCTCTCCTCTCCCTATTGAAAATGCTTGGGGAGAAGGGTAGTTGCAGAGAACAGGTATTGAATCATTTAGCCTACAGCTACTTCTGTGTATATTTTTTTCTTGTAGGAAAAGTACGGTATCTAATATGTATTCTCAGTTTACCTTTGCCAGATGGTCAGCTATGTTACTTTGGGTAAAGTTGGCCATAGATACTAGAACTTATCATCATTTATTATAATTTTTTTTTCGCAGATCCAGACAACTTCATAGGACTTGCTGACAATTTAATGCCCACGACCCATACGTAGTCCTCATTAAACCTACTGGATCTGCCCCCAATCAGTCAGTTTTCTACGACCACTTGTAAATTTTTGTATGAAATTACTTAAGTATTACGAAAAATTGTCAATAAACCAACTGCTTACCTGACAGAACCATCACTACCAAATACTCGGCATGCCTGTGCTTTGCTGACTGTTCCTGCTCAGCAGATAAAAAGAATAGGGAATTACTTTATATTTGTAGGCTTGTACTTGCTAATTCTTGTAAAATAAACATTTTCTATAATATTATATTAGGGCCCAATGCTAATCGCCAGTATAACATTAATTGTGGCTTCAGCTGGAGCTTTGCTGTAAATACACTCTGTAGTGATGGAGTAAAAGGCTCAGCATTCTTCAGCAACAATGTATCCTTGGAGATCGATATTTTAGAATAAATCCAAAGCAATAATAACTTTCCCTTTTACAAGACTATAATACTGAATGGATTTCCTAAATCCATGTTATAGGTGTGTAATCAGCAGATGAAGTACAAAGTAAAACTATGCTCTTAGGCTCTGAATCCATTTTTATATGTGTTCAGAAATAGGGTCACATCACACTTACTACAGACAACATCATTGTAATGGAATAGTTGTGATCAAGAAAAGTTTAATGTTCTCGATCCAACATTTTAAGTTCTTACTAGAGATGAGTGAATATATTTGGCATTATTTGCACGAATATTAAGGTATCTGTGATATCCATTACTCGTCAAGTTTTAATATTTGACTCTTGAGATTCAAGTCCCCTCCCTGCATGTTTGGAGCCTGATTTTCAGTCACTGAACATGCTGGGAATGCTTGCCAATCATAGTAATGCCATAGCCATCTTTGCTACTGACATTACTGTCGCGCAGTGGAAAAAAAGAAAATGACTAAAGCTGGAAAATTACACTTACTGAGATTCCCTGTCACAGTACTTCCTTGTCTACTTATTAACCCTTATTATTCACTGCTTCCCCCGCCCACCTTATGTTTTGGCATCTGTGATTGGTTGCAGTCTTGCCAGCGTTTGTGGTTCGTTGTCATCACACTGGCTATCTGGGTCAGGAAGTTGGCTGTGTATCAAAATATGAGGGACCCTGTACGTTTTTTTTAATTATGTAAATTAATCATTTTGGAAAAACAACGTGCAGCCCCTCCAATATTGATACCCAGCCAAGATAAAGCAGACAGCTGGGGCTGGTATTCTCAGGCTAGGAAGGCCCATGTTTATTGGGCCCTTCCTAGCCTAAAAAAGCAGCCTGCATCCACCCCACAATTAGCACATCCATTAGATGTGCCAATTGTTCTGCTTGACCCCGCTCATCCCGATTGCTCTGGTGCACTGGCAATTGGGGTAATATACGGGGTTTATGTCAGCTGTCAAAAATCACAGCTGGGTCTGTGATATCCCCATTACCAACCCTGTAAGTAAAACCAAAAGCACAAATACATAAAAATCACAAAAAAACCCCACTTTTACCAATTTATTTACCCCTAAAACACTGCCGCATGTCTACACGATGTCCACGGCGATTCCGGCTCTGTTACATCCAGAAGCAGCAGTGATGGAAAACGCGACCAATCACTGCAGTTTCTGGGAACCCACTGCCAGATTGCCGGATTGTCGGATAGTGGGATATGCATTCAATCGTTCAACAAAAGATCTGCCTGGATTCAGCATCCCAGTGCCAGTATGGCACTGCCTTTATTTTATATAGCGAAATCCTGGTGGTTGGTTACCTTTAAAGACAAGGTCCTGGATACAGTTTATATAGGTATAACATGGTGACAGAATCTCTTTAAAGCAGTCCTGGGCAAACTATGGCCGCGGGCCACACCCAGCCCTTTGGATGTTCTAATCCTGTCTACAGACTGAATTAACAAAAGGGCTGGAAGCCTTCCCCAACTCTGTCCCAATTTCACAAAAATCTTCATTCTCAGCATGTAGATACCAGTGAATATAATGGTGGAAGAGGGAGCCATTAATATGCCATAGATCTTACTCCAGCAGGGATTATGGTGAGCTGCACACAGAGTTGTACATCGCCCATCCAGTGCTCTTCATTCATGAATAGGCATACAACTCTTCATGCCTCAGGAGCTTCAGTAACTCTCCTCATCATGACTGCCAGTATTCATTAATGTGGCCCTCATTGTGCAGAAAAAAAACCAGAACAGCATGCCAGGGGAACTGTGGTGAGGTAAGTAGTGTGTGGGTTTTTTTGTTTGTTTTTTTTGTCTTTCAAGTAGGATCATAATTATGTCTTTGTGGACTGTTGGGATGATATTATAGGATTCACCATTCTGTGTTTGGGACTGTGGGGGATCATACTGTGTAGAGACCATCATAATGTGTTGGGCTGGGGTAATCATACTGTTGGGGGACATCTTTCTGTGTTGGAGCAGTAGGGGTCATACTGTGTGGGGCAGGGCTGGGATGAGGGGTAGGTAGAGTAGGCACCTGCCTAGGGTGCTAGTGAGTTTCCTCATTCTGTGTTTGAGGGACTGTAGGGGTCTTCATTCTGTGTTTGGGGAACTGTAGCTGTCATCATTCTTAGTTTAGGTGTTGTGGGAGATAATATTGTGGGGTTATTTTTCTGTATTGAAGGGCTGTGTGGGATCGGACAATGTAACGGGACTTTAGAGGTCATCATTATGTGTTTAAGAGCTATGGAGGGGACCATCATACTGTAGATAAGGGGCTGTGGGTGTCATCATGCTGTTTGAAGTGTGAGATCACACTGTGGGTGAGATCATACATCATCATTATACTATACTAGCTGTAAAACCCAGCTTCGCCCGGGTTAATAACTGTTAACAAAATAGAATGTATTAACAAAAATTTATTCTGCACACAAACCACAAAACAAACAGATACAAATGTAATTATTAAAAGGCAAAAACTAAGCTAATAGAAGCATTTCACAACGTATATATTTCAACACAACAGATATTCCACACAGATTTAACTAAATTGGCCAAGTAATGTGCTCCGTCTGTCTCTTTCTAGGTCTGTCTCTTTCCAGGTCTGTCTCTTTCCCCGTCTGTCTCTTTCCATGTCTGCCTGTCTCTGTCTGTCTCTTTTTTTGTCTGTCTCTATCTCTCTGTTTCTTTCCCCATCTGTCTCTTTCTAGGTCTGTCTCTTTCTAGGTATGTCTCTTTCCCAGGTCTGTCTCTTTCCCCATCTGTCTCCCCATCTCTTTGTCTGTGTCTTTTCCTGTCTGTCTCTTTCCTTGTCTGTCTCTATTTCTCTGTCTCTTTCCCCGTCTGTCTCTATCAAGGTCTGTGTCTTTCCCCATCTATCTTCGTTTGTATCTCTGGCTGTCTCCTCCTTCCCTGTCTGCCTGTCTCTGTCCCTGTCTGCATGTCTGTCTATCTCTTTCCAGGTCTGTCTCTTTCCAGGTCTGTCTCTTTCCAGGTCTGTCTCTGTCTGTCTCTTTCCCCGTCTGTGTCTGTCTGTCTCTTTCCCCGTCTGTCTCTTTCCCTATCTGACTCTATCTCTCTGTCTCTCTCTATCCGTCTCCCCACGACATCTTATTACCTCACATATAAGCTTCTTATACTATTAATGTCTTTTGTTCCTATAGCAACTAATCACAGTTCCTACTAATAACCTGTAATTCCAGGCTCCATTTACTTTAATGGAGGCATGTTTTTTGAAGAGTAACTGTAAAGCGCGGGGTTAAAATTTCCTGTCAAAATATTGTCTACGACGTTCCCTGGGTCACATGAGGTGTCTGTGCAAAATTTCGTGATTGTAAATGCGACGGTGCGGATACATTTTTCGTTTCACTTTTTCCCCATTATGTAGATAGGGGCAAAATTGATTGGTAACTTGGAACACGCAGGGTTAAAATTTCACCTCACAACATAGCCTATGACGCTCTCGGGGTCAAGACGTGTAAGTGTGCAAAAGTTTGTGGCTGTAGCTGCGACGGTGCAGATGCCAATCCCGGACATACACACATACATACATACATACACACATTCAGCTTTATATATTAGATATAGGAAGCTGTAGGGGATTATACTGCATGTGTTTCATCATTCTGTATCATAGACCATACTTTTAGTGGGGTTATTAGAGCCATCCTACTGTGTTTGGAGGGTGGCAGGGTTCGTAGTGTAGTTAGGACTGTGTGGACAATCATACTTAGTGGGGGGCAGCATAATGTGGCATCATACTTTTGTGGGATTGTGAGGTCATCATAATGTGTTGGGAGGCTTTTGGGGCATCATACTGTATATGGGGGGGCTATGGGATCCAGTTTACTGTGTGGGGAGCTGTGGACCATCATAATGTGTGTGGGGGGTGTGGGGACATCATGCTGCATATGGGAAAGCTGTTAATCACAGTAACAAGGTTAAATAACAGGAGGAGTTACTGTTTATGATAAACTATAAAAATCCATAAAATATTTAATTTTGATCTGATCAATAATAAGCAGTAAAATGAATATAAAATAACAGTAATATGTCAATTGAAGAGAATTAATTTTGATATATTGGTTCAGCCCTTCACAACAGTTATGTTCTTTCTTGTAGCTCCCTGGGGAAAATTAATTGCCCACCCCTGCTTTATAGTGTTTTATCAAAGGTATTTTTTGATATATCTCTATTCAGTCTTGCTTTGTTGAAGCAACAGATGCCAGACTAAGGGAAATGGAATGTCATAAAGCAAAATGTTCTGGAAATTACATCAGAAAAGCCATTGTGCATATTAACATATGAGTTTTGGAAACAGTACAGTTAGGAAACCCAAATCTTCACTCTGGAAAATACACTATATGCCCAATTTTTAGACAATTTTTCTTTTTGATTATTCATTTTATGATTGAACAACTGCAGTGCTATCCATAAATCCAAAAGGTTAATAAACCCTAAATATTTAAGAAAGAAAGTGATTATTTTTCTCTTTCTTAGGGGCCCTTTGCACACTACGATATCGCAGGTGCGATGTCGGTGGGGTCAAATCGAAAGTGACGCACATCCGGCGTCGCTCTCGACATCGTAGTGTGTAAAGCCTTTTACATACGATTAACGAGCACAAAAGCGTCGTTATCGTATGATCGGTGTAGGGTCCGACATTTCCATAATGCCGCTGCTGCGACAGGTACAATGCTGTTCCTCGTTCCAGCAGGCAGCACACATCGCTGTGTGTGAAGCCGCGGGAGCGAGGAACATCTCCTACCTGCGTCCCGGCCGGCTATGCGGAAGGACAGAGGTGGGCGGGATGTTTACGTCCCGCTCATCTCCGTCCCTCTGCTTCTATTGGCTGCCTGCCGTGTGATGTCGCTATGACACCGCACAACCCGCCCCCTTAGTAAGGAGGCGGGTCGCCGGCAAAAGCGACGTCGCAGGACAGGTGAGTGCATGTGAAGCTGCCGTAGTGATAATGTTAGCTACGGCAACAATCACAAGATATCGCACCTGCAACGGGGGCGGGGACTATCGCTGCAGCGTTGGTAACACATTGTTACCGATGTCGCAGCGTGCAAAGCCCGCCTTAGACTGGGGTCACACTTGTATGTGACTCGTGCGATGTACAGATCACATCTCCCGGACTGGCCGGCCATTCTCCTGACAGGAGCGGTTCAGCTACATGTATTTCTATGCAGCTGACATGCTCCTGTCAGGAGAGCCGCTAGCCAGTTCGGGTGATCCGATGCCATCCTCGCACAAGTCACAGGCAACTGTGACTGCAGCCTTAGAAGAATATCTATCTGTGCATGATTATTGGGAAACTGTTATTGCGCAGAATTATTATGCAACTAAATGAAAAACATAAATTTTGCCATCTCAGTTGTTTACTTGTATTTGTTGTGATTCAGTGAGCCGGTAGATTGGAGATATGGAGATTGGAGATATATTTATCCAAGCAACCGCCTCTTGCACTGGTGAGCAGCACGGAGGAGGTCAAGCCCTGGATTGGACTTCCTCTGCCATTCCAGATTTTTGAGACAATGCCCAGATTTCACAGTTGAAGTAATGAGTACAGCATAAATAGACATCTCTAACTCCTCAGTGTGTGTTGGTGTTTTGATCGGAAAAGCTGGTGTGTTTTATGGGAACATCACACCTGAATGGGCTGGCATTTCTGGGCTCTATTCCTGTCTGATGTAAGAATGATAGTGGTGTGCGAACCCGAACTGTTAAGTTTGGGGTTCATACCGGATACCTAGTGTCTGTGCACAGACCCTGAACATGGAGTTCTCAAGGAACTTCGTGTAACTGTTCAAAACCGCATTTCATTTAGATGTGTTTTTTATGCCAGAAGTTGCAGATTTGGTGGAGGAACTGAGTGTATAAATTCCATCACCATATTTGCATCTCTTGGCAAAAAAACACAGTTTTCTGCCAGGAGATGCGGGTCTCAGTGAATTGTATGAATTTACTTGAGGTTACTGACTTCAATAAGGTCACCTCAGGTCAGTTTATCTGAAATTACCTGAGATCAAAGGTGGAGCTCTTTGGGAACCTCCAGCTGTGATCGCAGATAAACTGAGTGACATCACCGCTCACAGCTGCAGCTCAGTCAGTCTCTGCCTGATGCCACAGCAGGCAGTGATGTTTTCTAATGAGTAGAGTTGAGCGCGGTTCGCGGTTCGAGGTTCTCCAGTTCGCGGCTCGAGTGATTTTGGGGGCTGTTCTAGATCGAACTAGAACTCGAGCTTTTTTGCTAAAGCTCGATAGTTCTAGATACGTTCGAGAACGGTTCTAGCAGCAAAAAAACTAGCTAATTCCTAGCTGGCTTTCCGCTGTAATAGTGTAAGTCACTCTGTGACTCACACTATTATGACATTTCAGTGTATAGTGTGCGGGAACAGCGCATTCAGATCACTGCTGTATGTATAATGGCGATCGCCATTTTTTTTTTTTTTTCCTTGTCTTCCTTCCCTAAGCGTGCGCGTCTTGTGGGGTGGGCCAGCATGTCGGCCAATCCCAGACACACACACAACTAAGTGGACTTTTAGCCAGAGAAGCAATGGCATGTGTGATAGGATGTCCATGTCACATGTTCCTGCATTATAAAACCGGACATTTTCTTCCAGCACGCCATTATCTGCCTTCTGCGTCCTTGGTGTCAGACATCACTGGCACAGCTCCTATCGCCGATACTGCTGTATACGCTCCATACACAGCGCTGGACAGCTTAGGGATAGCACTTTCTATCAGTCCTTTTAAGGGCTCATACCGGCAGGGTCAGAGCCATAGGTGACAGAGTTTAAAACAGAGTTTAACAGCTACACAAGATGACAGCGTCTGTGTAGCTAAGGTCAGTGATTTCCTCGTTGCATTTCCCCATTAGGAGGGATAGAAAGGCAGGCTTCCTTTCCTCTACCCAGAGACCCACAACCCTGCCACTGTACCCTCCTGCCCTTTGCACACTCAAACTCATTGTTACTAAGCCATTATACTAGCAAACACTGAGTGAACTTAGTGGCATCCTAAACGTGGCTGTTGGACTTCTGTATCGTCCCACAAGTGCAAAGATATTTGCAGCACCTCTGCCTGCATTGCACACTCAAACTCATTGTTACTAAGCCATTATACTAGCAAACACTGAGTGAACTTAGTGGCATCCTAAACGTGGCTGTTGGACTTCTGTATCGTCCCACAAGTGCAAAGATATTTGCAGCACCTCTGCCTGCATTGCACACTCAAACTCATTGTTACTAAGCCATTATACTAGCAAACACTGAGTAAACTTAGTGGCATCCTAAACATGGCTGTTGGACTTCTGTATCGTCCCACAAGTGCAAAGATATTTGCAGCACCTCTGCCTGCATTGCACACTCAAACTCACTGTTACTAAGCCATTATACTAGCAAACACTGAGTGAACTTAGCGGCATCCTAAACGTGGCTGTTGGACTTCTGTATTGTCCCACAAGTGCAAAGATATTTGCAGCACCTCTGCCTGCATTGCACACTCAAACTCATTGTTACTAAGCCATTATACTAGCAAACACTGAGTGAACTTAGTGGCATCCTAAACGTGGCTGTTAGACTTCTGTATCGTCCCACAAGTGAAAGATATTTGCAGCACCTCTGCCTGCATTGCACACTCAAACTCATTGTTACTAAGCCATTATACTAGCAAACACTGAGTGAACTTAGCGGCATCCTAAACGTGGTTGTTGGACTTCTGTATCATCCCACAAGTGCAAAGAAATTTGCAGCACCTCTGCCTGCATTGCACACTCAAACTCATTGTTACTAAGCCATTATACTAGCAAACACTGAGTGAACTTAGTGGCATCCTAAACGTGGCTGTTGGACTTCTGTATCGTCCCACAAGTGCAAAGATATTTGCAGCACCTCTGCCTGCATTGCACACTCAAACTCATTGTTACTTACTACGACATTATAATACCAAAAATTGAGTAAACTTAGTGGCATACAAGAAGTGGCTGTTGTACTCCATTAGTGCCCCACTGGTGCAAATCTATGTGCAGCACCTCTGCATGACACCCACCTGCCCTGTTTTTAATAAGCTATAATGATAGCAAAAAATACTGCCATTTAGTGGCCACATAGAACTGGATGTTGTATTTCATTAGTGCCCCACTGGTGCAAATCTATTTTCAGTACCTCTGCATGACACCCTCATGCACATTTTGCTACGCTAATGTTATAGCAAACTCAGGGAATTCATTGCTGCATTTGATAATTCGGAGGGATAGAAAGTGAGGCTTCCTTTAGCTTTTCCTTCTGTTCATAGACAGCATCTCCAAGTCCACACCCGAAGAGCAATTTCTCCTCCACGTGTAAGTGTGGAGAGGCAGCTAGTGCGCATGCGTGTGCCGATTTACCCCTGCTGCAGCCTAACTACAGTGTTTTGCCTAGTGAGTATGCTCAGCCTGACTGTGCCATTGCTGAGGCTAAGTCTTCATTTCGGGATACAGCGCATGCTCCCACACTTAGTGTGAAAAGCCTCTTTGCACAGGTACTTGCATTCCGTGCCGGGTCTAAGTCCTGTTTTGTGCCGAGTCACCATGCTAAAGCTGATAGTCTTTTTTCAGAGACTCTATTTCATGCAACTGACCATGCTCAGGCACTTACTGCATCAGAAACTAGGTCCGGTAATGAACCCTTTGGCCCTGCCCCTGATGTGGGGGGGCCCATAAATACCACAAGCATCAGGTGTCCTGACGATGTGGCCAGGCCACTCCCAAATGGCTTGCAGAGGCCCGCCCCTATGACTTGTCACCTCATTATTGATGGTCAGACGATGACTGGTGAGGTGTTTGTGTCGTGGCAGCCATGAGGTCATTATTGAAGTTGCGGTTCCAAATAGGACGCTAGTTATGCCACTCATGACGTGTCACTCTGCTTTTGTCTCCAGGAGGTGCATTGTGGTCCACCCTGGTTTGGGGCGGACCCAGGTTATAAAACGGGCTGGAGCCAACAAGAAGGTGCGCAGTCTTCTATTTTGCTCCGAAAGAGCACACCTCCACGTGTTGATCCCATTGCGGCTTTAGGCCAGAGGTAGGCAGGGAGAGGGCGTCGATGCAGGCCGCCACCACAGTTGGTAACGCAGAACGGTTAAGACCAGCTCCTGTCCTACAAGTCCTGCTTGTGCAGCCCAGTGGCATTAACAGGCCTGCTGCTGATGCGCCTGTTGTCCACAGGTGTGGCCCCAATGCACACGGTCAGCGTACTGAATGGCCCCTGTGATGTTAACAGGGAGTTCCTGGGCTGGGTGGGCGTGTGGACCCTGTGACGCTAACAGGGCTCCCAGTCTCAAGATCCGAGTGGCGTCTAACTCGGTTCAGGCAACTATTAGTTTCATAGCCACACAGATCTGTATCCTCCACCTAACCTTCCAGTTGCCAACCTCTCCTTTTCCATCTGGGAGCACGGTGGACATTGACTGCTGATGGGGATATATACCTTTCTCTTTCTTTTCTTATTAATTTTCATTATATAGCGGTAACATAGTATATACCACCTTATCCAAATCTGCCAGTCCCACCGTAACAGATGGTGTTTCTTCATCAAATGTTACTTTTGCTTAACCAACAAACCCACGGAGAAAAACTTTTTTCCCCTTTCCAACACACCTGTTCCCCTTTCCACCAGCATTTGTCCTTTTTCAACTCATTTGGTATATGACCAAAAGTGCAACTCTGCAGGGACACCGTACTCAACGCCATCTCAGCACAGCAGCCAGCCCTCGGTCCCTCAGATGTGGACAAGTAAAAGCCCATTTCCTCCTATCCATGACAAAGCATTGAGATTCACTCTGTGCAGCACTGGTGTTTACTGGAAAAGTAGATCTAAGAATCCGTACCACCTTCTGCAGATACTCCTGTATACGTGCGTCCCTTTCTATGGCAGGAATTATTTCGCCAAATTTTGTCTTGTACCGGGGATCTAACAGTGTGGCAACCCTGTAGTTAGCATTACTTCGAATTCGTACAATCCGAGGGTCATGTTGTAGGTAGTGCAGCAAGAAGGCGCTCATGTGTCTTGTGCATCCAGGAGGACCAAGTCCTTGGTGTGTTGGTGGCAGAGAGGTGAGAATCGTTCCTCCTTCCTCTGCCCTCTCCCCCCAACCTCGCACAACCGAAATGTGAGCAAGCTCTCACTCATCTGCTGAGTCTTCCATGCCCATCGCCAGTTTGTCCTCCATTTCTTCATGGGCTCCTGCACCTTCCTCAACAATTTTTGCTGATACTATGCGCCCTTGTTAATCCCTCTCCCCCACCGTCCCTTGACTTCCGCCTAGGTGCCGCTCACCGTCTGGACCTTGTAGATCTTATTATCCCTTCTGCATATGACTCCTCCTGTACTTCCTCCCCTTCCTCTTGGACCAACACCTGACTCCGAATAATGCATACAGTGTGCTCCATCTTGTAGATGACCAGAATTGTCACGCTGAGAATGGCATCGCCAGTGCTAAAGATCTTCGTCGATATTTGTAAACTGTGTAGAAGGGTGCATAGGTCCTTGATCTGACACCACTCCAGCAGCGTGATCTGCACCACCTCTGGATCAAGTTAGCCCAGGGTATACGTCATACTGTATTTCATCAGGGCTCTGCGGTGCTGCCACAGACGCTGAAACATGTGCAGATTCAAATTCCTGCGTGTCGGAACATCGCATTTCAGGCGTTTAACCGCCAGACCCTAAGACTTCAGGAGCGATGAAAGTTGTTGAGCTGCTGGGTGCGAAGGATGAAAGTGAGCACATAGCAGCGTGCCCGCTGCACAAGGCCATGTAGGCCGGGATGGTATTTTAAAAATTGCTGGAGAATCAGATTCAACACGTGAGCCATACAAGGCACGTGTGTCACATTGCCCTGACGAAGGGCCGCAGACAGGTTTGCATCATTGCCGCACACGGCTGTTAAGTCACCAACGTAGTCCGCTCCGGCAATTTGTACTCCAGTCGCCAGGTGACAACGTGTTCCTTTCGTGCATAGTGCTGATGATGGGAAAGGAGTCGATGCCTGCGGCGCAGGTGGACGCAGGTTATGGTCACCCACTGGGTTGCGTTACCTTGACAGATACAGAACCACAGGCTGAATGTAGGTGGTGGGTATCTCACAGATGAAGTACCATCATTCAGCTACAACCAATGGGAAGACACCACACCCTTTTTTAGGCCCCTCCTGTCTGCAGACCACTGCCAGACAAAGCTATGAACCTCTTGTTACTGTTACCCCCAGTTCAGTTTTATGAGTTTGTGTGCTTGTTACCTGACTACTTTTCCTGCTTGCTGTTTATGTACCTCGTTGGCCGATCCGCATTTCACCTCTGCTTGTTTTCTGATTAAGTCCTGGCCATCCCATTCTGTTCCTCTTCCTCAATTAATGTTTTTGACCCTGCATGACTACTATTCTCTGGAACTGCAGCCTTCCACAGGTATTGATCAACTTGGGCCCTGTGTAATTCCAAATCACTGTATAGGGGTTAAAGGGTTTCAGGGTTCTGGGTGTCCAGCTTGGTGAGTGGCTTGCCTCTAGCCTATCCTTTACAGCACATCTGAGTGTGTCGATCCAGGCAGGCGTTACACCGTGCCCTCTGCAGAAGGCCATGTAGGCCAGGATAGTGTTTTAAAAATTGCTGGACAACCAGGTTCAACACGTGAGCCATACAAGGCATGTGTGTCACATTGCCCTGAAGAAGGGTTGCAGACTGGTTTGCATCATAGTCGCACCCGACCTTCCCTGACTGCTGGTTGAGTAGACAACCATTGATGAAACTCGGTCTCACTCTCCAGAGCTAACCGTCCACAATTCCTCAGCAGTGTCTCATATTTCCCCTACATTTCAAAGTAAACATTTGACCGCCTGATGGCCTTGAGCTCTGCTGCCAGCATAGTAAGGAGGTGTGTGGGATTCCTTGGGCGCAGTTACAAGGAAGGGTGGCCTGACCACACAGGGTTTGGGCCGAGGTGGAGGACCCACACGAGGTTAAGGAGGCAGAAGCAGTGGAGGAACTTGTACATACAGAGGAAGGATTGACACACAAGTCGTTGGGACGGCAAGACTTGTACAGCAAACCCTTCTCCATCTCTCACCATAGTTACCCAGTGCCCAGTCAGCAACATGTAACTCTCCTGTCCATGCTTACTGGTCCAAGTATCTGTGGTGAAATGCACCCTGTCACACACAGAGTTTCTCAAGGAATCGGTGAGGTTTTGTGTGACCTGCTGTGGTAGCGCGGGCACGCCTTTCTTGGAGAAGGAGTGACGACTGGCCATCGGCTCTTGGGGCACTGCAATGGGCATAAGGTCTCGAAAATCCTCGGTCTCAAAAGGGTGTAAAGGCAGCCTTTCTGTTGCCAACAAGTTGCAGATGATGAAACTCAACCTCTTAGGCATGTCATGCCCTTCGAAAATCATGTAAAACACAGCGAGGGGACTCAAACCACAGTCTCCCTCATTGCCACTAATTTGGCCACACACACCCCACTTGACTGGCATCAGTTGACCCCCCTTTTCAAAATGAAACAGATGCTTTGCATGAAGCACTCTCAAAAATACGCGTGCCTTTCCCGTCCCCTGGATGACCCAGGGGAAGAAAAGTCCTCTGAGAGCCATGACTTGTTCATCTTGGTTCTTTTAGAAGCACAGCGAGGGGACTCCAACCACAGTCTCCCTCGTTTCCACTAATTGGGCCACACACACCCCACTTGACTGGCATCACTTGATCCCCCTTTTCAAAATGAAACAGATGCTTTGCATGATGCACTCTCAAAAATACGCGTGCCTTTCCCGTCCCCTGGATGACCCAGGGGAAGAAAAGTCCTCTGAGAGCCATGACTTGTTCATCTTGGTTCTTTTTTCAAAAGCGAGGGGACTCCAACCACAGTCTCCCTTGTTTCCACTATTCTGGCCACACACACCCCACTTGATTGGCATCAGTTGACCCCCCTTTTGAAAAAGAAAAAGATGCTTTGCATGAAGCACTCTCAAAAATACGCATGCCTTTCCCGTCCCCTGGATGACCCAGGGGAAGAAAAGTCCTCTGAGAGCCATGACTTGTTCATCTTGGTTCTTTTAGAAACACAGCGAGGGGACTCCAACCACAGTCTTCCTCGTTGCCACTAATTGGGCCACACACACCCCACTTGACTGGCATCACTTGATCCCCCTTTTCAAAATGAAACAGATGCTTTGCATGAAGCACTCTCAAAAATACGCTTGCCTTTCCCGTCCCCTGGATGACCCAGGGGAAGAAAAGTCCTCTGAGAGCCATGACTTGTTCATCTTGGTTCTTTTAGAAACACAGCGAGGGGACTCCAACCACAGTCTCCCTCGTTTCCACTAATTGGGCCACACACACCCCACTTGACTGGCATCACTTGATCCCCCTTTTCAAAATGAAACAGATGCTTTGCATGATGCACTCTCAAAAATACGCGTGCCTTTCCCGTCCCCTGGATGACCCAGGGGAACAAAAGTCCTCTGAGAGCCATGACTTGTTCATCTTGGTTCTTTTTTCAAAAGCGAGGGGACTCCAACCACAGTCTCCCTCGTTTCCACTATTCTGGCCACACACACCCCACTTGATTGGCATCAGTTGACCCCCCTTTTGAAAAAGAAAAAGATGCTTTGCATGAAGCACTCTCAAAAATACGCATGCCTTTCCCGTCCCCTGGATGACCCAGGGGAAGAAAAGTCCTCTGAGAGCCATGACTTGTTCATCTTGGTTCTTTTAGAAACACAGCGAGGGGACTCCAACCACAGTCTTCCTCGTTGCCACTAATTGGGCCACACACACCCCACTTGACTGGCATCACTTGATCCCCCTTTTCAAAATGAAACAGATGCTTTGCATGAAGCACTCTCAAAAATACGCTTGCCTTTCCCGTCCCCTGGATGACCCAGGGGAAGAAAAGTCCTCTGAGAGCCATGACTTGTTCATCTTGGTTCTTTTAGAAACACAGCGAGGGGACTCCAACCACAGTCTTCCTCGTTGCCACTAACTGGGCCACACACACCCCACTTGACTGGCATCAGTTGACCCCCCTTTTCAAAATGAAACAGATGCTTTGCATGAAGCACTCTCAAAAATACTCGTGCCTTTCTCGTCCCCTGGATGACCCAGGGGAAGAAAAGTCCTCTGAGAGCCATGACTTGTTCATCTTGGTTCTTTTAGAAACACAGCGGGGGGACTCCAACCATAGTCTCCCTCGTTGCCACTAATTGGGCCACACACACCCCACTTGACTGGCATCAGTTGACCCCCCTTTTGAAAAAGAAAAAGATGCTTTGCATGAAGCACTCTCAAAAATACGCGTGCCTTTCCCATCCCCTGGATGACCCAGGGGAAGAAAAGTCCTCTGAGAGCCATGACTTGTTCATCTTGGTTCTTTTAGAAACACAGCGAGGGGACTCCAACCACAGTCTCCCTCGTTTCCACTAATTGGGCCACACACAACCCACTTGACTGGCATCACTTGATCCCCCTTTTCAAAATGAAACAGATGCTTTGCATGAAGCACTCTCAAAAATACGCGTGCCTTTCCCGTCCCCTGGATGACCCAGGGGAAGAAAAGTCCTCTGAGAGCCATGACTTGTTCATCTTGGTTCTTTTTTTCAAAAGCGAGGGGACTCCAACCACAGTCTCCCTCGTTGCCACTAATTTGGCCACACACACCCCACCTGATTGGCATCAGTTGACCCCCCTTTTGAAAAAGAAAAAGATGCTTTGCATGAAGCACTCTCAAAAATACGCATGCCTTTCCCGTCCCCTGGATGACCCAGGGGAAGAAGAGTTCTCTGAGAGCCATGACTTGTTCATCTTGGTTCTTTTTTCAAAAGCGAGGGGACTCCAACCACAGTCTTCCTCGTTGCCACTAATTGGGCCACACACACCCCACTTGACTGTCATCAGTTGACCCCCCTTTTCAAAATGAAAAAGATGCTTTGCATGAAGCACTCTCAAAAATACGCGTGCCTTTCGCCTCCCCTGGCTGAGCCAGGGGAAGAAAAGTCCTCTGAGAGCCATGTCCACATTGTCAGTGGACAGACACGTCTGCTTATCTGCCAGCAGAACCCCAGCAGCACTGAAGACAGGTTCCGAGAGAACGCTGGCTGCAGGACACGATAAGATCCCCAAGGCGTACGTGGCAAGCTCAGGCAATTTATCCAGATTGGAAGCCTAAAATGAGCAGGGCTCAAGTTGCACAGTAATGGCATCGATGTTTCCTTGCATATACTCATATATCTGTGTCTCCTCCTCTTTTTCCTTGTCCAGCTCTTTTGTTTTCGCATGAGTATATGTCCTTGTCACTTTCCCATGTGTTTGTGTTGTGTTGTGAGTTGTTTGTCACCTTTTGGACACCTTTGAGGGTGTTTTCTAGGTGTTTTTATGTGTTTGTGATTGCCTGCCATTGTTTCCTATGCGGTTCGAGTTCGGTTCGTCGAACGTTCGACGAACCGAACTCGAACGGGACCTCCGTTCGGCGAACCGACCTTGAGCCGAACCGCGACCGGTTTGCTCATCTCTACTAATGAGCCTTCATGCTGCAACTCAGTATGTAGGAGTCTGGATAGTTGTGGGACCTCATGTGGATTACATCGGACCTGGGTGTTTGGAGGTAATAAATTAGAGAAATAGAGTGGGGTTTTTTTTGCATCTTATTTCCAATGAAGGATTTTTTGGTGTTTGTGCTTATTTCTTTTCAGTTATAGTATTAGTAATGGGGGTCTCATAGACGCCTTCCATTACTAATTTAGGGCATAGTTGGATCTATCAGTTGTCATTAACCCCTTATATTACCCCGATTGTCATCACACCAGAGAAATCGAGATGAGCTGGAGAAAGTGCGGAATTGTCCCGTCTAATGGATGCGACAAATCATGGGCGGTTGCAGGCTGCTATTTTTAGGCTGGGGGGGCAATAACCATGGCCATTCGCAGGCTGAGAACACCAACCCCCAGCTGTCGGATTTATCATGGCTGTGTATCAAAATTAGAGGGCCCACATGCAGTTTTTTTTAAATGATTTATTTATAATTTAAAAAAATCCACATAGGGTCCCTTTTATCTTGATACACAGCCGAGATAAGCACGCAGCTGGGGGCTGCAGCTTGTAGCCATATGCTTTGTCTGTGCTGGGTATCACAATAAGGGGGGACCCTATGCCATTTTATTTATTAATTGTTACACTACTATATGGACGCAGACAACATGTGTGAATCCAACCAATAATAGACGCTGTCACATCGAGTGGGGGCAAGGTCTGTCTGCAACCTCTCACAGATGTCATTACTAGAGATGAGCCACCCCCCTGGCGTTCGAGTTTGGTTCGACAAACGTTCGATGAACCACTCGAACCCCATTGAAAAAAATGGGAGGCAAACACAAACGCATAAAAACAATTATACATGTGCACATACAGTTAATAAACATTGCCATAACACTTACAGGTCCCTGCGATGTGTCCTGCACTCTGTCTCCCGCTGATTTTCCTTCCGATAATCACTGCATCCTCCCGGTAACCAGCACTGATGATAGGACCTATTGTGCCGTCAAAATTGCATGTGACCAGTTACGTGTCTATTATCTGATTGGCTACAGACTGCTCACATGGCTAGACGTCATGCTAGGTCCTGTCAGTGCATCTCTCTGGTACGCGGTGATCATTCCAGCATCTCCGTGTACCAGCAAAATACTCTGGCACATGGTTGGCTTCCCCGTTCCTGCATGTGTGTGCTCTTTACAGAGTCAGCCCGCATGCAAGGACTGGTTGCCACAGCCGGTGAATAACGGAGATCACCGTTGCTAAAGCAACCCGCCTGTCAGCGGTGACGTCACCGCTTACAGGCCGCAGCTTCTGCTCACTCACTGAGTGAATAGACTGCACAGGAGCAGCAGTGTTCTTCCTCCCATGCTGTGCTGTCTGATGTAGCAGAGCTGCATGGGTTGGAGGAGAAAGAAGACAGAAGACCATGGATCGTGGAGGGATGAAAGGGAGTAATAAACATGGAGTCTCTAAGTGTGTCTGTGTATTTATTTCTATTAAAGTATTTTTTATCTGTGTGGTGTCTTTTTTTAACCCTTTATTGGAGATTCTTAATGACCGGGTCAAACTTGCCTGACATTAAGAATCTCTGGCTTAATACTAGCTAGTAAAACAAAGCTAGTATTAACTCATAATTACCCAGCAAGCCACTCAGCTTCAGGGCTGCTGGAAGAGTTGGATACAGCACCAGATGATGGCTTCTATGAAAGCGCCATTTCTGCAGCGGCTGTGGACTGCAATTCGCAGCAGAGGGGCCCAGAAAGCTTGGGCCAACCTGTGCTGTGGATTCCAATCCCCAGCTGCCTAGTTGTACCTGGCTGGACACAAAAATGGGGCGAAGCTCATGTCGATTTTTTTTTCAATTATTTCATGAAATTCATGAAATAATTAAAAAAAGGGCTTCGATATTTTTTTAGTTTCCAGCCGGGTAAAAATAGGCAGCTGGGGGTTGGGGGCAGCCGTACCTGCTTGCTGTACCTGGCTAGCATACAAAAATATGGCAAAGCCCACGTCATTTTTTTGGTGGGCAAAAAACTCCTGCATACAGTCCTGGATGGAGTATGCTGAGCCTTGTAGTTCTGCAGCTGCTGTCTGCTCTCCTGCATACACTAGTGAATGGAGCATGCTGAGCCTTGTAGTTCTGCAGCTGCTGTCTGCTCTCCTCCATACAGGCAGCAGACAGCAGCTGCAGAACTACAAGGCTCAGCATACTCCATCCAGGACTGTAGGAAGGAGTTTTTTTGCCCCCCTCAAAACATTTTTGTATGCTAGCCAGGTACAGCAGGCAGCTACGGGCTGCCCACAACCCCAAGCTGCCTATTTGTACCCGGCTGGGAACCAAAAATATAGGGAAGCACTTTTTGTTTTTAATTATTTCATGAATTTCATGAAATAATTAAAAAAAAAATGATGTGGGCTTCGCCCAATTGTTGTGTCCACCCAGGTACAACTAGGCAGCTGGGGATTGGAATCCGCAGCTCAGGGTGCCAAAGCTTTCTGGGCACCCCTGCTGCAAATTGCAGTCCACAGCTGCCCCAGAAAATGGCGCTTTCATAGAAGCGCCATCTTCTGGCGCTGTATCCAACTCTTCCAGCTGCCCTGGTGATGGGTGGCTCACTGGGTAATAATGGGGATAGGGCTAGCTTTATATTATCAACTGGCTCTAAGCCCGAAATTCATGGTGTCACGCCAATATTAGACATGGCCACCATGAATTTCTAGTACAGATAAAAAAAGACACAGAAAAATATTTTTATTAGAAATAAAACACAACACAATTAGTGACTCCATCTTTATTGAACTAAAGAACCCCCTCCGCAGTAATCCTGGATCAAGGGTCCCGCGCCGTCCAATCCAGATCCAATATCATCTGATCGGTTTGCTGGAAGGCAAAGCAATCAGATGATGTGTCAGGTTCAAGGGCCGGAATCACATGACACAGCAGCTGATTGTATAAACGGCTTTTATACAATCAGCTGATGCATCAGTGCAAAAAACCCAAAACAAACTACACACTTTAGTGCAGACTCCTGTCCGAAAGCAGCTGCAGATAGTTTAGCCAGCCGGGCGGTAAAAAGCCGGCATCACCGCTCGACTTATAGTGTCAGCTGATTCTGTCAGGTGACCGCATCAGCTGATCATCGCCAGGTCTGAGAGAGAGAAGAGAGAGAAGAGAGAGAAAAGAGAGAGAGAAAAGAGAGAGAAAAGAGAAGAGAGAGGGAGAGAGAGAAGAAAGAGAGAAGAGAGAGAGAGAAGAGAGAGAGGAGAGAGAGAAAAGAGAGAGGGAGAGAGAGAGAAGAGAGAGACAGAAGAGAGAGAGAGAAGAGAGAAGAGAGAGAGAAGAGGAGAGAAGAAGAGAGAAGAGAGAAGGAAGAGGAGAGAAGAGAGAGAGAGAGGAGAGAGGACAGAGAAAGAGAGAGAGGGAAAAAGAGAAAAAGAGAGACTGAGAAAAAGAGAGAAAAAGAGAGAGAGAGCGAAAGAGAGAGAGAGAAAAAGAGACAGGGGAGAGAGGGAGAGAGAAAGAAAAAGAGAGAGAGAAAGAGAGAAAGAGAGAGAGAGGGAGAGAGAGAGAGAAGAGAAGAGAAAGAAGAGAGAGAGGAGAGAGCAATGCAGCCTCATTCCGTGAACTGCTCCGATTTTAGAGGTGTGTGCCGCAGCTCACAGCTGATGTCCGGCTCCTGCCCTCAGTGCATAATTAAATTAAATTATAAATAAATAATAATTATAATTTAATTTTTTCCCAGGACTGCCAGGACTTGAACCCGTGAACTAATGCTTCTTAGGCAAGAGCTCTAACTATTGAGCCACTGGCTCTAATAAGAAACATAGGCAGATTTGGTAATCTTTAGCTCTATACTGCAGTAGAGAATCTAGAAGCAGATTGTTCTGCTGCAAGGATAGATGGATGGATGGGCAGATAGATGGATGGATGGGCAGATGGGCGGATGGATGGGCAGATGGGCGGATGGATGGGTGGGCAAACACCGGCAGTACCGCACTCATCACCGCACACACACAGGCACTACAACCACCATCATCACCGCAGGCACTACAACCCCCATCATCCTCCCCTCAGTGCATAATTAAATTAAATTATAATTATAAATAAATAATTAAAATTTAAAATAAATTAAAATTTTTCCCGGGACGGCCAGGACTTGAACCCGTGAACTAATGCTTCTTAGCTGAGAGCGCTAACCATTCAGCCACTGGCTCTAATAAGAAACATAGGCAGATTTGGTAATCTTGACGCCTGCATTGCAGACTGAAGTCTCTGGTGATAGCGCGATTCACTTCAGGTGGTACGTGGAGAGGACACAGCGATCATGTTTTGCGGTGCTCCCTGTCATCTTCATATAGCAGAGCTGACACTGTCATGTGGATTATTTCGGACTTGGAGGGGTATTTGGGAATTTTAATAAAATTGCTAAAGAGGGTGTTTTTTTGTCTTTTATTCCAAATAAAGGATTTTTCGTTGTGTGTGTTTATTTACTTTCACTTACAGTTTAATCATGGAAGGTATCTCGGGGAGACGCTTGCCATGATTAAATCCTTATCACCCCGATTGACTCCGCACCAGAGCAATTCGGGATGAGCTGGGTAGAGTCCCGGGACTGCCGCATCTAATGGATGTGTGACGCCCTGGACTAGCCAGGTAGTCACATACATAGCAACACACACACCCCCACCCTAGGCAGTCACACCAGCCAAACCAAAAACCCTTGTTGCCTCCCTCCAGAGTCTGATGTTCACACCAGGTGGGGCGGAGCCAGACGGTTGGCCCCACCTACCGAGGAGTTCACAGGCCTGGAGGCGGGAAAAGTGACAGTCCAGTCTTGGAGGTGAAAGTGAGAGGAGTGAACACTTGAGGTGTCTGGGTTGGAGCCCAGACACTGACAGCAAGGTTGGCAGACGGTGGTAGCCGTCTGCAGGAGTTGGTGGAACTCCGCAGAGCCGTGAGGACCGGGGTCGGGGGCGTCCGCAACACTGCAGCCGGCTGTGGGACCCGTCCATCCGGCTGTTTTGGCTTACCTACGACTCTGTCAGTGATTGTCTGAGTGAGTACACCAGTGCCATCCAGCACCACGCCGCGCAGTCCCTGTACCCCAGCCATCCAGCCTTCCCGTATCACCATCGAGCCCCAGGATCACCAACCTTTGCCCACGGAGAGGACAACATCTCAGCTGCACCCTACCATCTCTCCTGGGATCCCTGTTACCAGCAGCGGTGGTGCCATTATCACCACGACCCGTGGGTGGCGTCACGAACAATCTCCCTAAACATACCATCCCTATTTCACTCACGGGTGAGGAACACTGCTCGAGTCCCCGGGTCCGGTCCACCGCTCAAGCCACCGAGCAGCAGCAGCAGAAGCCCCGGACCCGAGCGTGGCGAGCGCGTCCCCTCCGCCCGCGACAACTTGGCGTCACGAACAGGATAGAACCAATCTAACTACCGTTAGAAGTGCGCCTTGTAGTTCCCGCCGGCGGCATCCGGCTGAAAAATTTGAAGTTCCGCCATGTTTGGCGTGAAGATTTCCCGCTCAAGCATCTTCCCCGAGCAGGGAAGGCGCGAAAGTGAAGCCCCGACCCCAACAAGCGGAAGTGCTAGAAAGAACCAAGGGGGGGAGGGTGAAAGCCTGCCTAATGTAGCCGAGGGCATAGGAAGCGGGGACGCCAGGACCCTGAAACATATTCCGTTCCTGGAGGCTGAGCAAGCAGGATGTTCGTTCCGTACATCAGGCCCACGCCCAGAACAGCGGCGTGGGTGGAAGCTCGGGTGGCACAGTTAAGCCGCAGGCTGCAGTCCCCGGCTCCAGCTCCTTGTGCAAGAATGGGAGGCTGGAATGATGGAAGTGGCGATGACCGTGCAGGCCCGTGAGGTGAAAGCAGAGTCGGAGGAGCGGGTCAGTGACCCACGCCCCTGTGTCCCGGAGGGACCGGTCGCTGTGGCCAAGGGGCCCGGTCTGCCCCCGCTCAGCCTGCTGCGTTCCTCGCTGCCCATGTTGGTCGGTGCCACCCCGCCGGTCGGCCCGCTGCTCCCGAACCCGGCAACAGATGATATCGCTCCCGCCCGCGAAGATCCACCTGCAGGCGCTGCCCGCGGATGACAGCTTGCCCGGCCAGCACCAACCCCGCTCCCCTGGAGGGTGCCCGCTCCCCAAAGGGAGCCATCCAGCCCGGAAGCGGCCGCACCCAAAGAGGCCCCGGCTGTCTGCCCGGCCAGTACAGAGGTGGAAGATAGCCTGCCTCAAGCCCGGAAAGTGACACTGACCGCTCCCAAGCTCCAGGCCTCAGCTGAGGCTGCAGAGGGTTGCCGCTGCAAGGCAGCAAAACAGGCCGTGACACAGCGGTGCCCCCCTACCCAGAAGATGCCGATCGTGGCCCGCATTGGGGGGTACCTGCTGGGCGCAACCCCCGCGCTAGAGGAGCTGCCATCTTGGGAGCGGCAGCCAAACCTGATGGGCCGAGAGGTAGAGGCCCAGGAGAAAGAGAAGGCTGCTATCCTGGCCCACACTGTAGAGGCAAAGGATGCTCTCCGGAGGGCCTCTCCCGAAGCTCGGGGCCCGATCTTTGAAGGTCAAGTCCGGCAGTTCTACCCCTGGCGTGGATGGGGGTTTATTCACGAGCCAAGCCTGGGGGTCGAGGCGTTCTTCTCCAGGTGAGATGTTAACAGCCAGCTGCCCTGGGCCATCTGAAGCGTGACCTCTGTGCGGGTGAGTTGGTCACATATACCTGCCACCTGGGAGAGAGGGGCTGGTTTGCCCTGGATGTCCAGAGAAGGGTGAGCCATGATGACCTCGAGCAGCCCTGGTCACCTTCTCCGCCGTACAGTCCCAAGACGGATCCGGAGGAAGTAAGTGGCAACGGTGACCTCCAGTAAAGGCAGCGGTCCTCCGTTGAAACCAAGTTGTCCCCGTTGGGACCCATATCTGAATGAATTCGAATCAACCGAAGTTTTCACCTGATTGTCTACAGTGATTATCCCGGCCGTTGCCGGCAAGTTGTCCCCAGAGGGAATCTCTATGTTTACCACCCACATGAGAAACTGCTCATGAACATGGCCGAGAACTGGCAGGCCACCCACGAACTTGTGGGCCTGTAAATAGTGTTGTGGGCTGTTTTCCGTCCGTGCCGCCTCCGGAGAGGCAGATTGGAGGAAGGGCCCGCAGCAGAGCAGGCTGGGGCCCGGCCACCACCAGGACTGGTGGCCATCCTCCGGGGGTCAGGGGTCAGGGGTCCCCCTGGACGTGGGATCCCCTGAAGTGACAGCCGGGTGCGAGACGCCGTACCCATTCCCGCTCGGGTAACCGGGACCAGGACTGGGGTAAAGGGGTGCTGCCCATTTCTTAGGGGCAGCATCAAGGATCAGGTTATTTGGGTGGGAGAGCGGATGACCATGAACCCGTCCGTCAGTAATAAAAATGTTTGAAACATTAAAAGTAATGCACCTCCCGTAAGGGAAGACTTGAAAGTATGCTTTTGTTTTCTGCTTTACCGTTTTACCATTGTTATTTATCTTTTTAAAGTTTTGAAAAATAAAACCGATGATGGACGGGCAGCCCGCGGACGGTTTGCATTTTACCAAGGGGGAATGTGATGCCCTGGACTAGCCAGGTAGTCACATACATAGCAACACACACACCCCCACCCTAGGCAGTCACACCAGCCAAACCAAAAACCCTTGTTTCCTCCCTCCAGAGTCTGATGTCCACACCAGGTGGGGCAGAGCCAGGCAGTTGGCCCCACCCACCGAGGAGTTCACAGGCCTGGAGGCGGGAAAAGTGACAGTCTAGTCTTGGAGGTGAAAGTGAGAGGAGTGAACACTTGAGGTGTCTGGGTTGGAGCCAAGACACTGACAGCAAGGCTGGCAGACGGTGGTGGCCATCTGCAGAAGTTGGTGGAACTCCGCAGAGCCGTAAAGACCGGGGTCGGGCGTCGGCCCGCTGGTACTGGACCGGGGAACGGAGTGAAGCTAAGCACACAGGCAGGGCCATCGGACCCCGACCAGGCTTGGAGCCGCCGTCAATAGTCAAATCCGAATGTGACAGGAACCCCAGTGGTTTCTCAACTACTAAGTCCCGATTGAAGACAACCGTCCACCCAGAGAGGATATACAGCTACCGCCACAGGCTAGAGATCCAAGGGCCAGCGCCTGCGGGCAAAACGGGCTTCTACGGCACCTATACGCCGGGGAGCGGACTACCGGTGGGCAACCACAGGAGTCAAGAACATTCTCAAAGGTGCAGGGAAAGACAGCCACCATCAGCCGTCCGGGGAGAGCACAACAACAACACTGCAGCCGCAACAACACTGCAGCCGGCTGCTCGACCCGTCCATCCGGCCGTTTTGGTTTACCTACGACTCTGTCAGTGATTGTCTGAGTGAGTACACCAGTGCCGTCCGGCACCGCGCCGCGCAGTCCCTGCACCCCAGCCATCCAGCCTCCCCGTATCACCATCGGGCCCTGGGATCACCAACCTTTGCCCACGGAGGGGACAATATCTCAGCTGAACCCTACCATCTCTCCCGGGATCCCCGTTTCCAGCAGCGGTGGTGCCCTTATCACCACGACCCGTGGGTGGCGTCATGAACAATCTCCCTAAACATACCATCCCCATTTCACTCACGGGTGAGGAGCGCTGCTGGAGTCCCCGGGTCCGGTCCACCGCTCGAGCCACCGAGCAGCAGCAGCAGAAGCCCCGGACCCAAGCGTGGCGAGCGCGTCCCCTCCGCCCGCGACAGATGCGGCAATCCCGGGCGGCTGCTGGGTGATATTGTTAGGGTGGTGGGCTCCCCATGACGTGGCGCTCTCCATCCAGACAATACCAGCCTCCAGCCGTGTGGCTTTATCCTGGCTGGTATCAAATATGGGGGTAACCGCATTTTTTTTTTTTAATTTGTTTATTTATTTTACTGCACGATATAGAGCCGCCCGCTGGCAGCTGTGATTGGTTGCAGTGAGACAGCTGTTACTCATCGTGGGAGCGTGTCTGACTGCAACCAATCATGGGCACCGGTGGGCGGGGAAAGCACGGAATAACTAATTGAATAATGAAGTGGCAGCCATTTTCAAAAGAGGAAATGCCGCTGGAGATTTGTGACAGCCGTGCAGCGAGACGCCCGTGCGCACATACTTACTGTGAAAAGACACGCTTTTGGTGCTCGAACCATTCTCGAACGTAACTCGAACTGCCGAACTTTTAGCAAATCGTTCGAGTTCGTCGAACGACTCGAACCCCCTCCAAAAATCACTCGAACATGAAATTGCCGAATCTCGAACATCGCTCATCTCTAGTCAGGACTGATGGTGGACAAGAGAAGCAGTGTCTATGTATGAGAGTTAATGAGTAGACCCAGAAGTAGTGTTACAGCAGTGAGACTCTATAAGTATAATGGTCCTGCTCTAATCCCCCTAGCCCATTCTACCACCATTTTACACACAAAGTTCAGTTCCCATTCGGGTTCAAGTCCGGGCCCGAACCAGGTTTTTTTTTTTAAAGTACGGTACAGTTGGACTCACCGAACCCTAACATCTTAGGTTTTGCCCATCTCTAAAGACTGTGTTTTTCTTTAATCAATGAGTGTGAAGAAAACACTGAGTTTGGACTGAAAACCCCTGTATGCCCCTTTACTGTGTGCCTGCCATTGCCAATCAGAGCTAATACCACACTGTTAAAGTAAGAATTATATCCAAACAACTCAAAATGTTCAAAACTATATTTCTGACATTTCTTTTCTTTTCAGTAACAGTCACAAGCCTCCCATCCATGGAGTCTGTCAGTTTCTTAATCTGTTCACGATCTATTAACTTTTTTGGGCAGCGCCAACCATAACCTCCCTCATGCTGTTCAGAGGGGTTTACTGTTTTCCCTCACCATATATATCAGATTTAAGAAGGGCAAAAAAGTTCTAATCAGGGTTTAGTTCAGGTGACGAAGGAAGCCATATCATTAATAGTTAATCTTTAACCCCTTAACAGTTAACTATACATACTACATACTATGCATGACATAAGAGTCATCTCTCTGCCTTTGATGTGGGTCCTCATGCCGAAACTGGAATCTTTCCCTGCAGATGAAAGCTGAATTAGTCAGCCACCATCTGCAACAGCTGCGGGGGCAGTGGCCTTCTGTCTGCAGCTGATAACCTATTAAATACCACTGCCAGTCTCTTAACAACTTAAATACCAAAGAAAAACTCCTAAAAACAGTATTTATTTATTTAATTATTAAAATGCATGTTTGACGTCCCTGAACTATCAGGTCCTCACAGGTTACTGCACAAGCTGCCCTTACGTGCAGTATTCCACCTCCCTCTTGGTTCTGGGTCCCTACTTAAGTGGTGTTGCCTCTAACAGCAAATCAAAATCCTAGAGACACCCTGCACCACACCCACCTGACACCCCAGTGGACGGCTTGAGAGGAATAGAGTCACCCACCTGGGGGGTCAGGGAGGGGAGGTGAGGTGTGTAGAGGGTAGAGTTTAGTCAGTGAGTGGAGAAGGAGTTGGAAGTAGCCCTCGAGCTGAGAGGAGCTCAGAGTAAGTCGGGAGTGGGGACTCACAAAGTAACTGCATAGGTTGCAGACGGTGGTCTGGGCCTAGAGGAATCGGATCCCCGGTCGCAGGGGATTGTGGCGAGGTGCTCAGACCCATCGAGGAGGTTGGCTTGCAGCCTGGCTCTGTCACCGGTCCGGGACCAAAGGCACGACGGGGTACATGGACTCTAGGTTTGGGAGTAGCTTCAGGTAACCCGCCAATTCACCTGAGGAGAACGGAACCTTCACGATTCCTTCCCACCCATTTTAGAATCAGGGCATTAGCGCAACAAGGGGGATAGCACTTTCCAACCAAAACGGTCCAAAAAATCCCAAGCGTGAGCCCTGAGAGCAAGCTCCCATACTTAGCCATAGTAGGTAGCGGGGCCCGGCTAGTTTCAAGCTACCGGGCCATCAAGTTGAAGTCTAAACTATGTGCCAGGAGGCAGGTCACGGACCACCAGGCAGTACCACTTGGGGACGGGATCCGGACGAGCTCCCCTCAGCAGCAGCGGTACCCAGAGACTTGGTTTACCCAGTTGTCGGTGTCTTATTATGAACTGAGTACAAGAGTGACTTCTGCATCCCCACGGCACCCCCCCTTTCACCGAGTCCCGGGGCATCCTCTACCCGTGGAGGGTTCCAACACCTTGCTGCCCCGTTCCATCATCCCCGGGTACTCCCAATAGCAGTGGTGGTACTCCTAATTACCACACACCACGGGTGGCGTTATGAACTATAACTCCCCTGTAAATAACACCCCCTTTTCATTCGAGTGGCCGCACGACGCCTGGGTCCGGAGACCCCTGAGCCTTAGCGAACCCGGATCCAAGCAGCTCGGCTGCTTCCACAGGGGCGGTACACATGTATAAACCTATTTAAGTTTATAGATGTTCCCTATAATACAGACAAAGTCACGTAATGTGAGTGCAACAGAGGGCAAACAATTGGTGACTAGTGCGATATAATAAGTGTTAACCGACTGAACAATAGCCAATATTTTATATGGCAGTAACAGGGATGGGCTAACAAGGGTACTGTCTATTCTCTCCCTGTTTACTTACGTGCACCATAGTGTTTTGGATACCCCCCACTCCTCGTCGGCTATCCCTATTCTATCCCTAATATTTTGCTGTTGCCAAAAATAGTCACCCATCACCAAGAAAAAGATGTAAAAAGTGCAAAGTCGTCTCAGGTCAATTATACAGTATACAAAATGGTTTCCCTAAATTGGTACACAATAAGTATTAAATAACCACCCAGCGAAAAATTCACGTAAGGGCTGAATAACTAATATATAACTAATTGGAAACACAATAAATAGTGAAACTAAGATGTTCAAAGGGGTTTCCATATATTAGTACATAATAAACGCTAAACAACTACGCAGAGTAAATTCTCCACCTAGGAGCTGAATAAGGTATAGCAAATTGGAAACACAACTAATAGTGACACTATATTATAGGCTTAAGTGAATAAATCAAGATCCCAGCAAGGGCAACTTATCTGCTGGGATCATCCAAACAAGAATCCCGACACGTTTTCCCCCTATTTTTTCTTAGGGGTTCATCAGCGGCATTCAATGGACTTGATATTAGGTCCAAAAAAGCATAAAGGCCATCTTAAATACTATGTTCTAATGACCAGAATGGCAACACCAATGGCCCGAAGTATGGTCTGCAGGTCCATCGTACAATGACAGGACGCCTTGCATTCAGTGATAGACTCTCCCCACATGTGCTGGTCACCCGGAGTCTTGTTCAGTGGTGGTCAGTAGTGATGAGCGAGTACCAAAAAGCTCGGGTGCTTGAGGCTCGGGCCGAGCATTCCAAGATACTCGTGTACTCGGCCCGAGCACCGAGCCCAATGTTATCCTATGGGAGACCCGAGTATTATTCTGAAATGACCCCCGGCAGCATGTTGAAACCATAAAATTGTAAAGTAAAAAAAAAACGTGCGTGTGTGTGTATGCGTGTATATATATACATGCGGAGTGGAGTGCGGGAGGGGCCTTAGCCGAGCGGGGAAGTGTCGGGCTAAAGGCACGGTCATGCTGTGAGGGCCGGCCAATCACTGCAATTCCACAACTAACAGGGCTGTGGCATTGCAGTGGTCCAGCCAATCCCTGCATGAGGGCTGGCTCTCAAAAGAGCGCCAACATGCAGGGATGAAGACCACGAGTACAGCACGAGTATCGCGAGATTACTCGGTACCCGCCAAGTAGCCCGAATACAGTGATACTCGTGCGAGTACCGAGTAGTGACAAGCATACTCGCTCAACACTAGTGGTCAGGTCTCAGCCTTCCTTAGGCTGAGTTCACATGACCTGTAATTATCCGTTAGAACAGATCCTGCAGACAGCTGTTGGGAAAAAGTTGTGCAAACACAACTTCTTTGACCATTGTTAAATAACTGATGTCTACCAGATCCTTTTTTTTTAACATTGGAGTCTATGAAGAATGGATCCATTAACGGATTGCTATTTCGTCATCCGCTGTTCTTGCATTTGTAACTGATTTGTTTTTTCTTACAGAATCCGTTTCAAATGGAAGATAAATAGCAATCCATTAACGGATCAGCTCTCCACTGACTCCCATATTTAAAAAAAATGGATAAGGCAAGGCAAACATCATTTTGCCAAAAGATCTCTACAGGAGCCATTCTAATGGATGATTACAAGAACTTACCTTACCTTGGCTATGTCTCTGAGCACTGAACACCTTGTACTTCTGGGGTCTCCAGAAAGGTTGCATTTCAGGAATATGACAGCACTGGAGGGTAATGGGTTTGTGTCCCTTCACGCTTGATTCTTCTCAAATCTTTGGCAGTTAATGTGCATCACTTTTCCTCAACACCTTTTTTGTGACTCTGTTGACTATTTACAACAAAACTTTTGATGGTTTTGTGATAGAGTCCCAATATCTTAGCAATTTCATGACCTGGGTTAGTAATTCTCGACTTTTCATTGTGACTCTCTGGTTAACAGGTGCTGGTGGATTTCCGATCCACCCGTTCCTGTCAGCTGAGCAAATCAGCTGATCATATCAGCCAATATGTGTGGGGAAAGATGCAGGGTCACCGCGTGAGCCCGAATTAAAGTAACAGAAACAACCTTGGAAGTACCTGTACGTTCAAGGTCGTATTGGGGTTAACATTGCATGTTATGTAAATATATCTAGGTATTTGTTTGGTCATGAAGTAACAGGTAAGGTGAGCAAAAATCAACACTGCTTCAATACCAGATGGCACATATTGAAAATACAATGATGCAAGGTACTATATAACAAAATGAGAAACATTTCAAATAAAGAAGCATGCACATAAAATACATGTGCATGTTTTACAGAACGTCATATCATTTCTGTATAGAAGTATTTCTTGAACAGAAAAAACAAACAATATCAAGAGTCTAATATTTCAGATTTCCTAAATCTATTACCTTCTCAAGTCACACAGATAACAGAATTAACAGGAAGATGAACATCAAAAGAGATTCAGATCGAATTCTTACCTAAAAGAAGAAAGCTGATCTATGGCAACCTCACGTTCGGTACTGTTTCTTTGGGAATTCAGTGTATTATGTAAGTGCTTTCAGAAATTAAAAATATATTTAATTCTTTGTCAATTTTATTATATTTTCTTTTTCTAATTTACATCTATCATGTATATGTGACGTCCTGGCCTATCAGGTCGTCACAGGCTATTGTGCAATCTGCCCTTCTGCATAATATCCACCTCCTCCTTGGTTACGGGTCCCTGACCTTTGGTGTTGCTAAAAACAAACTAATCAAAACCCTAGGAAAACTCTGCACCACACCCACCAGACACACCAGTGGACAGCCTGAAGGGAATAGGGTTGGCCACTTTGGGGGTTGGTTAAAGGGAGGTGAAAGTGAGAGCTGGGCTCCTTGTTACTACTAGGTGGTAGACGTTGGTCTGGGCCTGGTAGGAGCTGGACCACGGTCACAGGGGATCGAGACAAGGGGCACGGACTGTCGAGGAGGACAGCTGGCTGCCTTGTGCCATAACCAGGCAGGGGCCAGGGCACGACGGGGTACATTGACCCTAGGCCAGGAAGTAGCTTCAGGCATCCTGGTAATTTACAGGACGAGGACAGAGCCTTCAAGATCCGTTAGGTGGCTGACGTTGGTCTGGGCCTGGTAGGAGCTGGACCCCAGTCGCAGGGGATCATGACAAGGGGCACGGACTGTCAAGGAGGACAGCCGGCGGCCTTGTGCCATAACCGGGCAGGGGCCAGGGCACGACGGGGTACGTCGACCCTAGGCCAGGAAGTAGCTTCAGGCGTCCTGGTAATTTACCCGACGAGGACGGAGCCTTCAAGATCCATTCTCCACCCGCTCCAAAATCGGGGTACTAGTGCAACAAGGGGGATAGGACTTTCCCACTGCATAGTCCAGAAAATCCCAAGCGTGAACCCTGAGAGCAAGCTCACCCAGTTAGCCACACTTGTGAGCGGGACCCATTTAGTTCCATGCTGAAAGAGACCAACTACAGAAAAGAGGTGCCGAAGTTAAGGTCACAGGCTAACAAGTAACACCAATGGGCACGGGAGTGCTCCCTCCCTGCTGCAGTGGCATCAAAAACTTTGGTTTTCCATGGTTGTTAGCATCAGCGTTATTGGACTGAGTACACAATTAACCCTTACCGGCCCGACGGCACCTCCCCGACACCATCACCGAGTCCCGGGGCATTCCCCCCACCCGTGGAGGGGTTAAACACCTGGCCGCCCACTCCATCCCCACCGGGCACTCCCAGCTGCAGCGGTGGTACTTCACCCTTACCACACACCACGGATGGCGTCACGAACTTTAAACAAACAACCCCATGTAAATATTCCCCCTTTTATTTGAGTGGCCGCACGACCCCGACCCCCGGGTTCGGAGACCCCTCAAGCCACCGCAGATCCAGATCCGAGCAGCCCGGCTGCTGACGCGGGGGCGGCACATATACAGTAGTGGTGAATCATGTAGTTATATTTTAGCCCTAGTGACTTTTAATGTAATTTTACTATAATATACTGTAGTTCTATTGTTTGTTTTGCTCTTAAGCTATTAAGAAAACTTAAAGGGAATCCGTCAGTAGGATCAACCCTCCAAAGTTGTCTATATGGCCACACAGGTCATAAGAAGCTGAATAAAAAAAGACCTTGATATCTGTAATCTGATGTCTTATTCCAGAGAAATCCACGTTTTTCTTATATGTAAATGAGCTGTTAAGATTTATGGACCAGACACAGATTTCCCTGAGAGTATAACTCCAGAGCTTATTTAAAATGAAAGGGAGTAAAACACAAAATGTGAGACATATAATGAATGACAGTCTGCTACTCTGATCACACTGCACAGCTTTGCACTAATACAGTACAACTCAGCCAAGCATTGGATTTCTCTGGAATAAAGCCTGCTTTACACGGGACGACCGATTGTGCAATTTCACGATCGATCGTACTCGCCCCTGTCGTTTGTGCGTCACGGGCAATTGATTGCCAGTAGCGCACAAACTCGTTAACCCCCCCGTTCACATGTACTTACCTCCCGTGCGACGTCGCTGTGGGCGTCAAACATCCACTTCCTGAAGTGGGAGGGATGTTCGGCGTTACAGCTACGTCACGCGGCGGCCGGCCAATAGAAGTGGAGGGGCGGAGATGAGCGGGATGTAAACATCCCGCCCACCTCCTTCCTTCCACATAGCCGACGGGAGCCGCGGGATGCAGGTAAGCGATGTTCATCGTTCCCGTGGTGTCACACGGAGCAACGTGTGATGCCACGAAAACGATGAACAACAGGCGCCATGTTTCATAAACGATTTTATGAAATCTAGCGATGAGTACACGACTCACGATTTGTGAGTGATACTGCGTCGCTAGGAGGTGTCACACAGGCCGACGTCGCAAGCGATGCCGGATGTGCATCACAAAAACCGTGACCCCGACGATCTATCGCACAGTAGATCATCTCGTGTAAAGCAGCCTTAAGACATGGGATCGCAGTTATCAAAGTATCAGTTTATTCAGCGTCCAGACAAGTTACAAAGTTGATAAATAAATAAGATAAAACATTGCTGCTGAAGAGACCTTGAATAATCAATAGTCTCTTCTAGATTTACATAACTGGACATTTTGTGGATCAATAAAAGTGAGGAAATCAGTGCCAAAAGAAACAAAACTTATTTGAGATTTTTAGACAAATATCATCACCTGGACTAGAATATTTGAGGTTATACACATTATTTAAGTATTAGAAGCATAAAACTTAGTATGCAAGGGTACAGTATGTAATATCTGTAAGGCCCCCTTCACACGTCCGTGAAAAACACGCACGTGTGTTACGGGCCGTTTTTCGGGTCCGTGTCCCGTTTTTGTGTCCGTTTTTATGGTCCGTGTGGCACCTGTGTGAATTGCGTATGCTAGCCGTGTTTGTGTGCAGAACGTCCGTGTGTGCGTGTGGAATTAACGTGTATGTGTACGTGTAATGTCCGTGTGTAATGTCCGTGTGTGTGATGTACAATGTCGTTTATAAATGTCGGCTGACAGCAGACAGAGTTGCGCGATGAGAATGAACTCGTGTGAACTTCACCCGACTTCATCCTCATACCGCGGCTCTGTCTGTGTCGAGTACTGATTAGCGGTCACCTGTGAAGGATTCACCGGTGACCGCTAATCCCCCGATTGACTGAAGTGTCCCCCCCTCTCTCATACTCACCGATCCCCGATCACCGGCGCTGCACGGCATTCACACGGCTGCGGCGGCTTTTACTATTTTGAAAAAGCCGGCCGCTCATTAAACAATCTCCTATTCCCTGCTTTCCCCACCCACCGGCGCCTATGATTGGTTACAGTGAGACACGCCCCCACGCTGAGTGACAGGTGTCACACTGCACCCAATCACAGCAGCCGGTGGGCGTGTCTATACTGTGCAGTAAAATAAATAAATAATTAAAAAAAAACGGCGTGCGGTTCCCCCCAATTTAAAAGCCAGCCAGATAAAGCCATACGGCTGAAGGCTGGTATTCTCAGGATGGGGAGCTCCACGTTATGGGGAGCCCCCCACCCTAACAATATCAGTCAGCAGCCGCCCAGAATTGCCGCATACATTATATGCGACAGTTCTGTGGCTGTACCCGGCTCTTCCCGATTTGCCCTGGTGCCGTTGGCAAATCGGGGTAATAAGGAGTTATTGGCAGCCCATAGCTGCCAATAAGTCCTAGATTAATCATGTCAGGCGTCTATGAGACACCCTCCATGATTAATCTGTAAGTGACAGTAAAAAAACACACACACCCGAAAAAATCCTTTATTTGAAATAAAAAACACACACAAATTCCCTCATTACCAATTTATTAACCCCGATAAACCCTCCATGTCCGGCGTACTCCACGGACCTCCAGCGTCGCGTCCAGCTCTGCTGCATGGAGGTGACAGGAGCAGCAGAAGACACCGCCGCTCCGGTCACCTCCACACAGCAAATGAGGTGAGTAGCGCGATCAGCTGCTGTCAGTCAGGTAACTCGCGGCCACCGCTGGATCCAGCGGTGGCCGCGGGTAACCTCAGTGACAGCAGCTGATCGCGCTACTCATCTCATTTGCTGTGTGGAGGTGACCGGAGCGGCGGTGTCTTCTGCTGCTCCTGTCACCTCCATGCAGCAGAGCTGGACGCGACGCTGGAGGTCCGTGGAGTACGCCGGACATGGAGGGTTTGTCGGGGTTAATAAATTGGTAATGAGGGAATTTGTGTGTGTTTTTTATTTCAAATAAAGGATTTTTTCGGGTGTGTGTGTTTTTTTACTGTCACTTACAGATTAATCATGGAGGGTGTCTCATAGACGCCTGACATGATTAATCTAGGACTTATTGGCAGCTATGGGCTGCCAATAACTCCTTATTACCCCGATTTGCCAACGGCACCAGGGCAAATCGGGAAGAGCCGGGTACAGCCCCAGAACTGTCGCATATAATGTATGCGGCAATTCTGGGCGGCTGCTGACTGATATTGTTAGGGTGGGGGGCTCCCCATAACGTGGAGCTCCCCATCCTGAGAATACCAGCCTTCAGCCATATGGCTTTATCTGGCTGGCATTAAAATTGGGGGGAACCGCACGCCGTTTTTTTTTAATTATTTATTTATTTATTTTACTGCACAGTATAGACACGCCCACCGGCTGCTGTGATTGGGTGCAGTGTGACACCTGTCACTCAGCGTGGGGGCGTGTCTCACTGTAACCAATCATAGGCGCCGGTGGGCGGGGAAAGCAGGGAATACGAGATTGTTTAATGGGCGGCCGGCTTTTTCAAAATAGTAAAAGCCGCCGCAGCAGTGTGAATGCCGTGCAGCGCTGCGCCGGAGATCGGGGAACGGTAAGTATGAGAGAGGGGGGGAAACTGACCGACAGACTGTGAGAGAGGGACAGACAGACAGAGAGACCGACAGAGAGACAGAGAGACTGACCGACGGACTCAGGGAGATTGACCGACATACACAGAAATAGAAAGAATAGCCGACATCACTAGAAATAAAAACACCAAACGGACACGGACTATAGGTATATGCATACGTGTTTACTAACGTGTGTGCACATACCCATAGACTTTCATTGTGTCCACGTGTGCGTGCTCCGTGCAGATAACGGACATGCATCCGTGCCAAACGCAAACACATACGGATCACGGACACGCACACACGGACATAATGAAATAACGGACGTGTGACCACAATCATAGATTAACATTGGTGCACGTTTGGCCGTGTCTCCGGTATATACGGAAACGGACCAAACACGCACGTGTATCACGGACGTGTGAAGGGGGCCTAAGAGAAAGATACAAAAAAAATAAAAATTCAGTTACCATGACACTTAAGGCCGCTTTACACGCAACAACATCGATAAAGAGATGTCGTTGGGGTCACAGAATTCGTGACACACATCCGGCCTCGTTAGCAAGGTCGTTGCGTGTGACACGCAGGAGCGACCGTTAACGAGCAAAAATACTCACCATATCGTTGCTCATTGACAGGCTGCTCTATTACCAAATATCGTTGCAGCTGCAGGTATGATGTTGTTCGTCGTTTCTGCGGTAGCACACATCGCTATGTGTGACACTGCAGGAACGAGGAACCACATCGTACCTGCAGCCGCACACAATGAGGAAGGAAGGAGATGGGCGGGATGTTCGTCCTGATAATCTCCACCCCTCCCCTTCTATTGGTCGCCCGCTTAGTGACGTTGCTGTGACGCCGAAAGAACCACCCCCTTAGAAAGGAGGCGGTTCGCCGGTCACAGCGCCGTCGCCAGGCAGGTAAGTATGTGTGACAGTTCCTAGCGATGTTGTGCGCCACGGGCAACGATTTGCCCGTGACGCACAACCGATGGAGGCAGGCACGCACGCTAGCGATATCGGTAACGATATCGCAGCGTGTAAAGTGGCCTTAAGTGTATACAGTATGTCCCAAAAATGAGCACACCTCTTACAGTTTACCTCTAATTTTATTATATGTTTTCATGGGATAACACTGAAGATGTAACACTTTGATATAATGTAAAGTAGTTAGTGAACAGCTTGTATAAGGCCTAAGACACTCGGCATGAAAATCAGAGTAAGTGAAATGCGATAAAACATCGCATTCCACTCAGACCAATATTAGCCTATATGCCAGCACTCATGAGCGATTATTTTCTCAGGTCTAATTGGACAGAGAATACAATCACAGCATGCTGCGGGTGCAATGTGATTCTTGTTTCTCTCACACCCATTCAAGTCTATGGGGTGGGAGAAACATTGTATTGCACTCGCAGACACCGATGTAATGCGAGTGCAGGGCGAGAATGACAATAGCCAGCTATGGAGGAGAGAGGGAGATAAATCCCTCCCTCTCCTCCGCAGCGCCGGCCCGCCACTCCTCAGCACCGACCCTCCTCTCCTCAGTGCCGACCCGACCCCCGCAGCTGAGGTCCGATCACATGATCTGACCTCAGTCGCAGTGACACTCTCATGACACTCGGCTCCCGCTGTGCTGCCAGCGTGAGCTAAGTGTCATGCGAGGATCGCATTAGTCCCCTGTGTGGCCCCGGCCTTAGGGGTGCTTTCACGCTGCGACATCGCTAGCTGATGCTGGCGATGTCGAGCGCAATAGCAACCACCCCCATCGCACGGCCAATATGTGGTGATCACTGCCGTAGCGAACATTATTGCTACGACAGCGTCACACGCACATACCTGCCTAGCGACGTTGCTGTGACCGGCGAACCACCTCCTTTCTAAGGGGGCGGTTCGTTCGGCGTCACAGCGACGTCAATAAGCGGCCGCCCAATCAAAGCGGAGTGGCGGAGATGAGCGGGACGAACATGCCACCCACCTCCTTCCATCCTCATTGCTGGCGGGACGCAGGTAAGGAGAGGTTTCTCGTTCCTGCGGTGTCACACGGAGCGATGTGTGCTGCCGCAGGAACGAGGAACAACATCGTTACTGCAGCAGCAACGATATTTGGAATAGGGGGGCATGTCACCAATTAGCGATTTTGAACGTTTTTGCAACGATTCAAAATCGCTAATAGGTGTCACACGCAACGACATCACTACCGTGGCCGGATGTGCGTCACAAATTCCGTGACCCCAACGAGATCGCTTTAGCGATGCCGTAGCGTGTAAAGCCATCCTTACAGTGTAAATGTGTTGTGCCTTCTAAATAACTCAACACACAGCCATTAATGTCTGTACATCAGTTATATTATTTTATATTTTATGTACCAATAGCTAATAGGCTTTTAAAATGTTAATGTTTGGGTATTAGTTTGCCCATTATTGTTATTTAAAAAAAAGGCTTTTATACAGTGATCACAAAGCATTTGTATACTTCTGTCACTTCCCTTTTGAGACATAAAAGTTCGAAGCTATAATTGTATGGGGGAAGACAAGACCTACAGTAATAATATATTGGTGCCATGGGAGAGGGGACATTACTATTGCATTTGAGCACAAAGATGGATATTGATACTGCTTGGGTGCACAAAGAGCTATTTTACTATTCTATGGAAGAATCAAAAGACGGCGATATATGCATTAATACTTTATTTATGGGGGGGGGCACAAATGGCGGGGCTACAAAGAAAAATATCACAACTGTAATATGTTTTGTTATAGGGGATAATGTTGCTGTGGAAGAGAGGTACTGTTACTGTGTAGGGCACCACAGCAGCACCATGGCACTTTTCTTCTTCACCTGGTGCAGTGTAAAAGTAGGGGAAAAAGTGGTTAAGCTGCTCTACTAGCGATCAGTCTTAGAAGTCTATGTGTTATATTCTTTTGAGCCAACTGCAGAAAAATTGGATTGGAACCAACAGCAGATAGTACTTTGCACAGCCAACAGTATGCAGCGAGAGAGAACGTCTGCCCCACCCTCACAAAACACAAAGTGATGCTTCACACCAATGTGCAGAATCTCAGGTCAGAGTGGGAGACGGAAACATTTTGCTATCTTAGATATGGGAGATGCGATCCTTAATCTAGCATACCTTCCTTTTGATCTGTTCATGCTCAGATGCCACTGTGATTGCTTAGTTTCTGCTTTAGCACAGTAGGTGTGGCATTGATTTGTGCACACAGAGTAGATAAATATGAATTGTGAAATAGAAAAATAAAGTGATCCCATGTCCAAAAATAAGATTTTATTTCTTAATAGCGATAAGGGGACTCACAGATAACTGGGATTGGCGGGGCTAACCAGATTTAAAAAAAAACAAAAAACAGTCCGGAATCTGGCTAGACGCCGATCCCAATATAAATAAATAGGGACAAAATCTGACTCTTATGGTAGTAGAAGGGATAGGGGGATTGGAGCAAGCGCGCTATACTTACCGAGTCTCTCCTGTGGCTGTACGCTGCTTCCAAGGCCACTCATTCTACTTCTGGAACCGCTCATTATCGCTCATCCATATGCACTGCTTTCCCCGCCCACCATCAATCTTGGAGTCTGTGATTGGTTGCAGTCAGATGCACCCTCAACCTGTGTGACAGTTTGTATGACTAGTCTGACTACTTGCAATTACAGACCCTGTCTGCAGCTCTATCATGGCGTGATGTAAAAATAAATTAAAAAAAATTGTCGTAAAGTCCCTTATATTATGATGGCATAGATAAAGCACACAGCTACAGACTTCACCCCCCGTCGTGCTTTTATCTTGGCTGTGAATCAAAATACAAGGAACCGCATGCAGCTTTTTTTTATTTAATTATTTAAATAGCTCATTTAAAAAACAAAAATGGCATGCGGTCGTCCCCCTCCCAATTTTGATAACCAGCCATGATAAAGCCCAACAGTTGGGAGCTGGTATTCTCAGGCTAGAGAGACCCATGTTTATTGGGCCCCCAGCCTAAAAATAGCAGCCTGAAGCTGCTCAGGATTGTCACATCCATTAGACATGACAATCCCGGCACTTTACCCAGCCAATACCAATTGCCTTTGTGCGGTGGCAATCGGGGTAATAAGGAGTTTATAATAGCCCACAGCTGCCACTAAGCCTTAGATTAGTAATGGGTAGGCAGCTATGAGACCCCCCATTACTAATAATACTAGTAAGTGAAAATAAACACAAACACTGAAAAAATCCTGCATTTGAAATAAAATACAAAAACCATCTTTCACCCCTTTATTAACCCCCAAAACATCCAGGTCGGACATAATCCACATAAGGTCCCATGACTAGAGTTGAGCGCGGTTCGTGGTTCGAGGTTCTCCAGTTCTAAGCTCGAGTGATTTTTGGGGCTGTTCGAGATCGAACTAGAACTCGAGCTTTTTGCAAAAGCTCGATAGTTCTAGATACGTTCGAGAACGGTTCTAGCAGCAAAAAGCAGGGCTTTTTACAGCTACAGTGTGCAGGAGCCATCGCTGGCAGCCTGCCACAAGCTGGTAACCAAGATAAACATCGGGTATCCAAGCAAAGCGCTTTGGTTAGTAACCCGATGTTTATCTTAGTTACGTGCAGGAAGCCCACACTTCCCGCTCAGCTCACTCCGCCCCCTCCTGCCCGCGGCATGTACACATATACACACACACACAGACACACACACATCCCCCCCCCCGCTCGGCTTACCTGCGGTGATGAAGTCCCGCCATCCCGACCTCAGCGCTGTCACTGTCCTCCATGGCCGCCGCTTGTCACATCACCTCTCGCTTCCGACCCGAGACGTCACGGACCTCTCGCGATACTTGATGTGAAGGCGCCGGTCATTGACCTCAGTGACAGGGGCTGTCGGCAGTGCTGGAGATCAGCGCAGGTAATGTACCTCGCTGACAGCAGCACTTGTCATCCCCTGCAGTGACCTGGGCTGACCCATTGATGTTAGCTCAGGTCACTGCATTACTCTCCCAGTCAATGGGGAACATCCTGCTCTTCATTGACTGGGACAGTGTGGATCGTCATGGCAACCCCTTGGATTACACCAGACCTGGATTTGTTTTTCATTCTAATAAATTGGTTAAAGAGGGAATGTTTTGGGGAGTGTTTTTTCAAATAAAAATGTGTTTGTCGTCTATTTTTTTTTTTATTACTGACTGGGTTGGTGATGTCGGGTATCTGATAGACGCCTGACCTCACCAACCCCAGGGCTTGATGCCAGGTGACATTACACATCTGGTATTAACCCCATATATTACCCCGTTTGCCACCGCACCAGGGCGTGGGATGAGCTGGGGCGAAGCACCAGGATTGGCGCATCTAATGGATGCGCCACTTCTGGGGCGGCTGCGGCCTGCTATTTTTAGGCTGGGGAGAGTCCAATAACCATGGACCTCCCTAGTCTGAGAATATCAGGCCCCAGCTGTCTGCTTTACCTTGGCTGGTAATCCAATTTTGGGGGACCCCTACGTGTTTTTTTTTTAAATTATTTATTTAATTTAAAATAACAGCGTGGGGTGCCCTCAGTTTTGGATTACCAGCCAAGGTGAGGTTGCCAGCTGTGGTCTGCAGGCTACAGCCGTCTGCTTTACCCTAGCTGGCTACAAAACTAGGGGGAACCCTACGTCATTTTTTTTCATTTTTTTGGCTAAATACAAAGCTAAGCACCCCTTAGTGCCACATGAAAGGCACCAAAGGGTGCTCCACTTTTTTCTCCACTTTTTTCTCCACTTGAGAAAAAATTGAGAAAAAATGGAGAAAAAGTGGAGAAAAAGTGGAGAAAAAGTGGAGAAAAAGTGGAGAAACAGTGGAGAAAAAGTGGAGAATAAATGGAGAAAAAGTGGAGAATTTTTTTCTCCACTTTTTCTCCACCTTTTCTCCACTTTTTCTCCACTTATTCTCCACTTTTTCTCCACTTTTTCTCCATTTTTTTCTCCACTTTTTCTCCACTTTTTCTCCACTTTTTCTCCATTTTTTTTCTCCACTTTTTCTCCACTTTTTCTCCAATTTTTTCTCCACTTTTTCTCCACTTTTTCTCCACTTATTCTCCACTTATTCTCCACTTATTCTCCACTTATTCTCCACTTTTTCTCCATTTTTTCTCCATTTTTTTCTCCACTTTTTCTCCATTTATTCTCCACTTTTTCTCCACTTTTTCTCCATTTTTTTCTCCACTTTTTCTCCACTTATTCTCCACTTTTTCTCCACTTTTTCTCCACTTTTTCTCCATTTATTCTCCACTTTTTCTCCACTTTTTCTCCATTTTTTTCTCCACTTTTTCTCCACTTTTTCTCCACTTTTTCTCCACTTTTTCTCCACTTTTTCTCCACTTATTCTCCACTTATTCTCCACTTTTTCTCCATTTTTTTCTCCACTTTTTCTCCATTTTTTCTCCACTTTTTCTCCACTTTTTCTCCATTTTTTTCTCCACTTTTTCTCCACTTATTCTCCACTTTTTCTCCACTTTTTCTCCACTTTTTCTCCACTTTTTCTCCATTTATTCTCCACTTTTTCTCCACTTTTTCTCCATTTTTTTCTCCACTTTTTCTCCACTTTTTCTCCACTTTTTCTCCACTTTTTCTCCACTTTTTCTCCACTTTTTCTCCACTTTTTCTCAACTTATTCTCCACTTTTTCTCCACTTTTTCTCCACTTTTTCTCCATTTTTTTCTCCACTTTTTCTCCACTTTTTCTCCACTTTTTCTCCACTTTTTCTCCACTTATTCTCCACTTATTCTCCACTTTTTCTCCACTTATTCTCCACTTTTTCTCCATTTTTTTCTCCACTTTTTCTCCATTTATTCTCCACTTTTTCTCCACTTTTTCTCCATTTTTTTCTCCACTTTTTCTCCACTTTTTCTCCACTTTTTCTCCACTTTTTCTCCATTTTTTCTCCACTTTTTCTCCACTTTTTCTCCGTTCTTTTTCTATGGTCGGTCTACCCATTAGCTCTGCCATGCATACTGTAGCTCTACACCTACTGCACATGTTACTTTATGATTGACATCTCTTTCGTACCAGAGCTGTCTAAGCCTACTCTGACCCCATATTTGTTATTACTATATTGTCCTTGTACTGTATTATGACATTTGTATCATGTGTTTCATTTCTTGCTGTGTTGCAATTTTTTTGCTGCATCCCAATTGTACCTCTACATTGTTCGAGTTTATGTTATTGTTCTCTCACTCTTATGTGATACTGATTATTGTCATTTTTCATGATTACATGCAGATAAGTCCAATCTGACGAAGGCTCAGGCCGAAACGTCATTTGTAACTTGTTTTGGACAAAAACATATATGCTTATGAAAAAAAATGTTCTTAATACGGACCAATAAAGAGTGATTTTGCATTACTATCCATTGTGACTTACTGACTTAGTCTGGGAGATATAGAGTGCCGAGGTTACTCACTAATTTTATCTATTATTACCTCTGAGCACCTATATACCAGTGAGCAGAGCTTCCTCTACAGTAGTTCTCCTGATTAGGCATGCCCTTACCTCATGAGCAGGGCATTGCAGCTTTGGTAGCAACCATTACGACATGGACTCTGCTGCTGTGGACCCGGGGAGAGTGAGTGCAGATTCATTGCACCCACACTCCTCACATGAAGGGTCCGCACTCCTAGAAAATGGGGGATACGTTCCCCGAGCGTCTCCCCCCCATATTCTAGACGGTCCAGAGTTGTCGTGGGACCCCTTTATTTTTTTTCTTACAATAAACTGGTGAAAGAGGAAATGTTTTGGGGACTGTTTTTTCAAATAAATTTCTTTTGTCGATTTTTTGTTTTTGTTAGTACTGACAGTTTATGATGTTGGGTATCTAATAGACGCCATGACATCACAAACTGCTGGGCTTGATCTCAGGTGACTTTACAGCTAGTATCAACCCGATTTATTACCCCGTTTGCCACTGCACCAGGGCACGGGATGAGCTGGGGTGAAGCGCCAGGATTGGCGCATCTAGTGGATGCGCCACGTCCGGGGTGCCTGCGGCCTGCTATTTTTAGGCTGTGAAGGCCCAATAACTATGGACCTTCCCACCGTGAGAATACCAGACCACAGCTGTCCGCTTTACCTTGGCTGGTGATCCAATTTGGGGGGGACCCTACTTTTATTGTGTAATTATTAATATTTATAAAATAATTATAAAAAAGAGCCTGAGGGGACCTCCACATTGGATCCCCAACCACGGTAAAGCTGCCAGCTGTGGTTTTCAGGCTACAGCCCTCTGCTTTACCCTAGCTGGCTATCAAAAATGGGGGGACCCAACGTCATTTTTTTTTTTAACTATTTTTTAAATAGAAAAAATTAATGGGCTTCCCTGTATTTTGATTGCCAACCAAGGTAACGGCAGGCAGATGGGGGTGGCAACCCATAGCTGTCTGCTTTATCTGCGCTGAGAATCAAAAATACCGCGGAGCGCTACGTCATTTTTTTAAAGATTTATTTTTACAGCACTGTGATGTCCAGCAATCAAAATACAGGGAAGCCCATTTTATTTTTAGTTATTTAAATAAATAATTAAAAAAAATATATATGGGCTCCCGCTGCATTTTTTGTATTGCTAGCTAAGGGTAATCCAAGCAGCTACTGGCTGCTAACCCCCACTGCTTGGTGTTACCTTCACTGGCAATGGAAAATCCAGGGAAGCATTTTTTATTTTTTTTGCCAAAAAACTACAAAAAAAGGACGTGAGCTTCGCCATATTTTTGTATGCTAGCCAGGTATAGCAGGCAGGTGCTGGAAGAGTTGGATACAGCGCCAGAAGATGGCGCTTCTATGAAAATGCCATTTTCTGAGGCGGCTGCAGACTGCAATTCGCAGCAGTGGGGCCCAGAAAGCTCAGGCCAACCTGTGGTGCAGATTCCAATCCCCAGCTGCCTAGTTGTACCTGGCTGGACACAAAAATGGGGCAAAGCCTACGTCATTTGTTTTCTAATTATTTCATGAAATTCATGAAATAATAAAAAAAGGGCTTCCCTTTATTTTTGGTTCCCAGCCGGGTACAAATAGGCAACTGGGGGTTGGGGGCAGCCGTACCTGCCTGCTGTACCTGGCTAGCATACAAAAATATGGCGAAGCCCACATAATTTTTTCAGGGGGCAAAAAAATTCTGCATACAGTACTGGATGGAGTATGCTGAGCCTTGTAGTTCTGCAGCTGCTGTCTGTCTGTATGGAGAAGAGCAGACAGCAGCTGCAGAACTACAAGGCTCAGCATACTCCATCCAGGACTGTATGCAGAAGTTTTTTGCCCACCAAAAAAATGACGTGGGCTTCGCCATATTTTTGTATGCTAGCCAGGTACAGCTGGCAGCCACGGGCTGCCTCCAACCCCCAGTTGCCTATTTGTACCCGGCTGGGAACCAAAAATATAGAGAAGCCCGTTTTTTTTAATTATTTCACTTATTTCATGAAATAATTAAAAAACAAATGATGTGGGCTTCGCCCCATTTTTGTGTCCAGCCGGGTACAACTAGGCAGCTGGGGATTGGAATCCGCAGCACAGGTTAGCCCGAGGTTTGTGGGCGCCTCTGCTGCGGATTTCAGTCCGCAGCCGTCCCAGAAAATGGCGCTCTCATAGAAGCGCCATCATCTGGCGCTGTATCCAACTCTTCCAACAGCCCTGGAGCCGGGTGGCTTGTTGGGTAATCATGAGTTAATACTGGCTTTGTTTTACCAGCCAGTATTAAGCCAGAGATTCTTAATGTCAGGCACGTTTGACCCGGCCATTAACAATCTCCAATAAAGGGTTAAAAAAAAGACACCACACAGATAAAAAATACTTTAATAGAAATAAATACACAGACACATTAGAGACTCCATCTTTATTACCCCCTGTCAGCCCTCCACGATCCTGCTCTTCTGTCTTCTTTCTTTCTAGTGTAGTAGTAGTGACGATTGTAGTGAGGATGAGATTCACCAGCTCATCACTTGGGGCTGGGGAACCTCCATCCTCACTACAACCATCACTAGTGTAGTAGTAGTGATGATTGTAGTGAGGAAGGATGAGGTTCACCAGCTCATCACTTGGGGCTGGGGAACCTCCATCCTCACTACAATCATCACTACAATCGGGAAGCAGCGTGCAGCCTTCACTCCGTGAGTGATCAGTGCTGGCTGCTAGCGGTAACAGTGGTAACGCTGAGAGACGCGTTACCATAGCAACGGTGCTCTCGGAGCCGCGGTTAGCGGTGACGTCACCGCTAACTGCGTTGCTATGGCAACGGTGATCTCCGTTAATGACCGGCTGTGTCAGCCGGTCCCTAACGGAACGGGGAGTCGACCGTGTGCTAGAGCATGTCGCCGGTACACGGCGATACACATATGTGCACCGTGTACCGGAGAGATGCACTCGCAGGTCCTACATGACGTGTCATAGTCATGTGACCAGTCTGTAGCCAATGAGATAATAGCCACGTGACTGGTCACATGGCTATTTTGACGTCACGATAGGTCCTGCATCTCTGCTGGCAGTGCAGGTCACCGGGAGGTTTCAGCGATCATCAGATGGAATAGCGGCAGGAGACAGAGTGCAGAAGGGATCGCGAGGACCGGTAAGTGTTATGGCAATGTTTATTAACTGTTTGTGTACATTTATCATGCATTTTTATGTGTTTGTGATTGCCTCCCATTCTAGCCTATACGTTCGAGTTCAGTTCGTCGAACGTTCGACGAACCGAACTCGAACGGGACCCCCGTTCGGCGAACCGGCCTCGAGCCGAACCGGGACCAGTTCGCTCATCTCTACCCATGACAATTCCGGCTCTGCTATATCTGAAGTGATAGTGGGTGGCCATAGAAAATGTCTGCCTGTTGTGAGCTTCAGGCAGAGAATAAGCTGTGTGATGAGCAGTGACGTCACTCAGGCTATTTGTGGTCACAGCTGGAGGTTCCCACGGTCGTCCACCTGTGATCGCAGGTAAACTGACCTCAGATGACCTCAGTAAACTCAGTGGCCACACCTCAGGCGAGATCACTAAGTTCACAGACCTGCATCTCCTGGCAAAAAAACAGTTCTTTTTTGCCAAGGGATGTAGATTTGGTGCTGAAATTTTACACCATATTCCTGGCACCCTGGCACCCAAGTTTCACCTGCTGGCAAAAAAATGCAACGTACTGCATGTGGTTTTGATGCATTTTTTTTTGCCAGGAGGTGTTGGTTGAGTGCATGAATATGGTGTAAAAATGTCATCACTAAATTTGTATCTCTTGGCCCAAGAATGCAAAAAAAACAGTATTGACGCAGTTTAGGTGCGGTTTTCTGCCAGAAGGTACAAATGTGGTGCTGAAATGGCTGCACCAGATTTCAGCACCAAATTTGCACTGATGGCAGAAAACTGAACCAAAATGGCATCAAAACCAATTCTTATTTTTTGCATTCTTGTTCGAAGAGATGCAAATTTGGTGATGAACATTTACATCATATTCCTGCACCCATAGTATATATACTCAAAGAAATATTCAAAAAATATTTTCCAAGTGGATTCAATATCACTTTTATTAATTTTGTTTTTTTGTTTTTTATATTTTTTGGATACACAAAGTGCAAAAAGTGCAGCATAAAAACAAACTGTACGTTTGGGTAAACAGAAAAACAGGACAGTGCGACCCAAGCAACAGGCAATAATCAGAACAATTCGTATAATGATCTTATATGCAGCATTCACAAGAGCAATATAAATATATGTACATATAGCGGTACCCAGGGATATGTAACCCTAGATTAAAGTGCTTATTTATAGTGCTATTAGTCAAATGACATATTTCATATTATTGCACCTCAATCGTATCGTACAAATCCCACCATGTGCAATATAACCTATATAAAAAAATTGATTTGGATACAGCGCTTAGCTATAGTATACGTGTAGCTATTATAGAAATATTGCACATATTCCATATAAATATATGTACATATAGCGGTACCCAGGGATATGTAACCCTAGATTAAAGTGCTTATTTATAGTGCTATTAGTCAAATGACATATTTCATATTATTGCACCTCAATCGTATCGTACAAATCCCACCATGTGCAATATAACCTATATAAAAAAATTGATTTGGATACAGCGCTTAGCTATAGTATACGTGTAGCTATTATAGAAATATTGCACATATTCCATATAAATATATGTACATATAGCGGTACCCAGGGATATGTAACCCTAGATTAAAGTGCTTATTTATAGTGCTATTAGTCAAATGACATATTTCAAATTATTGCACCTCAATCGTATTGCACATATCCCACCATCTGCAATATAACATATATCAAAAAAATTTGATTTGGATACAGCGCTTAGCTATAGTATACGTGTAGCTATTATAGAAATATTGCACATTTCCCATTATTCAGAGGTAAATCTTCAATGGGCAAAACCATGGTACAAATTCATACTAAACACCATGCTCATTATGAATGTTAGCCAGCGTGGCTTAGAAAACCAGGTCTAGTCACAATAACTGCTCATAGTTACAATATGGGGGGTTTAACCCCTGGAAAGGCCACCTAGGGTTGATGTGCCAGGTCTCAGGTCGCACTGCCCCGCACCCCAACGCGTTTCGCCGGAGCTTCGTCCGGAGGTGCAGGGGCAGTGAAAGCCGGTTCCATAAATACCTTATTCCTAATGTGCTTGCAGCAGTAATGGCGCGCGCCGTCCAGCCACTTCCGCATTCTCTGACGCGGCCGGCGTCCAGGAAGTCCATCCCGCGCATGCGCGTAGGACCGGACAACCATTGGACGCCGAGCACGAAACAGAAGGGGGCCGTGACCTGGACAACGCGCGCACGCTCGCTGAGCACAGAGGATCCAGATGCCATTTTAAGTATGGGCAAATAGCAGGGCAAGCGCTCGTAGTATATCTTAATATACAAGATCTTACTATGTTTTAGACAGTTCTTAATCAATAACAGCCATAACATAAGTATGTTTCATTGTTGTGAATCTCAGTCTATTATTCGCTCTCCAGGCCCTCCAGATTTGATCCAAAACAGCAAATTCGGATTGTTGTAAGTTGGGAACCAGTGATTAAATTCTATAAAGATACAAAATTTAAAACAAATTAAAAACAGAGATTAAAACAATCGGGATGAGGTATGCAGTACATTATTGGCCAAACACCCACACAGTCGTGAACTACCTATATTTCAAAAAGGGCCTGAAGCTCACCATATCATTGAGCCCTTTAGGTTTGATAGTATCTAGGATGGTAATCCAGCGGATTTCCTTCTGGGCTAAGTTATTTTTAAGATCACCCCCTCTTACTCCAAGATGAACTTTATCAATTCCCCTAAATTTTAACAATCTCCAGTTGCAGTTATGCTTTTCTCTGAAATGTTTTGGGATGTTCTTCAGCATGTCAATATCTTCATCTTTCTTCAACTTGGCAGCACTCTTGATATCCCGAATGTGCTCCAAAATCCTAGTCCTAAATTCCCTTGACGTCAAACCGACGTATATCAAGCCACAAGGGCAAACTGCCCAGTAAACAATGCCCGAGGACCGACAATTTATGAAGTGTAATATTTTGTATGTCTTTGTTCTTGAGGAATCATAAAATTCAAAACTTCTCTCCACCTGCGTACAAGCACTACAATCCCCACATGAATAACAACCCCATCTGGGGCCTCTATCAACCCCAAGAAAATATTTTTGAGGAGATGGTATGTAGTGGCTTCGCACTATTAGGTCCCTGATTGTTTTAGAGCGCTTCGGTGTAATAGCTGGTCTGGGGGTCAGTACTGTAGCCAGATCACCATCGGACAACAAAATGGGCCAGTACTTCTCCAAGATGGTTGACATTTCCCGCCATTGAGCATGGTAAGGAGTTATGTATCTCACCTTGTTGTCCTGCCCTCTCTGCGTTGGTCTCAAAAGTTGCTCTCTCGTGCTTTTTTGTGCCCGTAAGTATCCATCCTCTATTACCTCCGTTCTATAGTGGCGAGAATGAAAACGTTTTTTTAGATCAGATGCTTGTACTTCAAAAAGTTCATTTGAGGAGCATATACGTTTCGCCCTCATAAACTGACCTGTTGGAATGGCCCTAATCGTTTGTGCTGGGTGAGAAGATTTTGCACTCAACAGTGCATTAACAGCGGTTTCTTTGCGGTGAATATCAGTCGTTAAATTCCCATTATCGTCCTTGGTAATCCTGACATCAAGATAGTCGATACTTTAATTACTAAAAACATAAGTAAATTTGATGTTATCCTCATTGTTATTTAGGTTTTCCATGAACCTCTCCAAATGGTGGACCCCCCCCTCCCATATGAAAAATACATCATCTATAAACCTTAGCCATAGATGAACTGTACCAGAAAATTCAGATGAAAATTGAATGGACCGCTCCCACCAACCCAGGAAAAGGTTTGCAAATGAGGGCGCACAAGACGCGAAGATGATTTCATCCCTAAATCTGTGGCAGAAGGCCTTCTGTTAGAATTACCGGTCACTCCCACTATTTACTTCCTTCCCAAGATTCACAAAGACCCCCTACAACCACCTGGGAGACCGATAGTGTCAGGCAATAGAAGCTTATGTGAGCCTGTTTGCCAGTTCCTGGACCATTACCTTAAGCCATTTGTCAGCACGTTGCCATCGCATATCCGGGACTCAACTGAGTTTCTCAATAGGATATATGATATCAGGATGGGTGAGGATATGCTGATGGTAACGGCTGACGTACAGTCATTATATACTTCAATAGCACATGAGGCAGGTATCTCGGCAGTTGAATTCTACTTGAGATCCTCTAACATGGACGACCAAATGGTGGACCTCCTTTTGCAATTACTCAGATTTGTTTTAACACATAACTATTTTTTGTTTAAGGACCGCTACTACCTCCAGGAGAGGGGTACTGCAATGGGGGCGTCTTGTGCGCCCTCATTTGCAAAGCTTTTCCTGGGTTGGTGGGAGCGGTCCATTCAATTTTCATCTGAATTTTCTGGTACAGTTCATCTATGGCTAAGGTTTATAGATGATGTATTTTTCATATGGGAGGGGGGGGTCCACCATTTGGAGAGGTTCATGGAAAACCTAAATAACAATGAGGATAACATCAAATTTACTTATGTTTTTAGTAATAAAAGTATCGACTATCTTGATGTCAGGATTACCAAGGACGATAATGGGAATTTAACGACTGATATTCACCGCAAAGAAACCGCTGTTAATGCACTGTTGAGTGCAAAATCTTCTCACCCAGCACAAACGATTAGGGCCATTCCAACAGGTCAGTTTATGAGGGCGAAACGTATATGCTCCTCAAATGAACTTTTTGAAGTACAAGCATCTGATCTAAAAAAACGTTTTCATTCTCGCCACTATAGAACGGAAGTAATAGAGGATGGATACTTACGGGCACAAAAAAGCACGAGAGAGCAACTTTTGAGACCAACGCAGAGAGGGCAGGACAACAAGGTGAGATACATAACTCCTTACCATGCTCAATGGCGGGAAATGTCAACCATCTTGGAGAAGTACTGGCCCATTTTGTTGTCCGATGGTGATCTGGCTACAGTACTGACCCCCAGACCAGCTATTACACCGAAGCGCTCTAAAACAATCAGGGACCTAATAGTGCGAAGCCACTACATACCATCTCCTCAAAAATATTTTCTTGGGGTTGATAGAGGCCCCAGATGGGGTTGTTATTCATGTGGGGATTGTAGTGCTTGTACGCAGGTGGAGAGAAGTTTTGAATTTTATGATTCCTCAAGAACAAAGACATACAAAATATTACACTTCATAAATTGTCGGTCCTCGGGCATTGTTTACTGGGCAGTTTGCCCTTGTGGCTTGATATACGTCGGTTTGACGTCAAGGGAATTTAGGACTAGGATTTTGGAGCACATTCGGGATATCAAGAGTGCTGCCAAGTTGAAGAAAGATGAAGATATTGACATGCTGAAGAACATCCCAAAACATTTCAGAGAAAAGCATAACTGCAACTGGAGATTGTTAAAATTTAGGGGAATTGATAAAGTTCATCTTGGAGTAAGAGGGGGTGATCTTAAAAATAACTTAGCCCAGAAGGAAATCCGCTGGATTACCATCCTAGATACTATCAAACCTAAAGGGCTCAATGATATGGTGAGCTTCAGGCCCTTTTTGAAATATAGGTAGTTCACGACTGTGTGGGTGTTTGGCCAATAATGTACTGCATACCTCATCCCGATTGTTTTAATCTCTGTTTTTAATTTGTTTTAAATTTTGTATCTTTATAGAATTTAATCACTGGTTCCCAACTTACAACAATCCGAATTTGCTGTTTTGGATCAAATCTGGAGGGCCTGGAGAGCGAATAATAGACTGAGATTCACAACAATGAAACATACTTATGTTATGGCTGTTATTGATTAAGAACTGTCTAAAACATAGTAAGATTTTGTATATTAAGATATACTACGAGCGCTTGCCCTGCTATTTGCCCATACTTAAAATGGCATCTGGATCCTCTGTGCTCAGCGAGCGTGCGCGCGTTGTCCAGGTCACGGCCCCCTTCTGTTTCGTGCTCGGCGTCCAATGGTTGTCCGGTCCTACGCGCATGCGCGGGATGGACTTCCTGGACGCCGGCCGCGTCAGAGAATGCGGAAGTGGCTGGACGGCGCGCGCCATTACTGCTGCAAGCACATTAGGAATAAGGTATTTATGGAACCGGCTTTCACTGCCCCTGCACCTCCGGACGAAGCTCCGGCGAAACGCGTTGGGGTGCGGGGAAGTGCGACCTGAGACCTGGCACATCAACCCTAGGTGGCCTTTCCAGGGGTTAAACCCCCCATATTGTAACTATGAGCAGTTATTGTGACTAGACCTGGTTTTCTAAGCCACGCTGGCTAACATTCATAATGAGCATGGTGTTTAGTATGAATTTGTACCATGGTTTTGCCCATTGAAGATTTACCTCTGAATAATGGGAAATGTGCAATATTTCTATAATAGCTACACGTATACTATAGCTAAGCGCTGTATCCAAATCAAATTTTTTTGATATATGTTATATTGCACATGGTGGGATATGTGCAATACGATTGAGGTGCAATAATTTGAAATATGTCATTTGACTAATAGCACTATAAATAAGCACTTTAATCTAGGGTTACATATCCCTGGGTACCGCTATATGTACATATATTTATATGGAATATGTGCAATATTTCTATAATAGCTACACGTATACTATAGCTAAGCGCTGTATCCAAATCAATTTTTTTATATAGGTTATATTGCACATGGTGGGATTTGTACGATACGATTGAGGTGCAATAATATGAAATATGTCATTTGACTAATAGCACTATAAATAAGCACTTTAATCTAGGGTTACATATCCCTGGGTACCGCTATATGTACATATATTTATATTGCTCTTGTGAATGCTGCATATAAGATCATTATACGAATTGTTCTGATTATTGCCTGTTGCTTGGGTCGCACTGTCCTGTTTTTCAGTTTACCCAAACGTACAGTTTGTTTTTATGCTGCACTTTTTGCACTTTGTGTATCCAAAAAATATAAAAAACAAAAAAACAAAATTAATAAAAGTGATATTGAATCCACTTGGAAAATATTTTTTGAATATTTCTTTGAGTATATATACTATGAGTTAATTGTAGGATTAATGTAAGGTTTGGGAACCGTAGTATAGAAATAGCAATGTTATAAAAACAGTATGGATCTACTAATTCTAATTCTGAGGTCTATATTCCTTCACCCAGTCTACACCTCCTGGCAAAAAAATCACATCAAAACCACATCACACCACATGCGGTAGAGATGCATTTTTATTGCCAAGATTTCAGCCCAAATTTGCATTTTTTGGCCAAAAAAGTGGTATTCTGCCAGGAAATGCAGATCTGTGAACTCAACACCACCGCTGCCGTTATCTAGGCCTCCCGGGGATGGTGTTGCACAGCTTGGTGTTGACCCCTCCGTGGGTAGGGGAGTGATGGTCCCGGGGGCCCGAGGGAGGTGCTGAGGTGTGGGAGGGGGTTGGACGCTGGTGCGGTGCGGCGCGGTGCGCGGCCCGAAGGCACTGGTGTACTCACTCTGACACAATACACTGGAGTCTCTGGTAAACCAAACGGAGTGATGAACGGGGCCCGCAGCCGGCTGGAGCTTCTCCCGGTATAGGTTGGTGGCTTCCGCCTTTCTCCTGCACCTCTGTGTGTAAATGTTTAACTCCTATGCCTAGACACTGGTAGTCCGCTCCCCGACTTGTATATGCCGTAGGAGCCCATTTGCCTGCAGACGCTGGCCCTTTGGGTCTCTATGCCTTGGCGGTGGCTCTAACCTGTATGGTTGGGCTGTTGTCTTCTAACGGGACTTGTGTGGGATAGGTCCTTAAGTCCAAAGTCCAGTCCTCAATCAGTTGATTTGACTTGGCCCTGTCGGTTCGGGGCTTCATCTGGGTCTGAGTAGCCCTTCTGGTGCTCTGGTTTCCAATCGGTTCCCTGGTTCAGTACCGGCGGGCCACCGCCCGACCCCGGTCCCTACGGTTCCACCGGCTGTAATCCCAGCTCCTGCAGGTGGCAACCACCGTCTGCCTCCTTACCAAAGGTGACTGGGCTCCGACCCAGCCACCAGAGTAGTCTATAGCCGGCCTGGGCACAGGTCTGCCCTTGGACTCAACCTCTCTCCTTCACTGTCAAAACTACTCTGCACTGTCAACTTGAACTTGTGTCTGTGTTTTCCCGCCTCCAGGCCTGTGAACTTCTCGGTGGGTGGAGCCAACTGCCTGGCTCTGCCCCCTGGTGTGGACATCAAACCTGGAGGGTGGTGACAAGGTTTTTAGTTTGACTGATGTCACCTAATCGGGAGGGGGTGTGGTGTTGTGTGTGACTACCTGGGACGACCTGACTAGTCCAGGGCGTCACATAAGCTCCGCGAAGGTCAAGTTTGATGAAGATATGCCCCCCTGAGCCGATCGAATAGCTCCGGGATGAGAGGAAGGGGATATTTATTTTTTACTGTGATCTGGTTCAAGCCCCGGTAGTCGAAGCAGGGGCGTAAGTCACCTTCTTTCTTCTTGGAGAAGAAAAACCCGGCTCCTGCAGGAGACGAGGATCTCCTGATGAACCCCCTTGCCAGGTTATCTGCAATGTATTCCGACATGGCCTGAGTCTCGGCAGGGGATAAGGGATAGATCCGTCCACGGGGAAGAGAAGTGCCCGGCAGCAAGTCGATGGCACAGTCGTAGGGTCGATATGGCGGTAATACCTCTGCCTCCTTCTTGTCGAAAACGTCCACAAAAGACCAATACGCGGAAGGCAGTCCCAGTAGGGACTCCGGTGCTGGAGACTGATGGATGGGCCGTACAAACTGCAGACAGTTCTCGTGACAAGATTGGCCCCAACGAGTAATCTCTCCAGAGCGCCAACTGACGACAGGTTCATCTAGTCGTAACCAGGGTAGGCCCAGCAGGAGTGAGTGAGCCAGTTTCGGGAGGACATATAGAGCAATCTTTTCGGTATGCAGAGCACCAATACGGAGTTCCATGGGTTTGGTGATAAACAACACGAATTCGGATAGGGGTTTCCCATCCACGGAAGCGATCACAAGGGGTTTTGAAAGCGGAATGACAGGTATCCGGTATTTGTCCACCGTAGCCTGTTGGATGAAATTACCCGCTGCCCCCAAATCAAGGTACGCCTCTGCCATGAACCGGGTCTCCTCCATCGTCACTTGGACGGTCAGCGTAACTGGGTCTGAGAGGGTTCCGATACCTAGGGTGGCCTCTCCTACCAACCGTAGGCTTTGGAGTTTCCCGGCTTCTCGGGGCAGGAACGAAGCAGGTGTGTACCGCTTTCAAAGTAGAAGCACAGACCCTTGGTGAGCCGCTCTGCTCGGCTTGTCCCAGACAATCTATAGGTTCGGGAGTAGAGTTGCCTGGTGGCACTGACTGAAGAACGGTGGACCTCTGCGGAGTGGAGGCATGACTTGTTGGTCGCCTCTTCCGAGATACTTCCTTGGACCGTTCCTGGAAACGGAGATCAATCCGGGTTGCTAGAGAGACCATACCATCCAAGGTAGGAGGAACATCACGACCGGCCAACTCATCCTTGATGCGGCCGGAGAGACCCTCCCAGAAGGCTGCTGTCAATGCCTCGTTGTTCCATCCTAACTCAGAGGCAAGCGTTCGGAACCGGATGACGTACTGGCCAACCGTTAGGGTTCCTTGTCGTAGCCGGAGGAGCGAAGAGGCGGCCGTGGTGGTGCGTTCCAGTTCATCAAAGGTATTACGGAAGGCCTCAAGGAATCACCGGATGTCGGTAGTCACCGGATCTTTCTTCTCCCACAAGGGATTTATCCAGGCCAATGCTTCACCCTCCAGATGGGACATCAGAAAGGCCACCTTTGCTTGATCAGAGGCAAAGAGGTGTGAAAGCAATTTGAAATGCAGCGAGCATTGATTTAGAAAACCTCTACAGGTCTTGGGGTCCCCGGCGTACCGGGGCGGAGAAGCTAGGCGGAGTCTCGAGGTTGAAGAGGAAGCCACAACGGAAGCCACTGCCGTGTTCTGATCCGACAGGGATGTGGCTGTTGCTTTGGAGATTATTCAGACGGGTGTCCACTGACGACATAAAGGCCAGCATGCGAGATTTGGTCTCGCGTTGTCATACCAGTTCTTGTTGAAATCCGGCCAGCTGGGACGCTTGTGCTCCGGCGGAATCCATGGCCTGTTCAAACTGTAATGTCCTGGAGGAGGATCCACGGGACCGAGCACCGGACTCCCCCAGAGAGGCAACCAAGAGCGAACCCCTATACAGAGACTGTCCTGATCACCCCTCCAGAGGGCCTAGATGCACGATAGCTGGAACACTAGGGGTACGGATTACGGGTCCTACAGAAGTCTGTATGGGAGGTGATTATTAGTCCAACGGGAACTGTATGCAGGGCGGATGACTGGAACCAGGTACAGGTGCCAGGTAGTAACAGCAGACGGGGTCCGGATCCAGCCGTGCAGACTGAAGTAGCCAGGTGGAATCCAGGATCGGTGATGGGAACAAGCTGACGGAAGATGGCGGAAACCACAGCAGACAGTCACTGGGGCAACTCCTGGGAAACTGGCAGGCTGGGCACACTCAGGATGGCAAACGGGCACTGCGGAAGAGACAGGGTTAATCTGGGTACACAAGACAGAGGGACCTGAACACCTAGCTACAGGAACACGTTGAACAGGCACAGCCCACATGGAAAAGGAAGCCTTATATACCCTATACCTGTAATCAGATATATCCTGTTCCCGGGACACTGGCCCTTTAAGAAGAGGTGAGTGAGCGCGCCCGCGCCCCAATGCGCATGCGCGAGGCCCGAGTGCCGGAGACCAGTACAGGAAGCAGAGAGGAAGGTGAAGGAAATGAAGGGGAGCCAGGCACAGAGTCCTGGGTCGCAGCGGGATGCCGGGACTGGCGGACGGGAAGCACGGAGGACACACAGGAGGGGGAGTGAGAGGGGCAGCCATGGGCAGGAGGACCGGGGACCGGAGCGGTGAGTGACAGGCGGCGCCGGGATCCGGGGAGCGTGACAAATACAGTGATCATTAGTGACATTATACACAGGAGCTCTGTATATAGTGTATGTGCACATGTAATACGCTGACATACAGATGAAAACCCTTGGTTTTGTACTTTCAGTGGCAGAAGTGTACCTTTCCCAACTGCATATGCTTTCTCTCATCAAATCATCTTTGCTACACACTTGAGCAACAGTGGTCAGTGATGAGTATTGGGGTTGGCATAGATCCTACAGTTATAGAAGATATATTTTTAGCATCATGACAGAATGGCGAATAACATATTTTTTTCATAATTGTGCCACCTGAGCATCAGTCCTAAATTAATATCGGCCAGCTGGATGTTGCTATCCATGCCATGTTTCATATCTACAGAAAGGTAAAATCGCTTACGTCCACCTGCGACCTCCAGGGGGCAAAAATATCCTGAAATTTTGAGATCTCCTAAAATTGTGAAGGGCCGAGCACATCCCATAAACAGCCCCTACATGAGCTCATCAAGCAGAGGTATGTGAGTGTAATTTTGATCTAATAAAAAGTTGAAATTGAGTTTACTCCTTTGTCACTCTTGGTAAGGTTCAGTTTGCTGCGGGTTCTGTCCTTATTTTTCCTAACAAGTATCTCTCTCCTCTAAGCTCTGAAACCATTGCAGTGACATCATGTTTAATACTTTTAATATTTTTTTTATATCCTTATATATTGTATTATTCCCCTTCACTACATATTTTGTATAATTTTAAACATACTGCCTACTTTTCTGGATTAAATATATAAAATGTAATAGCTTTGTTCCTCTTGCTCTATAAACCTTATCCCTGAAGCCATTGGTGGTGGCACCTATTAGTTTTTCCAGACTTATTGTGGAGCTTGGAAGCAACTGTAAAGAGGTGTGTGTATATACTCGTTCCTTAGTTGTCAGTCAATTGGGTATTGTCATAACGATTGGAGGCAGTGTAGTGTTGTTCATTACAAACTGGTGGCAGCGGTGAGATATCTGCGTGATTTCCCAGGCTGTTCATGACACAATGCCTCTGTGAGTAAAAAATATATACTTGTTAATTCTTTACTGCTCTATGTCAATGTTTATATGTTTTGAGTTTCTTTTATATGCCATAAACATAAAAAGTATAGCGGATATACTAAATGAAGACACTAGTAATTAATAATCTCCTTGTCCTGTCAAAGACAAATTCACAGCTTAAAGTGAATCTTTATTTCAAACTTTGAGTTGAAGAGCTGTGATTGAGAGCAAAGCAAAATGATATTCCAGAAAAATAGCTTGAAATCTTTAATTGAATTTCATGGTCGCAGGCTCCATTGATTAGAGCTGGATTGGAAATATCATAAGAGCAAGAGGAAAAAAAAAATGAAAAATCCTCATATGCTTAACGCTTTGTTGTTGGTATTTACTTTCAAGGATGGTGTCTACATTCTCCTGCTAGCATAACGAAAAAATGAAAAATCTTCCTATAGAGATTATGCATAGTAATGTTGACCATACATGAAATAAGTAATAGTGGTAGTCATTTAAGTAGTTATTCTACGCACTTTGAGTATTTCTCCTCCAGTCTCAGTTGTGGAAATGAAAGAAATGCTGTCATTAGTATGCAGCTGAACACAGCTCAAACTAATTGTACGAAAACCCGCAGGAAGCTTCATGCTCCATGCACACAGTCTAGCGGAAGGGTTTTTTTTGCCCATTAATTCTTTTCCAAATGTGAATGTTCAAATACTGTGTAACCAGTAGAATAGAGGGAAAATATATTTATTTTATAATTAAAGGAGAATACAACTGATGCCACTGTTAGTAGCCTTTATTAAAAGTAATTGTATTATTCACCTGACCCAGTACCATTTCCATATCTTTCTCTTGCAGACACTTATCTCAACCTCTACCATGCCTACGAACTAGTATTGTTACTAGAGATGAGTGTATACCGAAATATTCGTAATCGCTATACTCGTAACGAGTCCTTTGTAATACTTGTGCATTCTTTCCGAATGGCGGGTACAATGCAAGTCAATGGGAAAAGCGAGTATTTTTCTGCTGGACCCAACAAAGATGTCTGGGGGTCTAAGGAAAAGGGCGCATGCCGTGTTATTAGGTGTGTGTTGTGTATTTTAATGGTTTTTAACTTTTACTACAAATAAAGGTTGTCTTTATTAATTATTGTTGTTGTGCTCCCCATTATGTGCGGTACTTTTCTCCTCTTGCCTGCATAGTGGGCGCATGCCGTGTTATTAGGTGTGTGTTTTGTATTTTAATGGTTTTTAACTTTTACTACAAATAAAGGTTGTCTTTATTAATTATTGTTGTTGTGCTCCCCATTATGTGCGGTACTTTTCTCCTCTTGTCTGCATAGTGGGCGCATGCCGTGTTATTAGGTGTGTGTTGTGTATTTTAATGGTTTTTAACTTTTACTACAAATAAAGGTTGTCTTTATTAATTATTGTTGTTGTGCTCCCCATTATGTGCGGTACTTTTCTCCTTTTGTCTGCATAGTGGGCGCATGCCGTGTTATTAGGTGTGTGTTGTGTATTTTAATGGTTTTTAACTTTTACTACAAATAAAGGTTGTCTTTATTAATTATTGTTGTTGTGCTCCCCATTATATGCGGTACTTTTCTCCTCTTGTCTGCATAGTTCCCCTAGAGGGACCTATGGTTTGTACATGAGCTTAGGCATAGTGCCACATTAGGCTATTTGACCCTGGTTAGCAGTTTGCAAGCCATATAATTCTAACTATATTCTGGTATTATTGGGCCGTTTTTGCCTTGTGGCTTCACGAGGGTATATGCTCATGCTATGCACTTCCCTTGGGTTGTTACGGCTGTATATAGGCTGTTTATTGCTACTATAAATATTGCAATGTACCATTAATGTTTGTATCTTACGATTCGTAATATGCATAACATTGTTTTGGAGCTGGACGGTGGGCGCATGCCGTGTTATTAGGTGTGTGTTGTGTATTTTAATGGTTTTTAACTTTTACTACAAATAAAGGTTGTCTTTATTAATTATTGTTGTTGTGCTCCCCATTATATGCGGTACTTTTCTCCTCTTGTCTGCATAGTTCCCCTAGAGGGACCTATGGTTTGTACATGAGCTTAGGCATAGTGCCACATTAGGCTATTTGACCCTGGTTAGCAGTTTGCAAGCCATATAATTCTAACTATATTCTGGTATTATTGGGCCGTTTTTGCCTTGTGGCTTCACGAGGGTATATGCTCATGCTATGCACTTCCCTTGGGTTGTTACGGCTGTATATAGGCTGTTTATTGCTACTATAAATATTGCAATGTACCATTAATGTTTGTATCTTACGATTCGTAATATGCATAACATTGTTTTGGAGCTGGACGGTGGGCGCATGCCGTGTTATTAGGTGTGTGTTGTGTATTTTAATGGTTTTTAACTTTTACTACAAATAAAGGTTGTCTTTATTAATTATTGTTGTTGTGCTCCCCATTATGTGCGGTACTTTTCTCCTCTTGTCTGCAGGGGTCTAAGGAAAAGGCTGAAATGGATGGGAAAGTGATGAAACTGAATGGGTATAGCCTGGAGAATATGCCTGCATGCATTTCTGACTCACATATGGTTTCTGGGAATGAGGATATCACAGTATTATGCCACTTTTACAGATGCGTAAAAACACCTACCAAACCTAACTTAAATTGCATTTTACAGGTGAAAAAGGTTGAGAAACAGTTTTTCCTGCATAATCAATTTTATATAAGGCTAAATAAACTAGAGAAAAAAAATATCCCTTTTAGCGTTTGTTAACACATAGTGTTTTGACTTTTGTTTTTACTTTTATAATTGGGACGACCCTGAATTATACATTTTGTAGGTCTCTCTGTCTTACATAATTTCTAGTTAGCTATTCCCCAGCACTTTTCAAGGTCAGCTAGAACGTGCCCATTGGTATGTTGATCTTTGATCTGAGGGGCTAAAAGTGGTACTGTACTTGGAGGACTGCTGTGCTATACTTTTTGGAGGAACTACTGTTACTTATACTTTTGGGCGGTCCCTCCCTCATTGAGAATCAGATGGTGGAATACATATTCCATAGCAGTTTTCAATGTACCTCAATTCAAGTTTTCAGAGGGGCTGCAGATGTCAGGACACCTGAGTTTGGTGAGCACCCAGAGGTGGCCCAGTAACATACGTTTGGGAGGGACTGCTCTTACTTATACATTTGTGCGGTCCCCCCCATATTGCCACTCACATAGGGGAATACATATTCCATAGCAGTATACAATGTGCCCATTGTAGCATTGGGCTTTACCCTCCTCCTCCTCCTCCACGTCATTCCGCGGTCCTAAATTCAAATTTTTAGAGGGCCTGCAATAGTCAGGAAACCTGGGTTTGGTAAGGGCCCTGAGGTGGCCCAGTAACATACGTTTTGGAGGGGTTGCTCTTATTTATACATTTGGCAGTCCCTCTCTCATTGAGACTCAGATAGTGGAATACATATTCCACAGCAGTTTACAATGTGCCCATTGGCTTTACCCTCCTCCACCTCCATGTCATGCTAAGGCCCTAAATTCAAGTTTTCAGAGGGCCTGAAGGTGTCAGGAAACCTGATTTTGGTGAGGACCCAGAGGTGGCGCAGTAACATACATTTGGGAGGGCCCTTGTCTATACATTTGGGAGGACCCTCCCTCCATCAGACTCAGATAATGGAATACAATTTCTGTAGCAGTTTACAATGGGCCCAGTGTGGCATTGGGTTTTACCCTCCTCTTCCTTCTCCATGTCATACTGAGGCTCTCAATTCAAGTTTTCAGAGGGCCTGCAGGTGTAAAGAAACCTGAGTTTGGTGAGCACCCAGAGGTGGCCCAGTAACATACATTTGGGAGGGACTGCTCTTACTAATACATTTGGGTGGTCCCTCCCTCATTGAGACTCAGATAGTGGAATACATATTCCATAGCAGTTTACAATGCGCCCATTGTAGCATTGGGCTTTACCCGCCTTCTCCTCTATATCATTCTGTGGCTCTAAATTCAAATTTTCAGAGGACCTGCAATAGTCAGGAAACGTGAGTTTGGTGAGGGCCCTGAGCTGGCCCAGTAACATATGTTTGAGAGGGATTGCTCTTATACATTTGGGCGGCCCTTCCCTCATTGAGACTCAGGGATATACATATTCATTAGCGTGTACAAAGCACCCATTGTGGCGTTGGTCTTTACCCTCTTATTCCATGTAATTCTGCAGCCCTAAATTCAAGTTTTCAGAGGGCTTGAAGGTGTCAGGAAACCTGACTTTGGTGGGAGCCCTGAGATGGTGCAGTAACATACGTTTGGGAGGGCCCTTGTCCATACATTTGGGATGGGCCTCCAAGCATGAGACTCAGATAGTGGAATACATATTCCATAGCAGTTTACAATGCACCCATTGTGTCATTGGGCTTTACCGTCCTCTTCCATGTCATTCTGCCACCCTCAATTCAAATTTTCAGAGAGCTTGCAGGTGTCAGGAAACCTAACTTTGGTAACAGCCCTGAGGTGGCCCTGTAACATACATTTGTAAGCTCCCTCCTCTATAAATTTTTGAGAGCCCTCTTTTGTACATTTGAGAGTGCCCTCACTTATTTATATCGTAGAGCCCTCACTCACTCATTTAACTCATTTAAGGGCATAGACTACAGAGAAGAAGGACATGTGACATAGGGTACAAAAAGGGAGCAGTGACTGCAGCCTGTGAGGCTCAGGTTTGGATGAACTCTGCCAGCAGAAAAAAATAAAGCTGCACTAGTCAACTGGATGATGAGCTCAAATATATCACTTGTGCAAGTCAATGGACAAAGGATATATAGTACCCCCCCCTTCCAGGATGTGCTGGAGAGGCTCCTCCAAATGACTCATAGTTATTTATTGGCAATATTCCCCAGATTATATAGAAAGAGATACTTGATACTCTAGTGCTTGGTCCAGTGCAGAATATGCATTGGATTTCTAAAAAATATACCTGGGGGTTGTGTCATAGATGCAGGAAGACAGCATGACAGGGGCATCCCATGACAAACATTATCTTCGTAGGACTAGTTTAGCAGTTGTGGCCCTCTATTCAAGTTTTCAAAGGACCATCAGTTGTTCATCAATAGTCATTGTAAATTGCTATCAAATATGTATTCCCTAAATCAGTCACAATGTGGCACAACCCATGACAAGGGTCTCCAATGACAAATATTAGTTTGGTAGGATTACTTCCCCGGTTTGTCAAGTGCACATTGTGAATTGTTTACAAAAATTAGCCCTATGGCCTATGGCCTGAGTCATGGTTTTCGCAGGGAGTCACCATCACAAGGGCCTCCAATGACAAATAGTAGTAACGTTAGAGTAGAAGTGATGTGCTGGTTTGTCTAACACTGCACAATGTGCATAGTATTTATAAAAACTAGCGCTATGGACTGAGTTATTGTTGACGCAAGCAGGAAACGGCTTTATATGGGAAAAGGTGGACGTTAACAGCAGTAGTCAAAATCAACATTTTGGGGGAATTTAGTTTGGCTTGCTTTCATCTGGAGGAATTACAAACTGTGGAAAAATCCAGTCCTTGTTGCATATAATCAGAGTAAGTCTGTCTGCATTTTGTATGGAAAGGTGTGTGCGCCTATATCAGTGATTATTGCCCAGGCAGAACTGAAAACATGCTCTGACATCACACTTGTAGTCAGGCAGGCTAGCACCTCCAAGGCGTATAAGGAGAAGTCAGGCCAAGTGTTCAGCTTGGACACCCAATAATTCAAGGGAAATGAAACATCAAAAAGGACTCAGGTATGGTCACTCAAGTACCCCTTCACCATGTTGTGCATCATCACCCTTCTTGGCATTGTTACAGGCACAGATAGCCCTTGCTGATGTACTGATTTATTGAAAATGGCCCAGTTTGCGTTCATTTTCACCCACCTCTGTTGGACCTGGTGTTCGTGTCTCTCCCCATTAATCCTTGGTGTTGAAAAGAGTCGGTTACTCTGCCGACAGTGTTGTCTGAGGGTGATGTTTTCATCAACTGATCTACAATGACCCTCTTAAAGGATTCCATTGTGTAACCCTTTGGTGACTCCAAAAGGAGAAAAGGAAATTTCTCCTTGTACCATGGGTTGACATAAGCGAACTGGTCGTGGTTCGGCTCGAGTTCGGTTCATCGAACGGAGGTCTCGTTCGAGTTCGGTTCGTCGAACGTTCGACGAACCGAACCAAACCGCATAGGAAACAATGGCAGGCATTCACAAACACATAAAAACACCTAGAAAACACCCTCAAAGGTGTCCAAAAGGTGACAAACAACTCACAACACAGCACAAACACATGGGAAAGTGACAAGGACATATACTCACGCGAAAACAAAAGAGCTAGACAAGGAAAAAGAGGAGGACACACAGATATATGAGTATATGCAAGGAAACGTCGATGCCATTATTGTGCAACTTGAGCCCTGCTCATTTTAGGCTTCCAATCTGGATAAATTGCCTGAGCTTGCCACGTACGCCTTGGGGATCTTGTCGTGTCCTGCAGCCAGCGTTCTCTCGGAACCTGTCTTCAGTGCTGCTGGGGGTCTGCTGGCAGATAAGCACACGTGTCTGTCCACTGACAATGTGGACATGGCTCTCACAGGACTTTTCTTCCTTGGGTCATCCAGGGGAGGCGAAAGGCACGCGTATTTTTGAGAGTGCTTCATGCAAAGCATCTGTTTCATTTTGAAAAGGGGGATCAAGTGATGCCAGTCAAGTGGGGTGTGTGTGGCCCAATTAGTGGAAACGAGGGAGACTGTGGTTGGAGTCCCCTCGCTGTGTTTGTAAAAGAACCAAGATGAACAAGTCATGGCTCTCAGAGGACTTTTCTTCCCCTGGGTCATCCAGGGGAGGCGAAAGGCACGCGTATTTTTGAGAGTGCTTCATGCAAAGCATCTGTTTCATTTTGAAAAGGGGGATTAAGTGATGCCAGTCAAGTGTGGTGTGTGTGGCCCAATTAGTGGAAACGAGGGAGACTGTGGTTGGAGTCCCCTCGCTGTGTTTGTAAAAGAACCAAGATGAACAAGTCATGGCTCTCAGAGGACTTTTCTTCCCCTGGGTCATCCAAGGGAGGCGAAAGGCACGCGTATTTTTGAGAGTGCTTCATGCAAAGCATCTATTTCATTTTGAAAAGGGGGATCAAGTGATGCCAGTCAAGTGGGGTGTGTGTGGCCCAATTAGTGGAAACGAGGGAGACTGTGGTTGGAGTCCCCTCGCTGTGTTTGTAAAAGAACCAAGATGAACAAGTCATGGCTCTCAGAGGACTTTTCTTCCCCTGGGTCATCCAGGGGAGGCGAAAGGCATGCGTATTTTTGAGAGTGCTTCATGCAAAGCATCTGTTTCATTTTGAAAAGGGGGATCAAGTGATGCCAGTCAAGTGGGGTGTGTGTGGCTTAATTAGTGGAAACGAGGGAGACTGTGGTTGGAGTCCCCTCGCTGTGTTTGTAAAAGAACCAAGATGAACAAGTCATGGCTCTCAGAGGACTTTTCTTCCCCTGGGTCATCCAGGGGAGGCGAAAGGCACGCGTATTTTTGAGAGTGCTTCATGCAAAGCATCTGTTTCATTTTGAAAAGGGGGTTCAAGTGATGCCAGTCAAGTGGGGTCTGTGTGGCTTAATTAGTGGAAACGAGGGAGACTGTGGTTGGAGTCCCCTCGCTGTGTTTGTAAAAGAACCAAGATGAACAAGTCATGGCTCTTAGAGGACTTTTTTTCCCCTGGGTCATCCAGGGGAGGCGAAAGGCACGCGTATTTTTGAGAGTGCTTCATGCAAAGCATCTCTTTCATTTTGAAAAGGGGGATCAAGTGATGCCAGTCAAGTGGGGTGTGTGTGGCCCAATTAGTGGAAATGAGGGAGACTGTGGTTGGAGTCCCCTTGCTGTGTTTTACATGATTTTCGAAGGGCATGACATGCCTAAGAGGTTGAGTTTCATCATCTGCAACTTGTTGGCAACAGAAAGGCTGCCTTTACACCCTTTTGAGACCGAGGATTTTCGAGACCTTATGCCCATTGCAGTGCCCCAAGAGCCGGTGGCCAGTCGTCACTCCTTCTCCAAGAAAGGCGTGCCCGCGCTACCACAGCAGGTCGCACACAACCTCACCGATTCCTTGAGAAACTCTGTGTGTGACAGGGTGCATTTCACCACAGATACTTGGACCAGTAAGCATGGACAGGGGGGTTACATGTTGCTGACTGGGCACTGGGTAACTATGGTGAGAGATGGAGAAGGGTTTGCTGTACAAGTCTGGCCGTCCCCACGACTTGTGTGTCAATCCTTCCTCTGTATGTACAAGTTCCTCCACTGCTTCTGCCTCCTCAACCTCGTGTGGGTCCTCCACCTCGACCCAAACCCTGTGTGGTCAGGCCACCCGCATTGTAACTGCGCCCAAGGAATCCCACACACTTCCTTACTATGCTGGCAGCAGAGCTCAAGGCCATCAGGCGGTCAAATGTTTACTTTGAAATGTAGGGGAAATGTGAGACACTGCTGAGGAATTGTGGATGGTTAGCTCTGGAGAGTGAGACCGAGTTTCATCAATGGTTATCTACACTCAACCAGCAGTCAGGGAAGGTCGGGTGCGACAATGATGCAAACCAGTCTGCGACCCTTCTTCAGGGCAATGTGACACACGTGCCTTGTATGGCTCACGTGTTGAACCTGGTTGACCAGCAATTTTTAAATCACTATCCCGGCCTACATGGCCTTCTGCAGAGGGCACGGTGTAACGCCTGCCTGGATCGACACACTCAGATGGGCTGTAAAGGATAGGCTAGAGGCCAGCCACTCACCAAGCTGGACACCCAGAACCCTGAAACCCTTTAACCCCTATACAGTGAATTGGGATTACACAGGGCCCAAGTTGATCAATACCTGTGGAAGGCTGCAGTTCCAGAGAATAGTAGTCATACAGGGTCAAAAACATTAATTGAGGAAGAGGAACAGAATGGGATGGCCAGGACTTAATCAGAAAACAAGCAGAGGTGAAATGCGGATCGGCCAACGAGGTACATAAATAGCAAGCAGGAAAAGTAGTCAGGTAACAAGCACACAAACTCATAAAACTGAACTGGGGGTAACAGTAACCAGAGGTTCATAGCTTTGTCTGGCAGTGGTCTGCAGACAGGAGGGGCCTAAAAAAGGGTGTGGTGTCTTCCCATTGGTTGTAGCTGAATGATGGTACTTCATCTGTGAGATACCCACCACCTACATTCAGCCTGTGGTTCTGTATCTGTCAAGGTAACGCAACCCAGTGGGTGACCATAACCTGCGTCCACCTGCGCCGCAGGCATCGACTCCTTTCCCGACATCAGCACTATGCAGGAAATGAACACGTTGTTACCTGGCGACCGGAGTACAAATTGATTGAGTGGACTACGTTGGTGACTTAACAGCCGTTTGCGGCAATGATGCAAACCTGTCTGCGGCCCTTCGTCAGGGCAATGTGACACACGTGCCTTGTATGGCTCACGTGTTGAATCTGATTCTCCAGCAATTTTTAAAATACCATCCCGGCCTACATGGCCTTGTGCAGCGGGCACGCTGCTATGTGCTCACTTTCATCCTTCGCACCCAGCAGCTCAACAACTTTCATCGTTCCGGAAATCTTAGGGTCTGGCGGTTAAACGCCGGAAATGCGATGTTCCGACGCGCAGGAATTGGAATCTGCACATGTTGCAGCGTGTGTGGCAGCACCGCAGAGCACTGCTGAAAAACGGTATGACGTATACCCTGGGCTAACTTGATCCAGAGGTGGTGCAGATCATGCTGCTGGAGTGGTGTCAGATCAAGGACCTATGCACCCTTCTACACAGTTTACAAATATCGACGAAGATGTTTAGCACTGGCGATGCCATTCTCAGCGTGACAATTCTGGTCATCTACAAGATGGAGCACACTGTAAGCATTATTCGGAGTCAGGTGTTGGTCCAAGAGTAAGGTGAGGAAGTACAGGAGGAGTCATATGCAGAAGGGATAATAAGATCTACAAGGTCCATACGGTGAGCGGCACCTAGGCGGCAGTCATGGTGGGGGATAGGGATTAACAAGGGTGCATAGTATCAGCAAAAATTGTTGAGGAAGGTGCAGGAGCCCATGAAGAAATGGAGGATGAACTGGCGATGGGCATGGAAGACTCAGCAGATGAGTGAGAGCTTGCTCACATTTCGGTTGTGCGAGGTTGTGGGGAGAGGGCAGAGGAAGGAGGCACGATTCTCACCTCTCTGCCACCAACACACCAAGGACTTGGTCCTCCTGGATGCACAAGACACATGAGCGCCTTCTTGCTGCACTACCTACAACATGACCCTCGGATTGTACGAATTCGAAGTAATGCTAACTACTGGGTTGCCACACTTTTAGATTCCCGGTACAAGACAAAATTTGGCGAAATAATTCCTGCCATAGAAAGGGACGCACGTATACAGGAGTATCTGCAGAAGGTGGTACGGATTCTTAGATCTGCTTTTCCAGTAAACACCAGTGCTGCACAGAGTGAATCTCAACGCTTTCTCATGGATAGGAGGAAATGGTCTTTTACTTGTCCACATCTGAGGGTCCGAGGGCTGGCTGCTGTGCTGAGATGGCATTGAGTACGGTGTCCCTGCAGAGTTGCACTTTTGGTCATATACCAAGTGAGTTGAAAAAGGACAAATGCTGGTGGAAAGGGGAACAGGTGTGTTGGAAAGGGGAAAAGAGTTTTGTCCGTGGGTTTGTTGGTTAAGCAAAACATTTGATGAAGAAACACCATCTGTTACGGTGGGACTGGCAGATTTGGATAAGGTGGTATATACTATGTTACCGCTATATAACAAAAATTAATAAGAAAAGAAAGAGAAAGGTATATATCCCCATCAGCAGTCAATGTCCACCGTGCTCCCAGATGGAAAAGGAGAGGTTGGCAACTGGAAGGTTAGGTGGAGGATACAGATCTGTGTGGCTATGAAACTAATAGTTGCCTGAACCGAGTTAGACGCTACTCGGATCTTGAGACTGGGAGCCCTGTTAGCGTCACAGGGTCCACACGCCCACCCAGCCCAGGAACTCCCTGTTAACATCACAGGGGCCATTCAGTACGCTGACCATGTGCATTGGGGCCACACCAGTGGACAGCAGGCGCAACAGCAGCAGCAGGCCTGTTAATGCCACTGGGCTGCACAAGCAGGACTTGTAGGACAGGAGCTGGTCTTAACCGTTCTGCGTTACCAACTGTGGTGGCGGCCTGCATTGACGCCCTATCCCTGCCTACCTCTGGCCTAAAGCCGCAATGGGTTCAACACATGGAGGTGTGCTCTTTCGGCGCATAATAGAAGACTGCGCACCTCCTTGTTGGCTCCAGCTCGTTTTATAACCTGGGTCCGCCCCAAACCAGGGTGGACCACAATGCACCTCCTGGAGACAAAAGCAGAGTGACACGTCATGAGTGGCATAACTAGCGTCCTATTTGGAACCGCATCTTCAATAATGACCTCATGGCTGCCACGTGTTAGGGCCAGGTGGACGGGCAGACCCAGGAGGTGGATCCACTGGGCCGAACACCTTACTGAAGGCAAGGGGTCCGGTAGCCGGAGAACTACAGGTAGCAGGACAGTCCGTTCAAAAGAGTGGAGTGGAGAAGTCCCTGGGACCACGGAGTCACTGATGGTAGTCCGGGTGACGGAGCTCAGGTTCGGAGGCCGAGATGTTGTCAGGCAGAGTCCGGAACCGATGGAGCAAGAGGACGGATCACCACAGGGATCAGAGATGGTACGGATTGACGGGATGGCAGACAGTCAGCGTTCGGGGTTCGGGAATCGTCAGGACCGGATGGCGAGGCAGGAGCGGCTCTAGAAGAGAGATAGGTAAGTATACCAGCAGACGCAAGGAGACCTGACTCCTAGCTTAGGAAACACGAAGAACAGGCCCCGCCCACTTGGACATTAAACCCCTTTATACCCTGTACCTGTGTGTTCAATATCCTGTCAGTGGATGCTGGCCCTTTAAGAGAGGGTCAATGACCGCGCGCGCGCCCTAATGCGCATGCGCGAGGCCCGGGTGCCAGAAACCAGGGCAGGGACCGGTGAATAGGAAGCAGGGGAGCCGGCCTGGAGCAGAGCTGCCGACGGGCGCCGGGAGCGGGGACCGGGCCGCCTGGGGACCGCAGGTGATGAGGGCTGGAGGCTGTGGAGCGGGGGACGCCTAACAGAGGAGCCGGGGAGCGAAGCAGGGAAGCCGGGGAGCGTGGCAGGTGAGCCGGGGAGCAGGACAGGGGACCCGGGGAGCGTGACAGTACCCCCCCCCCACGCCCTTTCCCCGCAACCGGGACAGGAAGGCACGTATCAGAGGAGTACCCACATTCTCCCGGGGCTCCCAGGACCTATCCTCAGGACCATACCCTGCCCAGTCCACCAAGAAGAACTGCCGGCCCCGTACGGTTTTCATGGCCACGATATCCCTTACCGCATAGATTTCATCATCAGCAATAGGAGGAGGAGCCGAACTGGCAGCAGCGGAGAAGGGACCAAGGACAACCGGCTTGAGCAGGGAGACGTGGAAGGAGTTGGGTATCCTCATCGTGGCCGGGAGCTGCAGCTTGTAGGAGACCTCATTTATTTTGCTGAGGACTTTAAACGGCCCGATGTAGCGAGGACCCAGCTTGTAGGATGGTAGCTTCAATCGGACGTACTTGGAAGCAAGCCAGACCAGATCTCCTGGAGAGAAACACGGAGGATTCAGACGTCTCTTGTCTGCGTGTCTCTTCATCCGCAGGGAAGCACGTCCAAGGGACGCCTTGACAGAGTCCCAAATTGTTGCAAAATCACGGGCTACAGCATCAGCAGCAGGGACATCCGAGGAAGAGGATACAGGTAATGGGACGGAAGGCTGAAGTCCGTAAACGACATGGAAGGGAGAGCTGGAGGAGGACTCAATGACGTGGTGGTTATGGGAGAATTCAGCCCAAGGAAGAAGCGTGGACCAGTCGTCGTGATGGGCGTTGACGTAGTGACGTAAGAAGGAAGTCAAGATCTGATTGACTTGTTCCACTTGGCCATTCGACTGAGGATGGTAGGCTGAAGAAAAGTCCAGAGTCACTCCCAGATGTTTGCAGAGAGCCCTCCAGAAGCAGGAGGTAAACTGAGTTCCTCTGTCGGACACAATGTGTGATGGAAAGCCATGCAACCGGAAGATGTGCTGTATGTAAGCGTCAGCGAGTTCCTGGGCTGAGGGCAGTCCAGCCATAGGGACAAAATGAGCCATTTTGGAGAACCGATCCACCACGACCCATATGACTGTGTGTCCGGAGGACAGGGGCAAGTCCGTAATAAAGTCCATTGCAATGTGTTGCCACGGAACAGAGGGTATAGGCAGAGGCAGAAGACGGCCATATGGCAGATGTTTGGGCGTCTTGTTCCTGGGACAAGAGGAGCAGGCTGAGACAAAAGAAGCGACGTCCGTGCGAAGGGATGGCCACCAGTAGTGATGTACAATCGTACTCCATGTTCTCTTCTGACCAGCATGGCCGGCTGTTTTCGAGGCATGGCCCCAGTGCAACACTTTTTGCCTGTCAGTCTCAGAGACATAGGTCTTCCCGGGCGGTATCTGGGCCAGGGTGACAGGGGCCACCGGAATGATTTTACTAGGGCAGATGATGGGCTGGGATGTCTCTTCCTCCTGCTCCATGGGCATGAATGACCTGGACAAGGCATCTGCGCGTACATTCTTGTCCGCGGGTCGGAAATGGAGCTGGAAATCGAACCTGGCAAAGAACAAGGACCACCTGACTTGCCGTGGGTTCAGTCGCTGAGCGGACCGCATGTATTCCAGGTTCTTGTGGTCCGTGTAAATGATCACGGGATACACTGCTCCCTCCAGAAGGTAGCGCCATTCCTCCAGAGCCAGATTGACTGCCAATAGCTCTCGGTCACCGATGGTGTAGTTGCATTCAGGCGCTGAGAAGCTCTTGGAGAAGAAACCGCAAGTAACCATCTTCCTGGAGGAGGACTTCTGCATGAGCACTGCTCCGGCTCCCGAGGAGGAGGCATCCACCTCCAAGGTGAACTGTCGGTTTAACTCTGGACGGTGGAGCACAGGGGAGGAAGCAAATGCCCGCTTCAGGGAGCCAAACGCGGCGTCGGCCGCAGGTGACCAGTCCTTTGGATTAGCCCCCTTCTTGGTCAAGGCGGAGAGAGGTGCAGTCAGAGCAGAGAAGTGAGGGATGAACTGCCGGTAATAGTTTGCGAATCCCAGAAAGCGTTGGATTGCCTTCAGTCCAGAAGGAGGAGGCCAGTTGAGAATGGAAGAGACCTTCTCCGGATCCATCTGCAGGTCGGTATCGGAGATTACGTAACCCAGAAAGGGAAGAGAAGACTGCTCGAAGACACACTTCTCGTACTTGGCGTACAGACAATTCTCCCTCAGTCTTTGTAGTACCAGCTGCACGTTCTCTCTGTGGGTCTGGAGGTTCGGAGAAAAAACCAGGATATCGTCAAGATACACCACCACACAGACGTAGAGGAGATCCAGGAACACGTCGTTCACCAATTCATGAAAGACTGCTGGTGCGTTACACAGGCCGAAGGGCATCACACAGTATTCATAGTGCCCATCGCGAGTATTGAACGCGGTCTTCCATTCGTCCCCAGAGCGGATGCGGACCAGGTTGTAGGCACCCCGAAGATCCAACTTGGTGAACACACGAGCTCCTCTAAGCCGATCAAACAATTCGGGGATGAGCGGCAGGGGGTATTTATTTTTCATGGTGATTTGGTTCAATCCCCGGTAGTCAATGCATGGGCGTAGGTCGCCCTCTTTCTTCTTAACGAAGAAGAAGCCTGCTCCAGCAGGAGAGGAGGATCTCCGAATGAATCCCCTTGCCAGGTTCTCCGTGATGTAGGTAGACATGGCCCTTGTTTCGGCAGGAGACAGCGGATATATCCGTCCTCGAGGTGGTGTAGTTCCCGGGAGCAGGTCGATGGCACAATCGTAAGGACGATGTGGCGGCAGTACCTCTGACTCCTTTTTATCAAAGACGTCCGTGAAGGACCAATAGGCCGAGGGCAGTCCCGGTAGGGACTCTGGAACCGGAGGTCGTCGGATGGGTTGTATAGTCTTCAGACAGTTCTCGTGGCAAGAGGAGCCCCATCGGGTGATTTCACCAGTACCCCAGCTGACTGGCGGTTCGTGTGTCCGAAACCAGGGGAGTCCCAGCAGGATTTGATGAGACATGTGTGGGAGGACGTAGGGAGCGATGTTCTCGGTGTGCAGGGCACCGATACGCAGTTCCACCGGCTTGGTGATCCACGAGATGGTGTCAGAGAGGGGTCTCCCATCTACTGAGGCAATCACGAGGGGTTTGTCGAGTGGAGTAACAGGCACCTGGTACTTGTCCACCGTGGCCTGCTGGATGAAATTGCCTGCTGCCCCAGAATCGAGGTACGCCTCGGCCGTGAACCGCGTCTCTCCCGTTGTCACTTGAACAGTCCACGTAACCGGGTCTGAGAGAGTCCCAGCACCTAGGGTGGCCTCTCCTACCAACCCTAGGCTTTGGAGTTTCCTGGCCTCTCTGGACAGGAGCGTAGAAGGTGTGTACCCTCTCCGCAATAGAAGCAGAGACCCTTGGCGAGCCGTTCTGCTCGGCGTTGTTCAGACTGCCGCAATCGGTCGATCTGCATGGGCTCGTGGACGGAGACACCAGACGACGTTGACTGAAGTACGGCGGGCTTCTGTGGAGGAGAGGAATGCCGTATCGGACGTCTCTCACGGGACACCTCTTTGGATCGTTCCTGAAAGCGAAGATCCACTCGAGTCGCTAGGGCAATCAGGGCATCCAGGGTGGACGGCACGTCACGACCAGCCAGCTCATCTTTAATTCGACCCGAGAGTCCTTCCCAGAAGGCGGCGGTTAGTGCCTCATTGTTCCACCCAAGTTCCGAAGCCAGGGTGCGAAAACGGATGGCATATTGGCCCTCCGTCAGAGTCCCCTGACGTAGCCGGAGCAGAGATGAGGCAGACGCGGAGGCGCGTCCGGGCTCGTCAAAGGTGCCACGAAATGCCTGCAGGAATTCCTGGATGTTGGTGGTCACCGGATCCTCCTTCTCCCACAAGGGGTTCATCCAGGCCAATGCCTCTCCCTCTAGATGGGACATCATGAACGCGACCTTGGCTTGGTCGGAGGCAAACAAGTGCGGCAGCAGCTTGAAATGGAGAGAGCATTAATTGATGAATCCCCTGCAGGTCTTGGGATCTCCGGCGTACCGGGGTGGTAAGGACAAACGAAGACTGGAGGCATCCGAGGAGGCTGCCACGGGAGCAGTGGCCGTGGATTGTACAGTGGAAACCCGAGATGCCGAGGATGTGGCCGCTGCTTGTAGCGCGTTCAGGCGGGTATCCACAGAAGACATGAAGTTCAGCATGCGGGTCTGGGTCTCACGCTGATGTGTGAGTTCCTGCTGCAAGGCCGCTAGTGCTTCGGCGGGATCCATGGCCTGTTCTTACTGTTAGGGCCAGGTGGACGGGCAGACCCAGGAGGTGGATCCACTGGGCTGAACACCTTACTGAAGGCAAGTAGCTGGAGCACTACAGGTAGCAGGACAGTCCGTTCAAAAGAGTGGAGTGGAGAAGTCCCTGGGACCACGGAGTCACTGATGGTAGTCCGGGTGACGGAGCTCAGGTTCGGAGGCCGAGATGTTGTCAGGCAGAGTCCGGAACCGATGGAGCGAGAGGACGGATCACCACAGGGATCAGAGATGGTACGGACTGACGGGATGGCAGACAGTCAGCGTTCGGGGTTCGGGAATCGTCAGGACCGGATGGCGAGGCAGGAGCGGCTCTAGAAGAGAGATAGGTAAGTATACCAGCAGACGCAAGGAGACCTGACTCCTAGCTTAGGAAACATGAAGAACAGGCCCCGCCCACTTGGACATTAAACCCCTTTATACCCTGTACCTGTGTGTTCAATATCCTGTCAGTGGACGCTGGCCCTTTAAGAGAGGGTCAATGACCGCGCGCGCGCCCTAATGCGCATGCGCGAGGCCCGGGTGCCAGAAGCCAGGGCAGGGAGCGGTGAATAGGAAACAGGGGAGCCGGCCTGGAGCAGAGCTGCCGACGGGCGCCGGGAGCGGGGACCGGGCCGCCTTGGGACCGCAGGTGATGAGGGCTGGAGGCTGTGGAGCGGGGGACGCCTAACAGAGGAGCCGGGGAGCGAAGCAAGGAAGCCGGGGAGCGTGGCAGGTGAGCCGGGGAGCAGGACAGGGGACCCGGGGAGCGTGACACCACGACACAAACACCTCACCAGTCATCGTCTGACCATCAATAATGAGGTGACAAGTCATAGGGGCGGGCTTCTGCAAGCCATTTGGGAGTGGCCTGGCCACATCGTCAGGACACCTGATGCCCTGTGGTCTATATGGGCCCCCCCACATCAGGGGCAGGGCCAAAGAGTTCATTACCGGACCTAGTCTCTGATGCAGTAAGTGCCTGTGCGTGGTCAGCTGCATGAAATAGAGTCTCTGAAAAAAGACTATCAGCTTTAGCATGGTGTCTAGGCACAAAACAGGACTTAAACCTGGCACGGAATGCAAGTACCTGTGCAAAGAGGCTTTTCGCACTAAGTGTGGGAGCATGCGCTGTATCCCGAAATGAAGACTTAGCCTCCGGAATGGCACAGTCAGGCTGAGCATACTCACTAGGCGAAACACTGTAGTTAGGCTGCAGCTGGGGTAAATTGGCACACGCATGCGCACTAGCTGCCTCTCCACACTTACACGTGGAGGAGAAATTGCTCTTCGGGTGTGGACTTGGAGATGCTGTCTATGAACAGAAGGAAAAGCTAAAGGAAGCCTCACATTCTATCCCTCCGAATTATCAAATGCAGCAATGAATTCCCTGAGTTTGCTATAACATTAGCGTAGAAAAATGTGCATGAGGGTGTCATGCAGAGGTGCTAGAAATAGCTTGGCACCAGTGGGGCACTAATGAAATACAACAGCCAGTTCTATGATGCCACTAAATGGCAGTATTTTTTGCTATCATTATAGCTTATTAAAAACAGAGCAGGAGGGTGTGATGCAGAGGTGCTGCACATAGATTTGCACCAGTGGGGCACTAATGGAGTACAACAGCCACTTCTTGTATGCCACTAAGTTTACTCAATATTTGGTATTATAATGTCTTAGTAACAATGAGTTTGAGTGTGCAATGCAGCCAGACGTGCTGCAAATATCTTTGCACTAGTGGGACAATACAGAAGTACAACAGCCACTTTTAGGATGCCACTAAGTTCACTCAGTGTTTGCTAGTATAATGGCTTAGTAACAATGAGTTTGAGTGTGCAATGCAGGCAGACGTGCTGCAAATATCTTTGCACTAGTGGGACAATACAGAAGTCCAACAGCCACTTTTAGGATGCCACTAAGTTCACTCAGTGTTTGCTAGTATAATGGCTTAGTAACAATAAGTTTGAGTGTGCAATGCAGGCAGACGTGCTGCAAATATCTTTGCACTAGTGGGACAATACAGAAGTCCAACTGCCACATTTAGGATGCCACTAAGTTCGCTCAGTGTTTGCTAGTATAATGGCTTAGTAACAAAGAGTTTGAGTGTGCAATGCAGGCAGACGTGCTGCACATATCTTTGCATCAGTGGGACAATACAGAAGTCCAATAGCCACGTTTATGATGCCACTAAGTTCACTCAGTGTTTGCTAGTATAATGGCTTAGTAACAATGAGTTTGAGTGTGCAATGCAGGCAGACGTGCTGCAAATATCTTTGCACTAGTGGGACAATACAGAAGTCCAACAGCCACGTTTAGGATGCCACTAAGTTCACTCAGTGTTTGCTAGTATAATGGCTTAGTAACAATGAGTTTGAGTGTGCAATGCAGGCAGATGTGCTGCAAATATCTTTGCACTAGTGGGACAATACAGAAGTCCAACAGCCACGTTTATGATGCCACTAAGTTCACTCAGTGTTTGCTAGAATAATGGCTTAGTAACAATGAGTTTGAGTGTGCAATGCAGGCAGACGTGCTGCAAATATCTTTGCACTAGTGGGACAATACAGAAGTCCAACAGCCACGTTTAGGATGCCACTAAGTTCACTCAGTGTTTGCTAGTATAATGGCTTAGTAACAATGAGTTTGAGTGTGCAATGCAGGCAGATGTGCTGCAAATATCTTTGCACTAGTGGGACAATACAGAAGTCCAACAGCCACGTTTAGGATGCCACTAAGTTCACTCAGTGTTTGCTAGAATAATGGCTTAGTAACAATGAGTTTGAGTGTGCAATGCAAGCAGACGTGCTGCAAATATCTTTGCACTAGTGGGACAATACAGAAGTCCAACAGCCACTTTTAGGATGCCACTAAGTTCACTCAGTGTTTGCTAGTATAATGGCTTAGTAACAATGAGTTTGAGTGTGCAATGCACGCAGACGTGCTGCAAATATCTTTGCACTAGTGGGATAATACAGAAGTCCAACAGCCACGTTTAGGATGCCACTAAGTTCACTCAGTGTTTGCTAGTATAATGGCTTAGTAACAATGAGTTTAGTGTGCAATGCAGGCAGACGTGCTGCAAATATCTTTGCACTAGTGGGACAATAGAGAAGTCCAACAGCCACTTTTAGGATGCCACTAAGTTCACTCAGTGTTTGCTAGTATAATGGCTTAGTAACAATGAGTTTGAGTGTGCAATGCAGGCAGACGTGCTGCAAATATCTTTGCACTAGTGGGACAATACAGAAGTCCAACAGCCACGTTTAGGATGCCACTAAGTTCACTCAGTGTTTGCTAGTATAATGGCTTAGTAACAATGAGTTTGAATGTGCAATGCAGGCAGACGTGCTGCAAATATCTTTGCACTAGTGGGACAATACAGAAGTCCAACAGCCACGTTTAGGATGCCACTAAGTTCACTCAGTGTTTGCTAGTATAATGGATTAGTAGTAATGAGTTTGAGTGTGCAAAGGGCAGGAGCGTACAGTGCCAGGGTTGTGGGTCTCTGGGTAGAGGAAAGGAAGCCTGCATTTCTATCCCTCCTAATGGGGAAATGCAGTGAGGAAATCCCTGACCTTAGCTACACAGACGCTGTCATCTTGTGTAGCTGGTAAACTCTGTTTTCACGGACCTGTCACCTATGGCTCTGACCCTGCCGGTATTAGCCCTTAAAAGGACTGATAGAAAGTGCTATCCCTATGCTGTACAGCGCTGTGTATAGAGCGTACACAGCAGTATCGGAGCTAGGCGCTGCGCCAGCACTGACTGACACCAAGGATGCAGAAGGGAGATAATGGCGTGCTGGAGGAAAATGTCCGTTTTTATAATGCAGGGACATGTGACATGGGCATCCTATCACACATGCCGTTGCTTCTCTGGCTAAAAGTCCACTTAGCTGTGTGTGTGTCTGGGATTGGCTGACATGCTGGCCCGCCCCACTACACGCGCGCGCTTAGGGAAGGAAGACAAGGAAAAAAAAAAAAAATGGTGATCGCCATTATCCATACAGCAGTGATCTGAATGCGCTGTTCCCGCACACTATACACTGAAATTTCATAATAGTGTGAGTCACAGAGTGACTTACACTATTACAGCGGAAAGCCAGCTAGTAATTAGCTGGTCTTTTTGCTGCTAGAACCGTTCTTGAACGTATCTAGAACTATCGAGCTTTAGCAAAAAGCTCGAGTTCTAGTTCTATCTAGAACAGCCGCCAAAATCACTCGAGCCGCGAACTGGAGAACCTCGAACCGCGAACCGCGCTCAACTCTAACCATGGGTCCAGAAAGGTGGCCAACCAGTATAGGTTGTTGGATAAAATGTGTATCATGCGAGGGTCTTGCCACAAACCCTTACGCATGAACTGTGCCATGTGGCCCAAGCTGCAAATAGGCAAAGGTTCTGTGTACCCACCAGAAGGAACAATACCCATCATCTCCTCAAGCTGACTTGGCTCTTCCTCCTCTACCTCCTCCTTTCCAGCCCATCCATGCTGGACAGACATGAAGCTGGGGTTGAGAGTCCCCTGTGTAGCATTGGGAATCCCCTCGGTAGCACAGAAAAACAAGCCCTCTCCCTCCTCATTCTCCTCCTCATCACCCAATGTTTCCTTAGAATATTGGCTAGGCGGGGTAGTATTGTACCCATTGTTAAATCTGGCTCCACAGCCACATGCTGGACTCTCAAAGCTTCCTCTTTTAGATTATGCAGTGATTTTTTTCAACAGACAGCAGTGGGATGGTTAAGTTGATAATAGCCTGATCACCGCTCACGAGCTTAGTGCAGTACTCTAAGTTCTCAAGAACCTCACAAATGTAAGCAATCCACACCCACTCAAGAGTTGTTATGTGTGGTGGCTAACTCTGACAGGCATGTTGAAGCTTTTATTCAGCTACTGCCCTCTGCTGCTCACTAATCCTTGCCAACAAATGATATGTAGAGTTCTACCACGTGGGCAGGTCACACATAAGTTGGTGACTTGGCAAATTAAAGCCCTTATGTAGTGCTGTAAGACCAGCAAAAGTGGTAGAGGAATGGCGGAAATGGGCGCTAATACGGGGCACCTTCTCAAGTAGGTACGGCAAGTCAGGGTATATTTTGGGAAATTTCTGAACAACTAGGTTCAGCATGTGAGCCATGTATGGCAAGTGTACCAGCTTGTCGACCTTTAAAGCCGCCAACAGGCTATGCCCATTATTGATGATGACCAGACCAGGTTGGAGGTCCAGCAGGCAGAATCACGGATCGGTCTGTTCTTTTATACCTTGATACAGCTCTGCTGCAGTGTGTGGTTTCTGGCCTAAATAGATCAGCTTCAGCAGAGCACGTTGCCGCTTTGCTGATGTGCTACTACACAGCTCCCAGCTTGGCAGTGATGGGGAGGGTAATTCAGCAGATGATGAGGAGCGTGTTGGAGGGGAGACAGGAAGTGGCATATGATGAGGCAGAAACCCTGATAGTAGTTGGGTCTGCTATTCTTGGCGTATGTAGGATGTGTCATGTTCCAGTTTGCAACTTTGTCCCAGCCTCCACCAGGTTCACACAGTGTGCCTCCTTCCCATTGAGATTGTAGGCTGACGTGATGGCAACTGTGTCTCATCATCATCAGCCTCCACCTCTGGAGACAGCAAATCAGGTTCCTCAAACTGACTTTCTTCTGGCCATAGGTCCTCAAATATTTGTGTATCAACGCATGCCACCTCCTCACATCCCTCTCCCATGCTGCATGGCGAGAGGCCAGAGCCAACCAAAGGATATGTACAAAACAGATCCTGAGAGTGGCCAAGATTTGGGTCAAATGTCTCCTCTGACTGATGAAGGGGGGAGGAAGGAGGACCAGGTTGAGGATTGGATAGGCCAGCCTTCTGTGTATCCACGGTAGACTGTGGGGTTGTGGAAGTTTGGTTGCTGCTTGACAAATGCGAAGAGGCCTTGTCTGCCATCCAAGACAGAATCTTCTCTCGATCTTCTGGCTTCCACACACGTTTACGTTCCAGACCGGGAAATTTGGCAAGGAACATAGTGGATGCATCTGTCGCGGGCGGGGAGGGAGCCGTCGCTGCTGTGCTCTTGCTGGCGCTCGGGTCCGGCGCTGCTGCAGCCTGCTGCTGACCGCTCGCTGCTCGGTGGCTCGAGCGGTGGGCCGGATCCGGGGACTCGAGCGGCGCTCCTCGCCCGTGAGTGAAAGGGGATAGTTTTTGGGGTTTGGGAAGTCGGTCCGTGACGCCACCCATGGTTTGTGGTGAGGTTGGGACACCACCGCTGCTCTGGACGGGGATCCCGGGAGCGATGAAAGGGAGCAGTCGAGATGTTTCTCTCCCCTCCATGGGTAGGGGGGTTTTGGGTGGTCCCAGGGCCCGGTGAGGTGACTGGAATGTGGATAGCAGGGTTTGGTGAGGTGCAGAGTCGCGGGGGCAGCGTGGTGCCAGACAGCACGGTGGTACTCACTCAGCCAATAACGTACATGGAGTCACTGGTAAAACAAACGGCTGGATGGACGGGTCCCACAGCCGGCTGCAGTCGTCACTCCCGGTAGGTTGGCGGTGACTGCCTTTCCCTGCACCTGTAGTGTGTTTTCGGCCCCGATGGCTTCCCACCGGTAACCCGCTCCCCAGCTTTGATAGACGCCGGAGGAGCTCCTTTTGCCCGCAGGCTCTGGCCCTGGGAATTGTAGCCTTGGCGGTGACTGTATTTCCCTTCACGGTTTGGACGGTTGCCTTCAATTGGGTCTTTGCTGCTGGGAAACCCCGGAGGTTCCGGTCGCTAACGGATTTGACCGGTTTAGCGGCGACTCCAAGCCTGGTCGGGGTCCGTAGGCCCTGCCGAATGGTGCTGGCTTCTCTTCGCTCCCCGGTTCGGTACCGGCGGGCCACTGCCCGACCCCAGTCCTACGGTTCCGCGTCGATTGGCCGCTCCTGCAGATGGCCACCACCGTCTGCCAACCTTGCTGTATGTGCCCGGGCCACGTACCCAGACATGGTCAGACTGCTCCTCACTCGCCACTTACTCCTTCACTCTCTGAACTACACTCTAGCTCTGCCCGAGCTTAACTGACTTCCTTTCCCGCCCCCAGGACTGTGAACTCCCTCAGTGGGTGGGGCCAACTGCCTGGCTCCACCCCACCTGGTGTGGACATCAGCCCCTGGAGGAAGGCAACAAGGATTTGTGTGTGACTGGTGTGCCTAACCGGGGTGTGGGGTGTGTTGTTGCAGTACCTGTGACGACCTGGCTTGTCCAGGGCGCCACATTCCCCCTTGGTTAAATTCAGACCGTCCGCGGGCTGCCCGTCCATCACCAGTTTTATTTTGTAACTGTAAAAAGAGGTAGAAACAGGTAAAACATCAAAACATAAGCATTTTTATCAATCTTCCCTTACGGGAGGCACGGTTCTTAAACGTTGCTAACGGTAGTCATTTTTATTAAAACATACGGCTTCTGCTCTCTCCCACCCAAACAACCTGGCCCTGATGCTGCCCCCAAGAAGTGGGCAGCACCCCTTGATCCCAGTCCATCACCAGGCTGCCCGAATGGGTACGGTCTCTTTCAGGGGACCCACGTCCATAGGGGACCCCTGACCCCCGGAGGATCGCCACCGGTTACGGTAGTGGCGGGCCTGGGCCATCCCTTTCCTCCAGGCCCATCCTCCAAAACAGCCTCTCCAGAGGCGGCCACGGAATAAAGGCCAGAAATTATTTACATGCCACAAGTTTGTGGTTGCCCTGCAAGTTCTCGGGCGTGTCCGTAAGTAGTTCCTTACGCCAACGGTGCAAAGGATCCCTTCAGGGACAACTTGCCGGCAACAGCCGGTTCAATCACGGTTGCTAATCAGGTTACAGTTCGGTTGATTTCTTCATTTACGCACTTAACTACGGTACTGGTGGTCCCAACGGGGACAACTTGCAGCGGAGGGACCGCTGCCTTACTGCAGGTCCACCACAGCGGCCGGAGGAGGGGGCTGGGCCGGTGCTTGGGCCTCCTGACTGCCCCTCAGTTTGGCGTCCAGGGCAAACCAGCCCCTCTCTCTGCAATGCCGCGTGTACTGGACCAAATCCCCTGGGATCAGGTTACGGCCCGGGTGGTCCTCTGGTAAGTGGGCATTAACGTACGGCGGGCTACAAAAACTTCGGCCTCCAGGCCCGGCTCATAGATGAACCCGTATCCCCGACGGACATCAAATTTTCTTACTTGCCCCTCGTGGATCGGGCCCCGTACCCGGAAGGTGGCTCTGCGGAGGCTTTCTTTTTCTTGGATGGTGTGGGCTATCAGTGCAGCCTTCCGCCTCTCCCTCTCGCAATTTCTCTGCCCAGCGGGTTCGGTTCCCTGTCCCAGTAAGGGGCTACTGCTTGTCCCTGTGCGCGGGTCGGGCCCCGCGAGACTTCCACCACGCTGCCCACCACTGGCGCTCTCTGTGGAAGATCCCGCGGTGTCATGGCCTGGGGCGCTGCCTCGCAGCAATGACCCGGCGCAGCCTCAGCCGAGGCGTGGGGGATGGGTACAGGGTTCCTCTCCCGCTTGACCTCCGCCTCCTCCTGCATGGGACGGGCTGCCGGAGTCGGTATGGGACCAGGCACGGTCACTGCATGTGCCTCCAGTACATCTCCGTTGATGGGCTCGGTCTTCGGCAGCTTCCAGGATAGCGGTTCAGGACGGTTATGGGCCTCAGCTACAGGTCGGTCCGCTTGGGTGGACGGGCAGGGTACCGCTACCAGTTGTTCGGGTAGCGGGCCTAGTGGCAGGGCGGTAGCGGGGGAGGCAGCAGGGTGAGCGGGCGCAGGCCGGGCCCCTCAGCCGCAGCGCCTGATCCCTTCGGACTACAGGGGCGTGGGTCGCTTACCCACTCCTCCAAATCTTCCTCCACCTCGCGTCTCCGTATAGCCGCCACCACATCCGCCATGTCGGCCTCCCACTCCTCCAGGAGGAGCTGCACACGGACCTGCAGACGGCTGCTTAGCTGGATGGTCCGGACTTCTACCCACGCCGCGGTACCAGACACGGGCGCGGGGACGACGGTGTTGCCGGACGGACTATGCATCGTTGCAGCGGCCTCTTCCAGGAACCAAAGATGGCCGCAGAGTCCTGGCGTCCCTGCTTTTATAGACGTGGTCTACATTCGGCCGGACGCCATCCGCCCCCCGCCCCCCTTGGTTTCTTCTCAGCACCTCCTCTTCAGGGGTGGAGCTTCGGCTTTCGCGCCTCCACTGCTTGGGAAGACGCTCGAGCGGGGAACTTTTCGCACCCAAGATGGCGGATTCTGAGATTTTTCGGCCGGACACCTCCGGCGGGACACAAGGCGCACTTCTACCATGCTGTAGAATGGTAAGATCCTGTTCGTGACGCCAAGTTGTCGCGGGCGGGGAGGGAGCCGTCGCTGCTGCACTCTCGCTGGCGCTCGGGTCCGGCGCTGCTGCAGCCTGCTGCTGGCTGCTTGCTGCTCGGTGGCTCGAGCGGTGGGCCGGATCCGAGGACTCGAGCGGCGCGCCTCGCCCGTGAGTGAAAGGGGATAGTTTTTGGGGTTTGGGAAGTCGGTCCGTGACGCCACCCACGGTTTGTGGTGAGGTTGGGACACCACCGCTGCTCTGGACGGGGATCCCGGGAGCGATGACAGGGAGCAGCCGAGATGTTTTTCTCCCCTCCGTGGGTAGGGGGGTTTTGGGTGGTCCCGGGGCCCGGTGAGGTGACTGGAATGTGGATAGCAGGGTTTGGTGAGGTGCAGGGTCGCGGGGGCAGCGCGGTGCCAGACGGCACGGGGGTACTCACTCAGCCAATAACGTACACGGAGTCTCTGGTAAAACAAACGGCTGCATGGACGGGTCCCGCAGCCGGCTGCAGTGGTCACTCCCGGTAGGTTGGCGGTGACTGCCTTTCCCTGCACCTGTAGTGTGTTTTCGGCCCCCAATGGATTTCCACCGGTAACCTGCTCCCCAGCTTTGATAGACGCCAGAGGAGCTACTTTTGCCCGCAGGCTCTGGCCCTGGGAATTGTAGCCTTGGCGGTGACTGTATTTCCCTTCACGGTTTGGACGGTTGCCTTCAATCGGGTCTTTGCTGCTGGGAAACCCCGGAGGTTCCCGTCGCTAACGGATTTGACCGGTTTAGCGGCGACTCCAAGCCTGGTCGGGGTCCGTAGGCCCTGCCGAATGGTGCTGGCTTCTCACACTCCCCGGTTTGTTACCGGCGGGCCACCGCCCGACCCCGGTCCTACGGTTCCGCGTCGATCGGCCTCTCCTGCAGACGGCCACCGCCGTCTGCCAACCTTGCTGTATGTGCCCGGGCCACGTACCCGGACATGGTCAGACTGCTCCTCACTCGCCACTTACTCCTTCACTCTCTGAACTACACTCTAGCTCTGCCCGAGCTTAACTGACTTCCTTTCCCGCCCCCAGGACTGTGAACTCCCTCAGTGGGTGGGGCCAACTGCCTGGCTCCATCCCACCTGGTGTGGACATCAGCCCCTGGAGGAAGGCAACAAGGATTTGTGTGTGACTGGTGTGCCTACCCGGGGTGTGGGGTGTGTTGTTGCAGTACCTGTGATGACCTGGCTTGTCCAGGACGCCACACATCAAGCTTCTTCTGACCTGACACAGACTCAGTGCCTTGTTGCCCACCACTGACAACACCCCACCTATGTCCACGTCGCTGTCCCCTAACAACTGCCTTTTTGTCATTTTGAGTTTTTCTGACATATTTGCAGATGTTGGTAGCCTAAGCCAAGCAAACTTTGACCCCAAAAATATTGTGGAGAAAGTACAAGTGAGTATTTTGTACTATGCAACACAAAATGGTAGAGTCCTGCTTTGTGTTTGCAAAAGCCAATAGCAACATATTAATGTGGGTGAAGTGAACGGACGGCACAAGTCATGGTGTGAATCCTAAATATTGTGGAAGCAGGAACAGTGCGTTTAGTGTATCAGGCAGCACAAAATGGTAGAATCCTGCTTTGTATTTGCAAAGGCCACTAGCAACGTATGAATGTGGCTGATGTGGACGGACGACACAAGTCAGGCTGTGAAACCCTAACTATTGTGGAAATAAGGACGGGGCTTTACTGTATCAGGCAGCATGGATTGCTAGAATCCTGCTTTGTAATTATTTGCAAAAGCTACTAGCAACATATGAATGTGGCTGATGTGGATGGACGGCACAAGTCAGGCTGTGAACACCTACAGTAAATATTGTGGAAACAGGAACGGTGCATTTAGAGTATCAGGCAGCACAAAATGGTAGAGTGCAGCTTTGTATTTGCAAAGGCCACTAGCAACGAATGACTGTGGATGGCTGGCACAAGTCATGACATTTCCAGGAGGGATTTTCCGGTCGTTGATTCCTATATTATTCCCAATTACCCTTACCCGGTATCAATAATACACGGACACTGCTTGCGACTTGGTAAAAAATGGCCACAGCAGCCCCTTATTGCCTATTGTTTACACACTAACACAAGGGGGCGCCGTCCAACGGGCGTCCCCAACATTTAACAATAGGTAATACCATAATAATAATAATACAGTACGTAATACAATACGTAACCCTGGGTAGGCCCGGTCCAGAAACCACCTTCCACCACCAAAACATGATCCCTGGCCGCAACACACACCGGGCCGGAGATGAGGTATGAATCACCTACGGATCAATACCCCCCACCTTGCAGGACCCATGCCTGCAAGATCCTTGTAACCGGAGCCACTATATCCTACAAGTGACTCTCCAATCAAATAACATTATCCGTTAAACCGCCTCTGGACCAGACCTACCCCCGCCACAGAATAGGCCACGTGACACCTTGCGTGGCCTGGACCCCCACACACCCAACGCTTGCTCCCCCAACTTGCAAGCCAAACCAACCATTAAAACCTTTCCATCTATCACTTAAACTCTGAGCATCCCATATATGCACCATCCAGCGACCCAGTCCACCTTACTGCACCGCACTCCCCTGATCCTTGGTGGCAGGAGCCACCGGGTCCCTCTGACGGCCACCATGCCCACCATGCCACAAGCTCCCAAACTATACCGGAATCCACACCATGCCCCGCTGGCCTTATTATAACCAATTAAATGCAGTACCGACTGTACCATCGTCCTCCCCAGTACCGACCAAAGAACCACTGTACAGTCACCCTGTACAGTCAGTCCTCCTCCTGTCTCCAGCTGAATTAAACCACCACTGGGGTTGAGATACAACAACAGGATGACACTCACACTGCTTATGCTACTGGGTCACTTCGCACCCCAAACCTAGTTCTCCCAGGAAACCGCTAAAGTGAAACCCCGCTGTAAAACGACTGCAATCCATAGCCGTGAAATTTCCCCTACAGCTGACCTTGCAGCTTCCCCAGAGCCAAATATCACTACTGGTCTCCCCTGACCGATTTATTCCGCCATCACACCCTCTGACAACAACAGAGGCTCGAGCTGTCTTCCCCAGAAAATCCCAAAATCTTCCCACATACTCAACTACCACACTAATGGACCTTCTTCATCCGAAATCAGGCCCACTTAATTTCAACGAGGCCCACACGGCCTAACGGAACCATGCTCCACCCCAAAATTAACACGGCCTCAAAAAACAAAACAACCGCAACCATCGCCCTGTACCCCTTACTGAGTCGAAGATATTGAAGCATTACCTTCGATCCCAAGGTCCCCAACAACACCTCCAACCATAATGCATAGTCCGCTTGCCTCTGCAAACTGGACCACGACAAGCTCCCTGTACTACAATGCCCACCGGAAAATTGCAGCCACACCACTGGCCCGATTGACTCCATATGCAACTATGGGCATCAGGAGACACAACTTTACCAAACACCATGTCCGGGCCTTTCGATCTCAAGGAAAACCTTGTGACACGCAACCCCCTTTGAGATCTCATATTACACCCCAAGATAAATTAAAACCTTGGCCACACCATAGTATCCGCTCAAAGCCGACCACCGTGGGGCGTACCACCATTTTCCCGTAACGCACAACTGCACCTTCAAACCAAATACCTTCGTGCCGTGAGACCGGAGCACCACGACTCCCTAAGCAAACCCTTACCCAGATGCCCATACCTACCACCGGGCCAAGCATTCCTTTTTTTTTTTTTTTTTTTTAAATTGTATATGAATATTAAATAGACTCCACCAGCCCACAGATGCCAGGAGTCCACCCATGTAAAACACCCAATAATACCAGATGGCCCTAAGCTATCCGACTTACACTCTATGCACCACAAGTACCCAATCCTCTAGTCCAAACCATAACTCGCATAGTCCCCACCCGTAATCACGGCTGTCCGAAGAACTCCATTATTCCGTCCGCAGCCCACCATTGCTGATTAACCGAGTTCACCCACAGCAGCCCAAAGCTGCCCAGCACCTACATTAACACCAATTCAGTCACGCTGGACTCAACATTCCTCCCAGCACCAACCTCCACAATGGGATAACATGCTGACTAGCCACAAATTAACCCCATGTTACCATTGATGCGGTTGCAAACCTACAAACCCATTACAGCAACCAACACTTCACCTTCTCCTACATTTCCGCTCTCCTTTATTCACTTATCCACAGCAACCCTCGCGCCATACCGGGGCCCCACACCTACACATCACTCACAAAAACCCCCTGAAAACTCCTCGAACACACCGTACCACGGGACCCCTCGCCCCTTTACCTTACCCACCATAATTCATCCAATAAGAACCACCATGCATCAGAAGATTAATAATGAAACACCCCAGCAAACCTTCAATAACTGCGCCGTCTCACCCGCTCACATGTGCCGCAATCATCAGCCCCCTTAACCAAGTCTCACAAGACCTAAACTGCGGTAAACGCCGAACCTCGCCATCCCCAACCTGCAACTGTAACCACCGGACCCGACGCCACCTGCACCCTCACGGCCCCGCTGCCATGAGACCACCCCGTCCGTAACTCTGCCCCTGGCCTCCAGAACAACCAACCGACCTATGAACTAACCACATGCTCCAAACCCCCCCAGCTGCTACCCATATCTCCAGACACTACTCCACTACAGCGACTGTCCCCCCCCACTACAAAAAGGCTGAAACTTAAATTGATTACCGCGCCAGGCTGCCTCCAGAGGACGCCCTCAGATCAGCCGTCACCGTCCTTTTCGCCAGTCGTCCGTCGCTGATCCCGGGACAGTCCCTCAAGCTGCAGGCACCGAATGCCCGCCGGGTTCGCCCCCTGACGCCAGGAGCACCGTGTCCACATGCCCTGTTTGGGCCGATTGTCGCCTCCACAATGCTGGGCGCTCCCCTCCTGGGGGAAGCCGCTACTGATGAGAGCTGCACCCTTGTCCCAATGCCTGCTCCAGGATAGACAGCAGGCCTCCTGTCTCCTCCTCGTCGCCACCTGCTGCGCCCAGTCCTCCGGTCCCGATGATCCAGCCACACAGGTGAGGTGACCCTGCAGGCGCCTCCTGTCTCCTCCTCGCCGCCGCCTACTGCGCCCAGTCCTCCGGTCCCGATAATCCAGCCACACAGGTGAGGTGACCCTGCAGGCGCCTCCTGTCTCCTCCTCGCCGCCGCCTTCTGCGCCCAGTCCTCCGGTCCCAATAATCCAAGCCACACAGGTGAGGTGACCCTGTAGGCAGCCGTCCTCCGCCCCCCCGTGGAGGGAGGGGGGGGTGTTGTCCATCCACCGCCGCTGGGCGCGCTCCCTGCCGGGAGCGGCCGCATCGCTCAAAAAATCCAGCCTGAGGCCTCACACCGGAAGTAGGCCCCCGGGCTGGACACGCCCCCTTTTCGGCCGTCGCGGCCCTGCAGGAGATTCCTCCCGGCAGCCAGAGCAGGCGCTGCAAGCTACCGCTGCCCACCCAGCTGCGGAGGGTCCCCACGGGAGTGGGGGCTCTCACGTTGTCCTCCTCACCCCCACCTTCCCCAAAAGACCCCGGCGAGTCCTGAAACTGCCAGCACTACAGCAAAGAGGGGGGGGGAGGGGAAGGTGCCGAGGAGACACCCAGGCAGCCTGGGTGTAGGACTGCACTACCTGGGCGCCCTGCACCGCCATGCTGACCAGATCCGAGGATTCCTCAGGACATCATGATGGAGGTTCCCCAGCCCGTCCAAGCTGCAGATCTGCGATGTCCGGATCCATCATGCTGGATGTCATGATGGAGGTTCCCCAGCCCGTCCAAGCTGTCATCCAGGAAATGTAAGAGGAGGTAATGGACTCCCACCTCCTATTATATACACCATAAAGCTCCCTCCTTTCCTTCCACCACACTCCACCCCCTAACCAATCACCTTCTTTTCCTCATTGTTAAACGAACCAACACTGTTTAACCCCATCAACTCCCTACCCTCCGGGCTGTCATGTCGCCCCTACACCCTATGGGTTCCATGGCTTTCTGTCTGTGAAACCCTAAATATTGTGTAACCAGGTCCCTGGCTAATCCACAATCTCTCCCTCCCTGCTGTGACTTTGTTCAGTGCTATTAGCTCTTAAAAGAGCTATTGTACTCTGCTTTCTGGTAGGATGGCAGTAATGAAACATACACACTGCTCTAAACACAATCCCTACTCATAAATCTGTCCCTCTGAACGCTACAATGACCTACGCTGCAGGCAGCCCTGAAAATGGCTTTTTGTACTTTTAAGAGGCCTACAATCTCCCTAGCAGCTTCTCGCTCTATCCCTACGCTAATACAAAGCAGGCTCCAGACACAGTGTGCGCAAAATGGCAGCGGAAGGTCTTTTATAAACCCTATGATGCTTAGCGGCCAGCCAATCACAGTAATGCCATAACTAAGATGGCTGCGGCATTACTGTGCTTGGTTAAGAAGCCCAGCATGTTTATTGGCTGTAAATCAGGCGCCAAAATGGCTGGTCGAGACATCCGAATATAACGAGGCGAATACGCAATTACTCGCTATATAACAAATAGCCCGAGTACCGTACTATAGTGAATAGTAATGAATACACTCACTCATCACTAAACTGCACATGACCAGAACACTCAAGGTATTCAGAGACACTTTTAGTAAAAATGTATCTGTTCAAAACAAAAAAATGCATGCAAAGAGATCCATTTGAAACTGGAACAATTGATTTTCAATTTACATTTGTTAGCATTTTTCTTTTACATTTCCATTTTTTGGGGGATTCAACTGGACTTTTACAAATGGACAAGTGAACATAGTGTTAGGCCTTGTGCGCACTAGGCGTTTTTGCTGCGTTTTTAGCGTCATTTTTTACCGCGTTTTTGCGCTGAAAACGCAGTGACATTGCTTCCCCAACAATGTCTATGAGTTTTCATTTTTGCTGTCCGCACACAGCGTTTTTTTGTAGCTGCGTTTTTGTGGTGACCACAAAAACGCAGCATGTCAATTATTTCTGCGTTTTTCACTGCGTTTTTCACCCATTGAGTTCAATGAGATGTTCAAAAACGCAATGAGAACCACATATAGCTGCGTTTTTATGACTAAAAACGCAGCTATAAACGCAAGGGGTGGGTACTAAAGTGACATGTACAGGAAGAGGATTCCTTCTGTTGGTAAACACAGAAGCGTGAATCCTCCCGGTACCATCACCGCCGCTTCCACCTCCAGTCCTGTGCATGTCAGCTCCCGTGCGGCGCCATGTCTGGGCGGGAGGTGGAGGCAGCGGCGAAAACAAGAGTGAACAGTAGAAAAAAAAATGTAATGCTCACCTGTCTGCAGACTCCCGGTGCCATGTCCGCTCCCAGCTCCTCTCCCGGTACCGCCACTCCGGCTGTGTGCAGTCTCTCCGGGCACGTACGATGCCTGCAGGACCTGGCGATGGATCACCTGATGCAGTCACCTGACGCATCACCTGATTGTAATTCTCGCGGTGTTGCCAGCTTTTTAGCGCCCGGCCGACTTAAATTATCAGCTGATCCTGCCGTCAGGAGACTTCATCAGCTGATTACCGGCAGCTCCTGCAGCGATCGGACGGGATCAGACTCCCGTCCGATCGCTCCAGGAGCTGCCGGTAAACAGCACATAAGAGAGTATTTTTTTTTTTTCTACTGATGCATCAGCTGATTGTATAAAAGCTGTTTATACAATCAGCTGATGTGTGATGTGATTCACGTCCATGAACCTGACACATCATCTGATCGCTTTGCCTTCCAGCAAACCGATCAGATGATATTGGATCCAGATTGGACGGCACGGGACCCTTGACCCAGGATTACTGCGGAGGGGGGTTCTTTATGTCAATAAAGATGGAGTCACTAATTGTGTTGTGTTTTATTTCTAATAAAAATATTTTTCTGTGTGTTGTGGTTTTTTTTATCTGTACTAGAAATTCATGGTGGCCATGTCTAATATTGGCATGACACCATGAATTTTGGGCTTAGGGCCAGCTGACAATATACAGCTAGCCTTAACCCCATTATTACCCAGCGAGCCACCCCGGCATCAGGGCAGCTGGAAGAGTTGGATACAGCGCCAGAAGATGGCGCTTCTATGAAAGCGCCATTTTCTGGGGTGGCTGCGGACTGCAATTCGCAGCGGGTGGTTCCCAGAAAGCATGGGCACCCTGCACTGTGGATTCCAATCCCCAGCTGCCTACTTGTACCTGGCTGGACTCAAAAATTGGGCAAAGCCCAAGTCATTTTTTTTAATTATTTCATGAAATTCATGAAATAAAAAAAAAGGGCTTCCCTATATTTCCACAGCAAAAATCAATAATAAAAATGTCAGTTTAGCCTAACTGCAAATTTCAATAAGGGTTATCTTCGGTCTATTTGAGGGCTAAAATAGAACAGTACTTCTATCCAATCTTCAACAAACTGGAACAGTCACTGGAAACAACAACGGCTTAGATAGTCTTAAACTAAAGATTTTTTTCTCTCCATGAACCCAGGAAAGCTACCCGATGAGGGGATCCCTGGAACTTGTGCCCCAAACAACAGGTGCAAAAGCACAAAATGGCATTTTAGACCCAAAAGCTTCTTAAAGGCCATTTCAGTTTTGCACTGGCAAATCTTCAGATATGGCCCTGGTTTGGTTGAGGTTGCTTTTGGCTGCTGGACCCCCGAGGTTTATTGTTGCACTGTTGTGTTGAGACATTTGTATGTTACTGGTGGCACTGCTCACAGGAATTGCTTTTGCCAAATCCATGGTTGATTGGGGTATTTTTTTGGGGCCAGGTCTTTTTTGGTGACTGCTGGACCCCAGATTTATTGTCGCACTGCTGTTGTGAGACATTGGTATGTTACTAAAGTAAAACTTGACACTCAGGTAAGATGAAAAAAAAACCTGGAGATTTTGTTTCGGGTAATCCAAACAAAGCAGCGCAAATGTTTTGGTCCACAATGGACCTTCATCAGTGTGCTGCAAAATACATAGTGATAAACCATTACCATACGTTGAACAGAAAGTGTACAAATGGATTTACCATGTAAAAAAAGAATATGCTAGACAGCAGAAAAAACATTTAATATCTGTCATAAAACTGAAAAATTCCTACGGGAAGAGTACGGATAGAAAACTGTCCATAATGTTGTAAAATTAAGTGCCTAGATTAAATGACTGCAAAATATAGCCTGGTGGAGGATATATATACCAAAAGGTTAAGTTCAGATAGGCACAAAGGAGTCAGGAGTATAACAGAGTGAGAGATTCAAGAGGTTCAGGGAGCATAATCTCACATGCGGCTCTAAAAGGAAATAAAATAGATATTAGTGCAATGTAGAAGAACTATTGGAAGATATTAGGGATAACATGAAGGATGTATATAGGGAAAACCTAAATCCATAACAGAAAATGACATCATGGAAATTATTATCTATATTCAGCCACAAAAGCCTTAAATGGACACAATAAGGGTGAAATTTCTACAATATTATGGCTAACAAATTGAGCAAAGTGAAAGTCTATGAATAACTGCACAAGGAACTGCATATAAAGTCCTTGTCCTTTAGGGGCCAAAGACTGAAATTAATGTTTCCAAAATTCTTCCCTGTGTTTCAGTAATGGTATACGATCCCCACCCCTATGTGGAGAATGCACTTGTTCGGTTTGGTATTTTAGTTGTGCCATTGTGTCTCCATGCATAATGAAATGGTGAGGAACTTGTAAAGGTGTATTTTTCCAAGGATAGTGGACTTGTGTTTACAAATTCTGTCATAGATTGTGTGGTTTCTCCAACGTAAATAAGTCTCCATGGGGCATTTTATGAGGTACGCCATGTACAAGAAGGTATCGCATGTACACAACTTCTTAACAGAATACAGTTTACCAGTATAGGGTTTGTGAATATTACTGCCTCTTAAAACATTACTGCATTGATGGAAATGGAGACATGGAAAGTTGCCCATTTGGGGTTTTGTAAAAGGAAATGTCCAGCCTGGACCAAAGTCGGCCCTTACCAAGCTGTCCTTCAGAATAGGGGCCCTCTTAAAACATTGGAGATATGGTTAATAGAATTCTTTAACCTGAGGATAGTGCATTCTGAGGATATTTCAGTGTTTCCTGATAGCCCTATGTAGTATCTAAGAATACAGCTGGTACACATGAACAAAAGGGACTCAGTCCGATTTCTTAGGGCATGATCTACATTCAGTAGTTAATATAGACTGTGATAGTGTTTGTAGGTAACCTCTCTACAGAAATTTCTCTATCATCTCATATGCTGTGAGAGTACTTCTGGATTACTCACAATTCTCGTATGTATGTTAGCGGTGACACTGGTTACAGAGGTGGCAGTGGCAATAACAATTTGCTGGGACAGGGTAGCTCTCCATATGGGCTCCCTAATACTGTTAGTCTCCTTTGTCCTTGCAATCAGTTGACTGCTCATCTCTCTTGGCAGAAGCTCCCAATCCTTCTGGGGCTGTTGCTCTCGCTTTTCATTTTATGCAGTAATCCTTCTTTCCCAGCCTTTGATGTCTTCTGCGATGGTGGGTTGAGTCAACCTCACCCCAAACCATCCTTTATGGCACCACAATTTCATGAAAATTGCCACCTCACCAGACTAGAAGCTGCTGATATAATGGGGTAAGATCTTTCTTTTTACCACATTCCATGAGGCAATGTGTGGGGAAGTCTTAATTCAAATAAACTATTTTTTTTCCAGTGTGTGTGTTTTTTTTAACTTTACCCTTACTGGTTTAGTAATAGAGGTGTCTGAAAGACGACTATCCATTACTAACCAATGGTCTTAATACCTGCTGACATTACACAGCTGACATCAACCCTATTACCCCAATTGCTACCACACCAGGGGTAATCAGGAAAAGCTGGACAAAGCACCAGAAGGAAAGGACCTGTTGAAGCACGATCCTGGTCATGCAAAACAGCTGTCATCTTTGTGTTCCCCGTTCCTCCCCCTGCCTTACCTATATTCCGTGATGGATTGAATAATTAAAGTTTTGTATTTTACCAATGGTGAGTTCTGCGATTTTTCCTTTATTTTTGGATTTTTAGCTTAAAGTCTTGTACTTTTAGTGCTGAGCACCAGCATTGACCCAGTCAAAAGTGCTTGAATCAAGGTCTTGAAGTGGAGAGTGTAGTCGGATATCAGTTGGTAGTGCTGGACTTTTCTTCTACTTTACTGTGCAAAACACAAGAATTGGGGCATCTCATGTGATGCACCAATTCTGGGGCAGCTGCGAGCTGGTATTATTAAGCTGGGAAAGACCAAATACCAATGGACTTTCCTAGTCTGATAATGTCAACTTGCAGCTGTCTGTTATACCATGGCTGGTTATCAATAATAGGGGAGACCACATGCCATTTTTTTTAAATTATTTATTAATTAAATTAAACCAGCCTAAAAACACCTTTTAGTGTCACATGAAAGCCACTAAAGGGTGCAAGTGTAAAACCTTGTTTCAATATAAGCTGTGTCACCTATCCTGTGTCAACTCCCCCTGAATCACACTTTGCCAAGAGTTGCGTCACTGGGTTTCATATAAGATCTGGTGATGCGATATCGCCAGCCAATCACAATAATACCTGTAGCCAAAATGGCTAAGGCATTACCATTTGCTGGCAATCCCCACATGTTTAGTGGCTGAAAATGAGCTGTGAAACATGGAGACAGGAGCATGGCACTCAATCAACCCCAATACTCTAGTATCGAGCATGTCAAGTACCCGATACTCAATCAAATAATGACCAGTGCTGAGCAAACTCGCTTGTAAGGGTGGCATGGTGCTGTAGTCAAGGGCAAAGGGGCGCTCCTGCCTCCGGGCAGCTCTCCATCGATAGTCTGTGCCCCTACCACCTCCACAGTGCAACAGGAATTAGCTTATTTGGGTTGTTTCCCTTGGGATTACACAGACACAAGGCTTATTGTCACTTCAAATGGTTCTTTATTGAGATTAACACACATTTACCAAACAGGTACATTGCGGGCATCCTTCTTGACAATGACAACACAGCATAGCTGACATTAACTTGAAATTTAGCTGCCGATTGCTCCCCTTGCTGTGCTCCTCCTCACATGAGCAGTTTCCGTCAAATCTTAACTATTTCCTGCCTATAAGGAACCAGGGAGCAGTTATTCTAAAACCCACCCATTTCACATTAAAACTCCATATACATTATCATATAACTTCAATACAAATGTCATCACTCTTATTCTCAGTAGTCAGTATCTTCAGGGCTGGGACCAAGCCCTACACCCCCCTACACACTCATCACTATTCATAACCCCTATTCCAGCCATCAAAGGAGGCTAGGATACTTTGTACAGGTCCACTTCCGGACTCAAAGTGTACAGTATAGAAACAGTTTGGCTTCCTGTTACCTTCTCTTTCCCTTCATTGGCCACACCACACTCACCCCTAGGGCTAGGGAGCAAGGTCGTCTGTGTCAGATTATCCATCCAGTATTTTCCTGCTCAACTGGCTATACGATCAAGCAGCCCCAGCATGGTGACATTATCTAACTCCAGCTGCTCCATGAGCTTGCGACTATTCTCAAACAACCCAACCACCTAGGAACTAGGAAGTAACTTTTTATGCCAACGTAACTTCTCCCACCATGGATTGACCCCATTTGTTAACCGTGTCCAATTCCTTCCCATCCATTTAAGTATTTTCAAATAACAAGACCTCTTTTGGACACTTTGCAACCCTCACCTCAGAAAAGCCTGTGGAAGTTTATAGTTAATATAATGGGAACAGTAAAACTATGCTAAATCAGACCTTGGCCTTTATAATAATATTCACAGTTTGCTTCACTATTGAGTAGGCCTGATTGTGTAGACACAGAATGATTCAATGTCAGTATCCTCCGCTCCACCATGTATTGAGAGTCACTCTGTTAGATACAATTTAGAATAATGAAGATTTGTAGAAGAAAACACACATTTTCAACACAGTTGAAACTGAAATGAATTTCATACACTATAATCTCAAGAAGCAGGTATTAATGCTCTTAAGAAAATGGTGTTCAACTACGAATTACATCACCTTTCTGATTCAGCTGCTGGAATAACAATTAATGCTTGTATACAAGTAGTAAAATTTGCATCCATTACTAACAATGGCAATAATTGCTGCCTGCTCTGGAGGCCTAAGCAAATTTTAGGGATTACCATTCAGAAAGCTATGGATTAATCAGTTGTAAACAAACCATTGTAAGAAAAAAAATGTGGTCCCTTAAATATTTACTCAGATGGGAAAAGCCTAAAAAGATGGTGAAAAAACATGATTTTTTTTTGTTAGGCATTTATGGTGTAATACCGTATGTCACAAATTCTCTTCATTACATAACAGTTCTGTTTTTGTTAAAATTAAAGCTAGAATTGTGCTGAATGTTTACAGAACATTTTAGTTAATCAGTATGTAGCGCCCCTGAAGCCATCAGGAGCTACAAGGTACTGCATCCTGTTAAAGATGCAGGGCCTACCTCCAGGGACCCAGAAGACCAGTGCCAGTAACACCAAAAACACATATATAGTCCCTGTTTTTCCCTTCCCCAAGGACTGGTGACAGACTAGGGTTGGATCCAATGGATGGCCACCTAGGGGTGGAGCCGATCTAGTCCACTAGACGACAACCAGGTAGGAGGGGTCAGACAGTCAGTAGGTGGAAGTGTGAGGAGACGTAACCGTACTGACGGGAGAGTGTAGCGGTGACCTATGGGCCCAGATGTGTGGTTGCTGGTGGACTACGGTGGAGTACTCCCGGAACCATAGCACCAATGGGGTGCAAAGCCCTAAGTCAGGCAAACGCTCCAGACAGACCTGATAAAATCTGCACAGTGAGGGGACCATCCAGGACCTCACTGACCGTAAAGTTTGGGGGCACCAGCAGTGACGGGAGAACCAGGGACCGGAACGGAACACCAACCCTACAGGGTTCAAACTGCCCACTGTATGGACTAGAGACTGAAAGACTACCAGGAGGGGACCCCCAGATGCTCTAAGCCATAGGGACCCACCAACCAGAGACAGGGGAAAGAAGCCACCAGGTTACCACACCGGCACTGGGACTAAGGGGACCAGTGGTGAGGACCAGCCTTCTTCGGGTTGCCAGCCATAACAACGCTGTGAGAAAAGAAACCAGTTACACTGCAATCCCTTGTGTGGCCTACCTTCTTTCCGTGCCTAACTCCATTACCTATCTCCCTGGGGACGAGCCCTACTTGCGGAGGGCCCAACATCCAGGCTACCATTAACACCAGGCCCAGAGAGACTGTAGCACCCGCAAGAAGTGTCACGACAAAACCTTTATCATTATTCCCCTGTACATAACCCCTTTCAAGTGACCCCCAAGGTCACGGAACTGGGCAACGGCCACCCAGTGAACTGTCTCCGTAAATACACTGCCCGGGACCGAGTACCCCATAGCCCTGGGGTGAGTCAAGTGTTTTCCTGTGAAACTCAACTGATCATCTCTGGCTATAACCAGACGATGCAACAAAAGTCATTGTCTAGGGCCAGCAGCCAGCTATGTGATGGAAAAAGGCAAGTTCAAAAGCAGAGAAAAATAGTAGGAAATATTATTTAGAAGGTATGCAATTGAGATGAAAATTAATAAGAATGAAAAAATCAGGACAAAAGTGTCCATTATAAGATGAATTCCCATATTAGGCACTTAGGGCCTATCTAAAGGATATGTCCTTAAAGGGTTTCTCAGGTGTTCTGCTAAGTCTTTAGTCACATGATGTTAGTATAAACTTCTAAATCCTTACAGTGCATGCACTATCAGGATTCTCCAGCATTGCTCCTGAGACAGGGCAGTCAAGTGATTCAAGGTATGTGGTTTGCATACTTCCAGGCCTCATTCTTACTATATGTGTTCTGTCTTGCACAATTCATTTGAGAATGTGCAAATTGAGGCGGAATGTGGCAAATATGCAAATTATGTGACTGCCCAGTCTCAGCAGCAATACCGGAGAATCCTGACAGTGTGTGATGCTCGTTGTAAGCATTTGGAAATCTGCAGTCACATAGGGTGACTGCATACTTTTAGCAGAAGACTGGACAAACCCTTTAAATGTTTTATAGACATGGATCGCACCTCTGGCTCCACAGCTATTCTTGGTTCTCTCCATTTACAACTATGGGAGTCAACATTGTTTCTTTCTGTAACTCCTATAGGAGTGAATGTGGACAGACGCACACGTACAAACTTTTTTATTCTTTTCCTCCTTGGAAGCCTCAGGCAGCCTCTAATGGTGGGATGGATCTCGGGGTGTCCCCAGTCAGAAGGTAAGTCTCAGAAATGGGACCTGCATTTGTCATTTTTGGTATATGTTAATATGCCATAGATGCCTAATGTAGGAATACCATTTTAAATTGGAAGATTCGCATATGTAATAGCAATATTACAAACTTATACATTGATAAAAAAAAATGGTTTGATATGAAAATCTTAAATGTTATTTTGTTTTTGTTGATTTTTTTTTCATTTTCTGCTAATGTAAATTTTAACACTTCTTGATTTTCCTTTCAACTGTAATTACTGTTTACATTCATTTTATAAAGATTGGATGTTGCAGCAAGAAGAGAGCTGTCACTAGAGCAGGAATGTCATTTCCAATGTAAACTTCATTGTAAAAGACATTCTTCAAACAGCTCTTGCCCTTACCAAATTGCCCCTGTCACATGTTCAGCCTCAATAACATCACAGAAAGTGACAGCTGGACAGGCGAGAGGCGCAGAACACTGCACATGGGAACAAGAGCAAAGGAACTACAAACTACATCAAATAGCTGTTCTTTATTGAAAGCACGAGAAGCAAAAAAAGACATTTAAAGAATTTGGTACATTTTGAGTTTATACAATCACACATACAGAGTTAACACACGTCAACGATTTATAAAACAATTACCGTAAGCAAAGAAATAAAAATTCTCCAAGATTTCTTAGAAAAGAAAAACAAAAAAGCAAACATACCAAATGATTACACCAAATTTTGGAAAAATATGCCCCTTCATAAATGACTTTCGCTCTTTAGGTGTTGTGATTGTAATAACTTTGTACCGTTCTTATGAAGTCGATTTGTTTCCAAGGAAGACTAATCTTATGGATTTGTGTGCCTTGGGGTTTCACTGACTACATGCTAAAAAGCTGCATTATCTGACTGTCCTTTGTGAATATCAGTTGTATTTTTCGGTATTTAAACTGTTATTAAAATAAATGTAATTTTAATTCTACTATTGTTCTTGTTCCATAGGACATGCTGTTAAGTGTCGCGAACTTGTGTAAACCACTCCAACAATTTTTGCTATATTTGTGGTGAAGCAACTTTAAAATTACAGTGAAGAAGCATAACGCCGTTGGTGAAGAAAAGTTATTTTATGCATTTTCAGTGCACAATTGGAGATGAAGACAAACTTTGAGGCCCCCGTATTTGTTGCTCATCTTGTATTACACTCCTCACAATTTGGCTTAATAGTGAACCCCAGCACATAACATTTACTGTTCTAATGGTATGAAGGGAACCAAGAGACCATTCTACAGATTGATATTTCTGTATACAAAGATTGTTGGAATAACAAGTAAAACAAGAAATTCAGTGAAATATCCAAACATTCCTTCAGCAATTAGTCTGGTCTTGCACAGCTCAGAGCTACCAGTCCCCACTTTACCAGCATCATGGACCTTGGATGCACAAGAAAATTCAGACGCTGATTTGGCTGGTAAATTCTGTGCCTGTAGTTGACCGGGAGTGGCTTAAGGAGCTTTGTTCTAAGAAAAAGGCTCCATAGGTCACTCTCGGTCAGCAATAGATCTGGAATTTCTAATAAGTGTGAGAAATTCAGTAGCTGCTGCTGACCATGAGTAACCTATGGAGCCTCATTCCCAGAAAGTTCTGAGAATGAGGCTCCATAGAATTCAATGACCGTCGTAGTATGTTACACCATTAGATTACGTTGGAAATTTGAGATTTTTTTTTAATAAATTGGTGAACGAGGGAGTATGGGGAGTCTTTATTTAAATAAACTATACTTTTTCCTGTGTGTGCATTTTTTAATAGTACACTAACAAGGTTAGTAATGGGGATGTCTGATAGATGTCTCTCCATTAATAACATCTGAGCTTGATGCCAGCTGTCAATTCACAGCTGATATCAACCCCAAAAGTATTACTTCGATTGCCACAGCACCAGGGTAATTGAGAAAAGTCATGCAAGGCACCAGAATTGGTGCAACTAATGGATGCGCCACTTCTTGGATGGCTGGGGGTTGCTGTTTTTAGATTGGGAAGGGTCAAATAACCATGGGCCTTTCCAGACTGATAATACCAGCCACAACTATTTGCTTTACCTTGGCTGGCCATCAAAAATAGTGGCTACCATACACCGTTTTGTTTTTTTTTAAATTATTTAAATAAATTATTTAAAAAAAGGGTGGGGTTCCCTCTATTTTGGTTAGCAACCTGTAAAGCCTGCCTGGATCCACAGACTTATATGGGCTGTAATTGGGAGGCTAGAGGGAAGCCACTCACCAAGCAGGACCCCCAGAACCCTGAAACCCTGAAACCCTTTAATCCCTATACAGGGATTTGGAATTACACAGGGCCCTGGTGATCACTACCTGTGGAAGGCTGCAGTCCGATGAGAGTAGTAGTCAGGCAGGGTCAAACCAGGAATTGTGGAACAGGGACAGAATCAGCAGGCAATGACGTAGTCAACAAACGTAGCAGAGGTCAAATCCGGATCGGGTAGCAAGGTACAAAAACAGTAGGCAGGAGGGTAGTCAGAAACACACAGAAGTCAGCACACAGGAATGACCAAACAGAATAGGATGTAACAGGAGCCAGGAAAATCATAACTATCTCTGGCAGTGGTCATGTGACAGGAGGGGGAATAAGAAGGGTGTGGTGTCTTCCCATTGGCTGTAGCTGAATGCTGGCAACTTCAGCTGGAAGACACATGCCACCCACAGTCAGCCAGCGGTACTGCAGATCCCAAGATAACCCAGCCCAGTGGATGATCGGAGCCTGCGCCCACCAGTGCCGCTGGCATCGACTCCTCTCCCATCACCAGCACCATCCACGGCAGGAACACGGCGTCGCCTGGCGATCGGAGCAATAGTCGCTGGAGCAGACTCCGGCGGTGACGTAACACAACCAAGGTAAAGCAGACAGCTGAGGGCTGGTTATAAAAAATGAGGGAGCCCGTGTCATTTTTTTTAAATTATTTTTTTGCTATCCACATTTGTTGGCATGGCAATTGTCCTGCTCTTGCCATCTTTATGCTTTCTTTTACAGCCCCTTAACTCTTACTACGACCAATTTACATTCATTTTATATCACTAAAGTTTGGGCCCCCAAAGCATTGTATGGGGTTTGAGGTCTGGGGTCAAGTTCGCGTCAAGTCCAGGTCCCGAACCAAACTTTTACCTGAAGTCCAGCCAAACTCTGTGAACACGAACATCCAAGGGTCCGTTCAACCCTGATGGTTGTTTCCATGGCTTCAGAACCCTTTGAATTTCGACATGTAAAGCCTGCTTTACATATTACGATTCTGCATACAATATCGTATGCGATCGTAACCACCCCCATCGTATGTGCGGCATGTTCAATTTTGTTGAATGTGCCGCACAAACGATTAACCCCCGTCACACGTACTTACCCGTCCATATGATCTCGATGTGGGCGGCGAACGTCCACTTCCTGGAGTGGGAGGGACGTTCGGCATCACATCGACGTCACGTGGCAGCCGAACAATAGAAGCGGAGGGGCAGAGATAAGCGGGACGTAAACATCCCGCCCACCTCCTTCCTTCCACATTGCTGGCCGGGATCCACAGGACGCAGGTAAGATCTGTTCATCATTCCCTTGGTGTCACACACTGCGATGTGTGCTACCCCGGGTATGATGAACAACCTGACGTTCAATTCATGAGGAATGAACGACATGCGTGCGATGAACGTTTTACTGTTCATTCGCAATTGCATGTAGCTGTTACACACTACAATATACCTTACGATGCCGGATGTGCGTCACTTACGGCGTGACCCCGCCGACATATCGTAAGATATATTGTAGTGTGTAAAGCAGGCTTAAGACACAACTTTGTTCCAATACATGTGCTCAAGAAAGGATTCTTATCTTGGTACCTCTCCTCTTAAACCTTTTAATGCCAGATACTTGTGGCTTCACCACTTTATTGAAAATAATTAGAAGAAGGCAATGCAGAAATACACACAGAAGCTTTTTTGAAGCATTTCTTGAAGCAGATGTTGAATTGGAAACAGCAAACACAATCCATGTTTATACTGGGGACTTGCATAATGTGGAGTGATTTGATTTAGACAACAACTCCCTAGTTTATTTCCATAACCTTTGCAAACATTCACAAGATTACATCGCTAGACGTCTTTTTGTTTATAATGTTGTTTTTCGTTAAACACTAAAAGTATAAATTATGTAGCGCTTTGATTCATACATTATCTAGCATGTGGATGTATAAGAAGATTAAGATTATCTTATATGCCTCTGATAGAGCTTATTATCTTAAGCCCCTGACACATATTGGATTTCTACCAATTTAAGCCATTTTTTACCAAATGTGTATAGGGCAGTTCTTAAAAGGAATTTGCCACTAGGTTTTTTCTACAACATCTGGGAGCAGCATGATGTAAGGGATGAGACCATGAAACCAGTTATGTGTCAGTTACTGGGCTACTTGCTGCAGTTTTGATAAAATTACTGTTTTACCTGTTGGAGATCTACCAATAATCTGAATGCTGAGCTCTGTATAACCCCAAACTGACTGTGCAGTGATAAAGTCCTCTAGAGGGACTAGTATAACAAAAAAAAACAAGTTTTAAAAGATATGAAAAAATAAAAAACCCTTAAAAGTCCAAATCACCCCCCTTTTGCCCCATTGACAATAATACAGATAAGAAATTAAAAAATATATACATATTTGGTCTTGCCATGTTCAGAAATGCCCGATCTATCAAACTATAAAATCAATTAATATGATCGGAACTTGGCTTGGCGAAAAAAAATTCCAAATGCCAAAAATACATTTTTTTGGTCTCCGCAACAATTTTTTAAAATGCAATAACAGGTGATAAAAAAGTATCATCTGCACAAAAATGGTATAATTAAAAATAACAGGTGAAGATGCAAAAAAAAAGCCATCACTGAGCCCTAGATCCTGAAAAATGAGAGCGCTATGAGTCTCGGAAAATTTTGACAAAAGCACTATCCTTTTTTTTAAAACATGTCTGCATTTTTTTCACCCCTTAGATAAAAGTAAAAGTATACATGTTTGATATCTACGAACTTGTAACGACGTGAGACATCATAATGACATGTCACTTTTACCTTATAGTGAATGCGGTAAATAACAGAACTCAAAAACAATCATGCAATTGCACTTTGTGTCACTACATTGGAATTTTTTCCTGTTTTCCAGTACACTATATGGTGAAATTAATAGGTTTGTTCAAAAGTACAACTCATCCCGAAAAAAATAAGCCCTCATATGGCAAGATTGACAGAAAAATAAAAATGTTATGGCTTTCGGAAGGAGGGGAGGAAAATGCATTAATATATACCCAAAAAAGCAATACAGGTCCACATGGTCCAAGGAATCAAAAACATACGTTATGGATTTTTATTCCCGTATATAGTAACATCAGTTGTTAATGCTGTTGCTTTGTACCCCACCGAGGATAATATCTGCTAGAAGTTTACATGTTCCTCCCGTATTTGTGTGGGTTTCTTCTGGGTTCTCCGTTTTCCTCCAACACTTCAAAGACACACTAATAGGGAACTAACTTAAAAAGGATACCCACATGTAGTTGCAGATAACTCAACTAGCATTTTTAAACACGAAAATAAAAGTATATTATGCCTTAAAAATATTTTTATTTAGAATCAATTAAAAAATATTTCTTTATAGTAAAAAGTTTGTGTATATCAAACAACTGCTGACAAAAACAAGCATTGATTACTCCACCAAAAATAGATAGAGAATATTTGCGCATGCAAAGTAGAAAGAAACAATGTCACTATAAATAAATATAATTATTGAAAAATTTATATATATATATATATATATGTGTATATATATATATATATATATCTCATACAATGACAAATGAAAGAAGGAACAATTAATAACAACACTTTTCTCCCTCGTAAAAATGACTATTACATTATACATTATACATATATTATCATATATAAAGTGCAGATGCCTAAAAAATATAATAAATATTTATGCAACTTATGCTGAAGGACTACAATTCCAAAGGTAAAGTGCCCAGCAGTGTGCACAAATAAATCACTAGTATAAAGTGCAAATGTAGCGCCCCACGGGGCCTGCAGGGCTACTCGTCACCGTGCCAGTGGTATTTTGGGGTTGCTGTGACTAGCCTGACCCGGCTCCGTGGCCCCATCGGCTACATGAAAAGAGGGTGCAAGGGGGATAGAGTTTTTGGTTTGCAGCGCCACCCGTGGTGCACGGCCATGGATTAACCGCCTCTGCGAGATGTTGCTCTCCTCTGGGGCGGATGTTACCGCAGCTCAGATAGTCCAGCTCCACACAGGTGGAGTGAGCGCCAGGGAGGACAGTGGCAAGGTAGGGAAGGGCCGTTGGCACCGAAGCGCGGGGCGACGGCACCAGTAATAAGAGGCTGAGGCAGCGGTTGCGGGTCCAGGTCTTTTACTCACAGTTCTTAGGATGCTGCTCTCAGGGTACCGGTCACCACTGTGCTGGGCCCCAGCCAATCCCAGATGAATCAGAGGTTACCACCGGTGTTGTAGAGCGTGTGAGACCTCCCTCCTCGTGCCTTGTAGTGTGAATCCCCGTGGTGTGAAGCTACTTGAGGACCCCAGTGTCCTTGGCTTTAGTTACCATCCCATATACAGGCAGCGCAAAACAATTATGGGGAAGACCATGGTCTTGAATCCTGTCTCTATATGCTGCTGTGCCCTGGGATCTCTGTGGTGGTGGGCAATGGGACATGAAATCCCCCTTCTCTGCAGATTCTGGTAGTCCAATGTGGAGTATGTTCTACCCTAGGGCTCTGCACCCTGACTGCGCCGGTCCCGAAGGGGCTGTTGGGGTTTACCCTCTGGCTACTAAAATTGCTCCTCTGTCTCACCACCTCCACCCAGTCGTCTCCAGTCTGCCTGGTCCTAATGGAGGGAGCTCTAAAGCATGCCCCTCCACCACCGTGGTCCTACGAGGCCATGATGTCCTGGCACTCTCCTCCTTCTCCTTTCTCTGAAGCACTCATCACGGGTGGTCTTTCTGAGGGGAGCTTATTAGCATACCATTCAGTGACCTGTTTCTTCTCCTGCATCTCAGACTGATCTCAAGTGATTTCCTGTGTGTCCCGTAACTTCCCCAGTCAGCCCCCACCTTCCTGATGACTCACCTTGCTCGGGAAAAACCCATTGCAATGGTAACCACCTATGTTGTGTAACTGTTGGCTGGCTGTGTTGTGTAAGCCATGAGCACAGGATGTTGTGTAAGCTATGAACACCAGTGGTTAACCTCTTCTTACCCGAGATAAGTACTGCACCTAAAGGCAGATGCAATATCCTGTGGCGACTGAAGCCTCAGTAGTGCCACACAAATGCCTAAACAAACAAGATATCAACTTTGATAAGTTAACATAATATTCATATTATTATTAAGGTTTTTCATCAAGACATCTAGTTTGTCTGAGGAACCCTCCCAGACGAACCAGATGTCATCGATGTAATGAATCCAATACTCTTTTGTTCTCTTGTTTAAAATACTAATAGGGCATGTAGATTGTGCGCATCAATGGGGACAGTGATGATCAAGTTTATAACATGCTGTGGAATTACTAGGGTTACATAGGTATGCAAAATAACTAATAAATTACTATCAAATATGAGCTGTGACTGTCAATTCTGTGAATGATCTACTGATATTTATGGTTTATATATTTGTTTATTTTTAGAGCTGAGCGGACCCATTGAAGTTCGGTTCGGCGGCTTCATCCGGACTTTAGATAAAGTTCAGTTTGGGACCCGGACTTGACCTGAACCTCATTGGAAGTCACTAATTGGGCAGTTTAGGCCTCTTTCCACATGCAGCCAGCAATATACAGATTCCTTTTGGGGATGGTGGCTGGAATTTTCTATTTTTGTTTGTTTGGTGCACACTACATCCGATCATGCTGTTGTTACCCCAAGTGAGAGCCAATCATTCATTGCAAGCGGCTTGTACTTTGCTGAGCACCGAGCGTACCCAAGCACCGCGATGCTCACGCGAGTGGTGTTCACAGATAAAGCACCTGAAGTCCTAATCCTAACTCTGTTTTTTGGTAAAGTCTGTGTTTTGTACGAACATCGAACCTGTTTTGTTTTTCATCTCTTTATGTTTTTCTTATATGGTACCATTAATTCCACAGTATTTTACAAACATTATCATCACTGTCTCCATTGGGGTTCACAATCTAAATTTACTATTAGTATGTCTTTCCAGTGTGAGAGGAAACCGGAGTATCCGGAGGAAAACCACACAAACTCGAAGAGAACATACAGACTCCTTGCAGATGTTGTTCATCAGTAGGATTTGAGCCAGGATCTCATCGCTGCAAAGCAATAGTGCTAACAGCTGAGTATGTTTCATATTCATACTATGTATTGCATATATGATAATTGACTACATCATATTCCCTTTAAATGGGTTTTGTAGACAATTGAAAGATACATTATAAGGAATGTCTCATCCAGATTTCCCTATATACACTATTTCAACCACCTTTCAGTTGTCCTTAAAAGCACTCGTGCACTCCTTTCAAAAGGTCATTGCCCTCTCCCCCATATTTCCTTGGTTGTAGCCTGCAACTTTATCACTCTGGCTTCCCTACTTCTGATGCTTTTCTCAGGCTGTAGAGTCAAGTGGGAATCTGGAATAATAAAGTTGAGGGAGCAGAAACTATAAAGGGAATATGGTGGTGGTGAGGGGGATGGAGAACAGTGCTGATATTGACTACAATGCTTAAAATGTGTACCGATGTGTATCAATCCGAGATCTGCCTCTGCTCCTTGATGGACATGAGTGATACAGTGTCACAGCTCATTCAGCACTCAGTGACAGACTGTATTTGCACAGTGTATTGGTGACATGTCGAAGAGCATGGAAGAAAGCTAGGACAGTCACTAGAAAGCTGTGAATTAGCAGGCACGTATTGCTGAGGGAAAAAGGGCAGGCAGATCAGAAAAGAGGGAATGACGCCGGACTTTAGAGATTGTCAGTGGGGTGTCTTTATCTGTAACAGTAAGGCCATGTGCGCACTTTGCGTTTTTTCATGCATTTTGGTTACATTTTAAACTGCACTGTATCATTGACAAGATGCATGCGTTTTGCTTCCCCAGCAAAGTCTATGATAAATCAGAAATTCCATTCGCATGTTGCTTTTTCGGCAGCATTTTGTTTGACAAATATTTATCAAAATCGTTGCCTAAAAAAAGCAGCATTTCACTTCTTCATTGCGTTTTGAGAACATTTTTCACCCATTGAAATGAATGAGGTGTGTCAAAATGCAACCAAAATGTTTAGCTGTGCGTTTGAACTGCATTTTGGTTGCGTTTTTGATGGAGTTTTGTTAACAAAAATGCAGGTCAACAAATTTTCTCCATTCTCTCTCTCTCTTTCTCTCTCTCTGTCTTTCTCCACTTCATACTCACTGATCAGCGAAGCGGCTGTCACGTCGTCTCCTGCTTCTAAATGTCCCAGCCGCTCATTTCATATTCACTGCACCCGCTTATTAGGGTCATACATATTGACTCCTTCCCCCACCCACCTATGATTGGTTGCAGTCAGACACACCCCCACACTGAGTGACAGCTGTCTAACTGCAACCAATCACAGCAGCCGGTGGGTGAGTCTATATTGTACAGTACAATATATAAATATTTTAAAAAAACGGCGTACGGTCCCTCCCAATTTTGATACCCAGCCAAGATAAAGCCTCACAGCTGAGGGCTGGTATTCTCAGACTGGGGAGACCCTTGTTATTGGGAGCCCCCCCAGCCTAAAAATATCAGCCAGCAGCTGCTCAGAATTGCCGCATCTGTTAGATGCGACAGTCCCGGGACGTTACTTGGCTCATCCCTATTATCCTGGTGCGGTGGCAATCGGGGTAATAAAGAGTTAATGGCAGCCCACAGCTCCCACTAAGTCCCAGGTTAGTGATGGCAGGCATCTATGAGACACCCCCATCACTAATCAGTAAGTGAATGTAAATAAACACGAACATTGAAAAATCTTTTACTTGAAATAAAAGACAAAAAAGCCACCCTCTTTCACCACTTTATTAACCCCCCCAAACACCCCTCCAGGTCCGACGTAATCCACACGAGGTCCCACGACGCTTCTAGCACTGCTACATCTGACACTCACAGTGAGCACCATAGCACAGACTGCCAACTGTGAGCTCCACGCAGCAGCTGAAATGAGTCGTACTATCAGTGGTGATGTCACTTAGGCTAGCCGCTGCCACAGCTGGAGTCCTCCACCTGTGACAGAAAATCACCCAAGTGACTGAAGTTCTCTTTACACATTCAGACCCTGAACTAGGAATAAGTGTTGCCTCTTGGTCACAGCCGCAATTGGCGGTGCCGTCACTGGAGTCCTTCACCTGTGACCGCAAATCAAGCCGTGAACTCGGGTGAACCTCTGATGTCACAGCTGCGGACCCCACACTACTGCCTGTGTCGCGGCACTGATGTCAGAGGTTCACCCGAGTTCATCCTCATCGTGCAGCTCTGTCTCTGTCTGATGTCAGTGGGCAGTCATGATCTACGGTGCTGTTGTGACAGGACAGGGATGTAGCAGAGCTGAATCACCGTGTGAGGATTACTTCGAACCTGCAGGGGTTGTTAAGGGTTGATGAAGTGGTGAAAAAGGGTGTTTTCTTGTATTTTATTCCAAATAAGAATTTTAGGGGTGTATGTGTTTATTTACTTTCACTTAAAAATTAGTGATGGGGGCGGGGTCTCAGACGACTGCCATGACTAATCTAGGACTTAGTGGCTGCTGTGGACTGCCATTAACTCCTTGTTACCCCAATTGTCATCGCACCAGGGCAACAGGAAGAGCCAGAATTGTCGCATCTTATAGATGCGCCACTTCTGGGACAGCTGTGGGCTGCTATTGTTAGGCTGGAAAGGGCCAAATAAAAATGGGTATTACCACCCAAATAATGTTAGTCCCCAGTTGTCTGCTGCACCTTTGCTGGTTTGAGAAAAATGGGGGGACCCCACGTCATTTTTTTTTTTTTTAAATAAATCAAATAAAAAAAAATGTGGGATCCCCTCTATTTTTCAAAACCAGCCAAGGTACAGCAGACAGCTGAAGGTTGCAGCCTGCAGCTGCTGCTGTTCCTGTGATGGATATGAAAAATGGGTGGGAGCCCACGCCATTTTTTACCCCAAAAAAATAAAAAAACAGCTGCCCAAGCTAGCTATCCCTCTATCAAGCTATTTTGTTCTTTCTTAGGCTATATGTGCACGCTGTGTTTTTTTGATGCTGCGTTTTTGTGAGTTTTTGGCCGCTAAATACGCAGAAAAATGCATAAAAACGCACCCGCGGCAAAAACACGCAAAAAAACGCAGCGGTAAAAACGCATGCATTTTTACCATTGTTTTAGTGCGTTTTTGGCTGCGCTTTGCTGTGTTTTTGATCTCTGCGAGTTTCTGCATTTTTCCAATGCATTGCATGGGGGAAAAACACAGAAAAATGCAGGAAAGAATTGACATGTCCATTTTTTTTTTAAGCTCAAAAACGCAGCTTAGAAAAAAAAGTTTTGTGCAGACAGCAAAAATAAAAACTCATTGACTTTGCTGGGGTAGCAAAGTCATGCAGTTTTGAGCCCAAAAACGCACCCGAAAAATGTGCAAAAACGCTGCGAAAAACGTACTGTGTGCACATAGCCTTATTATCTATTCTATATGTTCTTTCTATTTCTATCTATTCTTTCTATCTAATTATTCTATCTATTCTAGCTATCTATCAATTATCCTATCAGATTTTATTTCTCCTTTAAAAAATGCACTGACAAAAACACATCGAAAACGCATGCATTTTTCAGCTTTGTGTTGTCAAACGCAGTGTTTACAGTTGTCAAGTCTGCTAGAGGGTGCATTTTTTTGTCAAATCAAGAACGCAGCATGCAGACATACCCTTATTAGCATAACCAGCTATTACTCTCCATATGTCGAATCTTTACAATGTAAATATTGGACATAACTGCAGTAATGGCCATAGACAGTACAATCTTTATGATTTAAGCCTGCTTTTACACGTTGCAATTTCGCATACGATAGCGTATGCGATTTGCAACGCCCCCATCGTATGTGCGGCACGTTCAATTTGTTGAACGTGCCGCACACAGGAATAAACCCCGTCACACGTACTTACCCGTCCATACGACCTCGCTGTGGGCGGCGAATGTCCACTTCCTGGAATGGGAGGAACGTTCGGCGTCACAGCGACGTCACGCGGCAGCGGCCAATAGAAGTGGAGGGGAGGAGCTGAGCGGAACGTAAACATCCCGCCCACCTCCTTCCTTCCGCATTATCGGCGGCAGCCGTGGGAGGCAGGTAAGATCTGTTCAATGTTCCCGGGGTGTCACACACTGCGATGTGTACTGCCACGGGAACATTGAACAACCACACATTCAATTCTAGAGACATATACGATGTGTATGCGATGAACGTTTTAACGTTCAATCGCAATTGCACGTACCTGTCACACACTGCAATGTGCCTTACGATGTCGGATGTGCGTCACTTACGACGTGACCCCGCCGACACATTGTAAGATTTATTGCAACGTGTAAAGCGGGCTTTAGGCTCACAACAGTTATATTATTGACGTCTAGTATACAAGATAAAAAAAAACTATTTTTGGCTTGAGTGCCTGCCTATTTATTTTGTGCTGTTGCTATACTATACAGAAGGTAAGGCATATGCATGTCAGAACTAAGGCTTGTAGATAACATACATTAAAATAACACATTCTTTGAATACAATCTTGACAGCAGAGGCAGGAATAAAAGTTGTTGTGTTTTACTTTTAGAAAATTAGAGTGCAGATTTCCAAAGACAATTGCATATGTTAAAGGGAACCTGTCATTTCCTCATGTTCCCCGTCTGCAGGTAGCATAAATCAGAGCATGGTGTATTTTTCCTGAAATGCTCTGGCATTTCATAGAAAATAAACTTTAAAGGTCCAGTCCGGTGCCACCCCAGAATGGCTTTTCCCAAGGCTGCTGCAGGTGATTGACAGTTCTCTCCCTCATGTGCACATAGAGAGCAACTTGTCAATCACTTCTAACAGTGCTGGGAAAAGTTTACTGGGGTCAGCACTGGATTAGTCTAATCTCCGACTGTGGTCCCCGAATCTTCAATATTTATTTTCTGTGAAATGTAGGAGCTTTTCAATGACAAATATACCTGACAGCAATTGTGTGGCCAGGCTGTGATTCATAGTGACCACAGCATGAATCAGATGACAGGTTCCCTTTAACATGTCAATTTGGGACCTTTTAAGATAATGGACTAAATTATGTTAAATAATATAGGAAATGAATTTAGTCTCACAGCATAAAAAGTTCATTAGTCTTTGATGTTCAAACATTTATACAACAGAATCATTGATAGTATGCAGGTTTGTTGCTTAATTTTCGGTACAAATAAATCCACGCCTGGTCGGATCATTATGGTATTTTAGGATAGTCAGAACTATTGGAGGTCAGAAAGTTAATTCCAGAATTTTAACAGTTCTGGTCATTGTCATTTTGACAAACTTTACTTAAGTTAATAAAACAAGCTAATATTTTGCAATATATTTGCAATATACTTTTAGAGCACCATTGGTTTCATGGTGCTGTACATGAGAAGCGATTACATACAAAATACAAATATAAATTATAGTCAACAAACTAAGCCCTCGGGGGCTTACAGTCTACAGGATAACAGGGAAGGAAGACAGTAGGTTCGGGGAGTTGCAGCAGCTCTGGTGGTGGTGAGGAGGCAGCAAGTCATTGCAGACTATAAGCTTTCTTGAAGAGATGAGTTTTCAAATTGCATCTGAAAGTTCCAAATGCGGTGGATCATCGGACACGTTGAGCCACAGAATTTGTGAGTATGAGGGATATTTCTTCTCTTATGTGCCACTTCTTCTTTCAACCCGACTACTGAACTCAGAATTCATTTAGTAATACAGCTAAAATCATTTTGCTCTGGAAAAAAAGACTGCAAACTCTCTGTGGGATCACATTGCAGCTGACTAGTGAAACCTTTGAGAAGGGAATGGGAAAAAAATGGAGGAACAACGTAAGAGAGAAAGAGAGAGATGCAGATATGCACAGCTAGTGCTGGTTTCTAGTGGTTACCTAATCCTAATGGTGGAATCACAGCTGCACTGCTCAGTAGTGCTGTATAATGTCCTCTATGTCCTGAAACTGTATAACTCAGGAGAACAGGAATCGTTCATTTTTTAAAATGTATTTGAGAGACATCATAGCAGTCAGAAATGGAAAGTAAAGAGGGGAATACTGGTGAAATATGCAGGATATACAGTAGATCATATGCTAGTCAGAATCAGTGCTATTCCTTATATACATACCATTTTTCCCCAAAAATAAGACCTATCAGGAAAATAAGCCCTAGCATGATTTTATAGGATTTTTGGAGTATGGTTGAAATATTGGCTCTACTCCAAAAAGAAGCCCTAGTTACCGTCAGGGCTGGCATTTGGGGGGAACTGGTGAATTGCCTAGGGCCCCACTCTGTTAGGTGTTTCCATTCTAACGTTAAAACCGGTTAAGGACCTTTGCTGATGTCATAGTTGTGACGCCCTGGCCTATCAGGTCGTCACAGGGTATTGTGCAATCTGCCCTTCTGCGCAGTATCCACCCTCCTTGGTTATGGATCCTGGTCCTTTGGTGTTGCTAACAGCTTAGCAAATCAAAATCCTAGGAACACTTCCCACTTTAACCTACCAGACACACCATTGGGGGGCCTGAAGGGAATAGGGACGCCCACATGGGAGGGTTGGTAAGGGGAGAGTGAGGAAAGTGACAATTGAGCAGTTGAGTTCGGACAGTAGAGTTGAGAGGAGGGGAAGTGACTCTCTGGGAGGGAGAGGTCACGGAGGAGAGCTCCTGTGTACTAGGTGGCAGACGTTGGTCTGGGCCTGGTAGGAGCTGGTCACAAGGGACAGTGTCAAGGGGCACGGACTGCCGAGGAGGACAGCCGGCGGCCTTGAGCTATCACCGGGCAGGGACCAGGGCACGACGAGGTACATGGACCCCAGGCCGGAAAGTAGCTTCATGCATTCCGGTAATTTACCCGACGGGGGTGAAGACTTAAAGTGTCATCCCCAACCCGCTCCAAAATTGGGGTACTAGCGCACCGATGGGATAGGACTTTCCCACTACAGTCCAAAGAAATCCTACGCATGAACCCTGAGAGCAAGCTCACTCCATTAGCCATACGGGTGAGCGGGACCTGAAGAGTTTTATACCCATGGGTCCAACAGAGACGAAGGTGCCAAGGACAGGGGCACAGGCAAACAGCAACACCAAGGGCACGGATCCAGGTGTGCTCTCCACAGGCTGCAGTGCTGCTCAGAATTCTGGTTTACAAGCTGTCAGTGTAGATATTCTGGGACTGAGTGATTACATTGAAGACCCCTGTCCCTATCCCCCACGGCACCCAAATACCGTCTTAACTATCAACAGGCTCCCCGGGACACAAACCTCCTACCCACGGAGGGGTTAAACATCAGGCTGCCACACCATCGTCACCGGGCTCCCCAACGGCAGCGGTGGTCCCTTACATTACCACGCACCGTGGGTGGCGTCACAAACTTTCCAAAAAAAAACCTGTACATATCTCCCCCCCTTCTTTTAATTGAGTGGCCGCGCGACCCCCGGGTTCAGAGACCCCTCGAGCCACCGCGGATCCGGATCCGAGCAGCAGCAGCCCAGCTGCTTGCATGGGGGCGGTACATAGTCATGTGACCATAATGTCACCAAAGGTCCTTTACCTGCAGAAGTCTAGAGGAACTGAAGACGAGATAGGGTGGTATGCAGAGTCAGCGTTAAATGAATGATGAGGTAAATTGGGCAGTTTTACAGGGTTCCCATTCTCTTAGAGGTACCCAGCATTTCTATTCTGAAGTTAAGACTGCTTAAGGAACTTTGGTGACCTCAAAGTCATGTGACCATAAATTCACTAAAGGTCCTTTAACAGTAGGAGTCTACAGGAGTTAAAGAGTAGATAGGCTGGTATATACATGATGTGCAGTGTGTGTATGTTGCAGTGTGTTTGTGATGACATAATTAATTTGAATATATGGTTCTGTTTTAAATGCTATTATTTATTGGACACAATGTGATTGACCACACATAGTTTCTACTTTATATTTAATTAAAGGCACATATGACATGGTACTACACTGACCGTTGTGTGTCAGGTTTTAAAATATTTTACTCTTTGACATAAATTGGCAATCTATGGTCTTTACTCTTTATGTGGTGTATATATATATTTTGCATACTAATTCAACTTACATCTCCATTCCTTGGGTGATTTCTGGATTTTTATTTGATATACCTCCTCTTAAAAGAGTGGTTCACCCATATTTTCTATTTTCTAGATCGATATTATATTGAGAAACAAAGTTTCTCTCAAATACCTTATGTTGGCAATAGTGCCTGTGAGAGGCGCTATTGCAGGCCGATGTTCCCCTCGCCTGACCCCCGGGCTCCATGACCTCAGGGATACGGTAACATCACATCAAGTTTTCTTTCCCGTGACCAGCCGCAGTGTCTGTGTTGAGTGGACTGTGGGCGGTGTTTCACCGCTCATCACAGCCCATCTGCTCCCTCCTCCCTCACAGCAGAGTGCTGCAATCAGGAGACACACTGGGCTGCGACAAGCGGTGAAACACCGCCCACAGCGCACTGAATCAGGAAGACTGAGGATGGCCACAGTGTCCGTAAGTGATGAGCTGTGGGCAGTGTTTCACTGCTCGTCACAGCCCATCTGCTCCCTCACAGCAGAACGCTACAAGCAGGAGACACACTGGGCTGTGACAAGTGGTGAAACACCGCCCACAGCCCACTGACTCAGGAAGACAGAGGCCGGCCACTGTGTCCGTGAGTGATGGGCTGTGGGCGGTGTTTCACCGCTCGTCACAGCCCATCTGCTCTCTCCTCCCTCACAGCAGAGTGCTGCAAGCAGGACACACTCTGGGCTGTGATGAGCGGTGAAACACCGCTCACAGCCCAGTGAGTCAGGAAGACTGCGGCCGCCGCCGTGATCAGGAACTTGACGTGAAGTCATGAGATCGCCGTGGTCACGGAGCCTTGGGGTCACGGAGCGGGGAACAGCAGTCTGCAATAACGCCTCTCACAGTCACTATTGCCAACATAAGGTATTTGAGAGAAACATTGTTTCTCAATATAATATCGATCTAGAAAATAAAAAATATGGATGAACCACCCCTCTAATGTATTTTATTACATATTGTGATTTCATCAATTGTAATTGTATCAATTAAAGCTTTTGTACTTTTAATATAAGAATACAGTACTCCAATTTGTGGTCACATACAGGTTTATTTATTGTAGGAGTTTATTCCCAGACTATTCTATACAGGAGGACCATGCAGCCATTTTGACAACACGCTCCCTGCCAGATTATATTATGTGTCTAGTGAACTTTGTTATATTTGAATATATGTTGACTTTTTTTGTTTATGAATAAATGTGGATTGTGGAACATGGGGAAAAAAAAAAAGACATCCCTTGAAATTAAACCGTAGCCCATCTTTCGGACCAAAAAATAATATAAGACCCTGTCTTATTTTGGAGAAACAAAGTACATATGACAATTTATTCTTAAATGTTATCTGAAAAGACAGATACTTTTTAAATATGGTTCAAACAATTCCTCCTAAATAGATAAAATGCATTTTTACATGAATATAGTTTAAGTCTAAACCAGAATTAAGGCCGCTTTACACGCTGCGACATCGCTAGTGATCGCCCCCGCCGTTTATGCGTCACGGGCAAATTGCTGCCTGTGGCGAACAATATCGCCGGTACGTGTCACACCAACTTACCTTCCTAACGACGTCGCTGTGGTCGGCGAACAACCTCTTTTTTAAGGGGGAGGTTCGTGCAGCGTCACAGCGACGTCACACAGCGGCCCACCAATAGAAGCGGAGGGGCGGAGAGCAGCCGCATTAACGAAATGCCCACCTCATTGCCGGAGGACGCAGGGATGCTGTTATTTGTCATCCCCGGCGTGTCACACGTAGTGATGTGTGCTGCCTCAGGAACGACGAACAACCTGCGTCCAGAACACGCAACGATATTTGGGAAATGAACGACGTGTCAACGATCAACGATTTGGTGAGTATTTCTGATCGTTAGCGGACGCTAGTAGGTGTCACACGCAATGACGTCGCTAATAACACTGGATGTGCGTCACGAATTCCGTGACCACAGCGATATCTCGTTAGCGATATCGTTGCGTGTAAAGCGGCCTTAAGTCTTTCTTTCTTTTTTTTTTATTAAGATTCACTTTTAATTTGACCAAGATACAAAAACTGCACTAAACCTACTCTGTTTGACCAAGGTCTTTGATCTATAGACCATGCAGAGTATTATGCGGGCTTCACACGGTACGATCTATCGTGCGATTGCACGAGCGATCGTACCCGCCCCCGTTGTTTGTGCGTCACGGGCAATTAGTTGCCCATGGCGCACAAAGTCGTTAAACCGCCGTCACACGTACTTACCTGCTGGGCGACCTCGCTGTTTTCGGCGAACATCCACTTCCTGAAGGGGGAGGGACGTTTGGCATCACAGCGACGTCACACAGCGGTCAGCCAATAGAAGCGGAGGGTCGGAGATGAGCGGGGCGTAAAAAATCCCGCCCACCGCCTTCCTTCCGCATAGCCGACGGGAGCCGCGTGACGCAGGTAAGCTGTGTTTATCGTCCCCGGGTTGTCACACGCAGCAATGTGTGCTACCCCCAGGTACAATGAACAAGCGGCGCAAAGTAGAATAAATGATTTTTTAAAAATGAGCGACCTGTACACGATTCGCGATTCGTAACCGATTTGCGATCGTTTACAGAAGCTCATAGGTGGCACATAGGACGACGTCGCAAGCGATGCTTGCGTCACGAAAACTGTGACCCCCGACGATGCATCGCACGATAGATCGTCTCGTGTGACGCATTAGACTAATAGTAAATATGCATTTTATGAAATCCATTCTAGGAAGTATAATTTCATAGTATACCCTAAAATTGTAAATATGCTTATATTTTTCCTTGCATTTTTTGTTTACCATGTTAGATCAGGCTGCACTGAGCTGACTTTAATCGCATTCCATGTGAATTATTCAGATCATCGGCAGTCACTCATATCAAGAAAACAAATATTTTATTCAGTTTGAAAAATATCACTACAGCTGCAAATTTGGATCTTATATGGTAATAGTTTGTGTATTTTCTAAAAAGTAGTCTAATTAGTATACCTATTTTTGATTGGGTAAAAGGACGTCACATCAATTACCAAAGATAAAGTAATTTCTTTTAATGTCAATAAAGAATCTTGGTTCTATTTATGAACATAGATTTCACTGCCTAACTTCAAGCAAGAACTTGTATTCTGTACATTGATTTGTATTTGTAGAACAGAACACAGCTTTAAGGGTCCCCATACATATTAGATAAAAGGATAGGGAGTCTGGGAGACTATTTAAGTGTATTGGTGAATGACATATTGCCAAATTCTTTGTTCCTGTAGGAAAAAAAGTGACTGTCAGAGTTGTCTGGCATCTACTTGTTCTCCTTTTCCCACTGACCACACATGCTGAGTTAAGAGTATACTTATTTGAATGAGTCTGACACATTTAAAGTGCTTGGGAATGGCAAGAATAATCTTAAAACAATAAACTGAAGCATACTTACCTACTCCCACCTCTGTGGACCCAGAGCAGGCCTCTTGGGTGGTCTACGCAGGGATCAGTAGTGATGATGTTGAGCACCCAACTGCAGACGCCTGTGACTGGCTGCATCAGTCATGTCACTTGATCAGTATCAGATGTTTGTATGATGGTGTGTCATTCTCATCGTTTGACTGTTGCATCCAATCACATGACTACATACAGTAAATCGTCTGCCAGTCATATACTGTATCTCCACCCATCAATGGAAATACCATGAGTTCTACTGAGCCAAAAATGTATACATACTAAAAAATAAAGGCTCATAACATTTAGCAAAGCTTATCCAATGTCAATTTCCAACTTTAGTTTTATAAAGAGCTAAAAGAACTACTCTTGGATACATTGATCAACAAAGATGTTGTTAAATAAACACTGTTGGCTGTTCTTAGAGCATTTTTGTGTGCGGATTCTGAATCTGCAATCAGAATTTTCCTATTGTGCAGCAATTTTCCATAATTTTGTTTTTCCAATAATTTTAGCCTTTATTGCCCCTTCATAAACTATTTTCACTTTTTAGGTGCTGGTATTATTATAACTTTGCACTATTCTTATGACGTTGGTTTGTTTTCATACTTTGTTAACAAACAGATCTCCGGATTTTTTCCAAGGTTGACTAATCTTAGGAATTTGCGCATGTTGACGTTTTTCGGGCTACATAGCAAAAAACTTTACAGTATTATCTCACTATCTTTTGTGAATATCAGTTGGATTTTTACCAATAAGTTTTCTTTTACTTTATTGTTATTACAATAAATTTAATTGTAAATCTGTTGTTGTTCTTGTGCCGTAGGACATTCTGTTAAACATTGTCACACAGTTGTTTAAACCACCCCAACAACATTCGCTATATTTGTGGTGAAGTAACTGTAAAATCACAGTGAAGATGCATAACGTTGTTGGTGAAGAAAAGCTATTTTTGTTATTTTCAGGGCAAAACTGGAGATCAAGACAAACTTTGAGTTCCCGATATTTGTTGCTCATCTTGTGTTACACTTCTCACCAGTTGGCTCAATGGTAAACTCCAGCACATGACAACTCCCCTCGCTATTCCCTGGCCTCACCACTCTGCTAATCCCTTCACTGGCTTTCCATTGCCCAGTTCAAAACAGTAACCATGACATACCAGGCCGTCCACACCCTGTCTCCTCCATACATCTGTGATCTAGTCTCCCAGTACCTTCCTTCACGCAACCTCAGATCCTCATAAGATCTCCTTCTCTACTCCCCTCTTATCTCCTCTTCCCACAATCACATACAAGATTTCACCTGCGCCTCCCCCATACTCTGCAACACTCTACCCCAGCATATAACTCTCACCTACTGTGGAAACCTTCAAATGGAACCTGAAGACCCACCTCTTGGGACAGGCTTACAACCTACAATAACCCTCAGACCAGTACACCACTACAAAACCAGCTCTGTCCTCACCTATTGTACCCTCACCCATCCCCTGTAGACTCTCATCCCTCGAGGACAGTGTACTCTCTCCTCCTGTACCAGTTTGTTTTTGTAATGTTCATGATTGCTGTTCTTGTTTTTTATGTATACCCTTCTCACTTTTAAAGCGCCATTGAATAAATAGCGCTATAATAATAATAATTTGCTGTTCCAGTGGTATGGAAGGAGCCAAGTAACCATTCTACAGATTGTTAGGTCTGTATGACAAAGATTGTTGGAATAACAAGAAAAACAACAAATTCAGTGAAACATTCCTTCAGCAATTAGGCCAGTCTCACCAAAGCTCAGGGCTAGTTCCCACTCCACCAACCTTAGATCCAGAAGAAGATTCAGAGATTGATTTGGTTAAAGAAACTGATTAACAAGATCCTGTGGCTATAAAGCAGGTTGATATAAAAGATTTAGTTTGTGAACTTAACCTATCAAAAGTCAAGCAGAGCTTTTGGCTTTGAGGCTGGCACTTGCTAGAGCAGGGGATCAAAATATGTTATTTCTGCCAAAGGAGGTGGGAGCTTGAACACTTGTGATCAGTGGAAGAGGACCATGTTTACTGCAATGATGCAAATTCTCTGCTAAATGCATTGGCACAAGAGGACAGACCCCAAGAGTGGAGGCACTTAAAAAAAAACAGTTTAAAAGTGGCACTTCTGCATAACGGCAAAGAAAATCCATCTGTTCCTCTTGCTTATACAGCAAGTCTGAAAGAAACCAATGAAAATATGCACCTTCTGTTGTCAAATATCTGTTACAAAAACTATGAGCAGATTATTTATTATACAAGGTTTACAAAATACACGTTTTCAAAAATGTAAAGTCGTTACTCAAAAGCACGATAGGAAAATTCTGAAAGTAGATATGGAATCAAGGGACAAATTACCATAAGAAACAGCCTATTTCATGCATTTAACACAAAAAAAGTAAAAATTTGAAAGCCAGTGTTGCAGGTCAGAACAAGATATTAGTATTTAGTAATGTTATTAACAGTGACAGAAATAACTAATTCACACTTTAGTTATTAATAAAAAAAGCTAAAGAAAATAGAATGTCTGATAACAAGATAAAGCTGCAGACAAAAGCATTAGTACTTAGCTACATATATTCAGATCAGTTGAATCCATGATTTTAAAGCTTTGATCAGTTTTTAAATCGTGAGTTTTGGAAAATACAACTGGTTTTCTGTTTGATTAGTTTAGTGCTTTAGTTGGTAGGATTTTCCTTCAGATAATATAATATTGTCCTGGGAATGTGTCATCATAAAATGCATCTGTCTGTTCACATCCCATTGTGTATATGGATTCAGAGTCCGCATTGTAGTTTGATTGTTCCTTAACTTCTTCTGGAATTTAGATGAATTGTTTCTCTGTGGGCTATATGGGGTTATAGATTAACTTTCCAAAATATCTTTGTCATTACTTTGAAAATATTGAATTTTGAAGCCGGTTAGTGAATTTTATTCCTGCGTCTTAGCTCTTCTTCACTATCTGAGCTGTTAGAAGTTGTGATGTTATTGTTTAAACTGTAAAAGACAAATGTATTTCAAAATATGACTTTCTATGTCACATATTTCATTTATGTCACTATATGTCTATTTTACAACTATAAATTCTGAATATATCAGGTACATGAAGCCATGGTTCCTCTGTTTTTGAGAAAGTGAGTCTGAAGATTTAAAGGAGCCCAATTTCAATTTGTACCACTTTTAGCACTTATTTTCATGTAGTTTACGTTTAATTTATTTATATTTAAAGGGTTAATCCCATCATCATAGATGTAACCGTTCTTAAGCTATTAATCACTTAAGGACCAATGACGGAAGTAGCACATCATGACAAAGGGTCAATTTCCGCATCATGATGTGCTATGTCCAGCATGGATTAAAATTGTCATTGTGTGAAAACACAGTGACAGCTCTGTGGCGACAGCGGTCACTGACCATTGACTTGCACCCATTTCAGCAGTTTCCCTTTATGATTGCTTTGATCAATCAGTCAACCTGACTGTCAAATCACAGCTAGATCTCTATGGTTACAACCACGAGCAACTAACTGTCACTATATGAATGTATGTAACCATGAATAACTAAACTGCAATTCCCTGCACATGAGGTAAGAGACATATCTATATCAGGAGAACTGTACTACATTTCCAATTGGAAGTACTTGCTAATATTAATATTATTGCGCTTACTACATATTGAGATTGGATCTTTAAGATGGGAATAACCCTTATAATCTTGGTTGCTCTTAGTACACAAAATTTTACACAAAATTCTAAGTGTGGGCAATACTGCTGACTTGTATAGAGGCAAACTATGTTCTTGTCATAAGTTGATATGACTATTTTAAAGTCTTCATTATTTTATTTTCCATAGCAGCAGCGGCCTGTCACTGGTTATTAAACTTGACTTTTCTGTCCACTCATACACCCAAGTCTTTTTCAGTGACATTTTTACTTAGTATTTTATCATTTAGAAAATAATGGCACCATATGTTTACTCATTACAAATGCATGACCTTACATTTATCTATGTTAAACTTCTATAGCATTTTTCTTGCCCCAAGTCACTAACTTCCCAAAACCTTCTATAACAGAAAATAATCTTATTATTTACTTTGCTGAATGTAGGATCACATACAAGCATTGAAATTCTACTCTGTTTGCCCTCTACAAGGTCATTAATAAATTAAAAAGAAGAGGGCCTCATACTGACCCCTTTGGTACCCTATTGTTAAAAATAACCAGATCAGAATTAATTCCATTAATAATCCCCCTTTGTTTGCTGTAACTGAGCCAGTTGTTAACCATTTTACACATAGTCATCCCTAGTCCATTTTCTGTATCAACCTTTTAAGTGGCACTATATTGAATACATTCATAAACTCCAGATAGTGAACATCCATATCCTTTCCCTGGTCTAGTCTTGAACTTACCTTCTCATAGAAGCTAATCAGATTAACTTGACAAGACCGAAACCCATGTTTTTGCTAGGTTATGAGATTATTTTTTATTGTTAATACCTCAGTCTAGCATCATTGAGAAACCCTTAAATATTTTGACCAAATTTGAGGATAAACTTGCAGGATTATAGATTCCAGGCTTCCTTTATGACCCATTTTTGAACATTGGCATCACAATTTGCAATGCACCAGTCATCTAGAATTCTGGAATAGAACCTGTGATTATAAAATCATTGAAAGAGGTTGTCCACTACTTTAAACATTGATGACCAATTCTAAGATAGGTTACCAATGTCTGATTGGCCAGGGTCTGACACCTGACATGTTCACTGATCAGTTGTTCTTGGCACCGACTGCAGCATTTGGTGGTCAGAAATGCTCAGTTCTGGAGATTCTCTATCTTCTGATAGTGGTAACGGCTGGGTACGCACATCTTCATTTTTACCTTTCACAGTCTACCGATGGTATAAATAGTGAGTCTCTGTTCTTCTCTTGGGCATTGTGGAAAACATTCTTGAAAATATGGTGTAGACAGCTTTTCTCTAGAAATCTGTCCCTGAGGTCCCTTGATTTGACTCTGAAATAATGTTCCCTGGAGCAGTTTATTTTCATTCTTAAATTATGTTTTTTCTGGATACTTGTCTCGGGGGCATCAGATGGAAGCTATCCCATTTGAGACAGCTTAGAGTCTAAGTAGGGTTTTTATCATTGCTAGCGGAAAGGGTCCCTCTCTCATCCTTTGCCATCAAAATTTCCAAAAAAGTAATCGCGAATCATGTATTTCACTAGTAAATCTTAGACCCAGATCATTGACATTGATGCAACCCATGAAGCGGTTAAATTCCTCTATGGTTCCAGGCCACGGGATAAAGATGTCATCAATAAATCTTCACCAATATCATATAGAGCTACCATGGATTGTCCATCTCCAAATATTTCCTTCCCCCAGCACAGTGACAAATTGGCATACGACGGTACACAGGAACTTCACATCGCAGTGTCAGTCAGCTGGAGGAAGTGCTTGCTGTCCAATGAGAAGTAGTTGTAAGTCAGAATAAAAGAAAGACGTTTCAGGACAAAAGCATTGTGTTAGTTGTAGTACAGTGTTCTGTATTGCAGGAAATATCATACTGCCTCCATCCCCTTGTCATGTGAGATGCCACGGTACAGGGATTTTTCATCTACAGATGCTAAAAAGGTATTCCTATCCAGGGTGATACCCTCAGCTTTCATCAGTAAATTGGAAGTATTCCTGATAGAAGACTGGAATGTAAGGACAAAAGGGTTCATAATCTTATCCAAATAAATGCTAGTATTCTGGCTGATGGGTTTCACACAGGACACAATGGGGTTACTCTTCAATGGGTTAAGCCCTTTGTAACTCTTGAGTAAAGCATAGAAAGTAGGGATCATTGGATTGGTAGGCACCATGAAATCAAATTCATTTTTAGATATGTTTCATGTCAAGTGGCTCTGTGACGCCCCTGGACTATCAGGTCGTCACAGGGTACTGCATGCTCTTTTCGTTTAGTGCAGTATTTAAATCCCTTATGGTTCTGGGTCCCCATCTTACAGTGTTGCCTCCAACAGCAGATCAAATCCTAGGAACACCCTGCACCACACCCACCAGACACACTAGTTGGTGGCTTAAGCGGAATAGGGTCGCCCACCTAGGGGTCAGGAAGGGGAGGTCAGAAGTGAAGTAGAATTGTAAAGTGGAGGAGGTTAAGTGCGGCAGCTGTCGAGCTGAGAGGAGCTCAGAGGAGGCTGGGAGTAGTGGCTCCCAGGAGAAGCTGACTAGGTTGCAGATGGTGGTCTGGACCTAGAGGAGTCAGACCCCCGGTCGCAAGGGATTGAGGCTAGGTACCTGGACCTGTCAAGGAGGATGGTCAGCAGCCTGGTCCTATCACGGGTCCGGGATCGAAGGTACTGCGGGGTACACGAACCCTAGGTCGGGGAGAAGCTTCAGGCAACACGGCAATTAACCTGCAGAGAGTGGAGCCTTTATGGAGCGTTCCCACCAGCTGCAGAATTGGGGCACTAGCGCAATGAGGGGGATAGGGCCTTCCACATAAGCAGCCCACTGAAATCCCAAGTGTGAGCCCTGAGAGCAGGCTCCTAAACTTAGCCACAGTGGGGAGCAGGGCCCGGCAAGTTCCAGGCAACCGGGCCACTACAGTGCATCTAAACTTTGTGCCAGGAGGCAGGTCAAGGATCACCAGGCAGCACTGCAGGGGATTGAACCGGATGAGCTCCCCTTGAGAGGCAGCAGCACCTATAGACTTGGTTTACCTGGCTGTCAGTGTCTGCTTATTGGCTGAGTGAGTACATGAGTGATCTCCCTGTCACAGCACCCAGTATCATCTTCCAGAGCCCCGGGGCATACCCCTACCTGTGGAGGGTAACGACACCTTGCTGCCCCATTCCTTCACCCCGGGTACTCCCAACCACGGCAGCGGTGGTACTCCCAATTACCGCACACCACGGGTGGCATCACGAACTATCATCTCCCTGTAAATATCCCCTTTTACTTTAGAGTGTGGCCTCAAGCCCTCAGGTCCGGAGACCCTTGAGCCACGAACGGACATTGCCCACGGATCCGAGCAGTTCGATCCGCTGCTGGGGTGGCACAGCTCCACTAACAAATGAGTTAATACATCTGTGAAACAGTAGGGTCTCCATCCAAGATTGAATATGTGTCCTTGTTCTGCAAAATTACACAACACGTTTGTCTATACAATCTGTGATCTAAGATCTCCAGGTTGCCCCCTTTATTTGTAGGTTTTAAGATCATATCCTGAGGGTTTTTTTTTTTTTTTCGATAATTCACCCTTCAATGCAATTCCTGCCCCTGTGTCTCTCATGTACTTTTCTCATTTCTTCCTCACTACTTTAACAAAATTGTTCACACTGAATAAGTCACTAGATGACGGCATTTTCTGACATGATGAGGCCAAGGGCTCTATTGTGCTTCCCTTTTTCAACACATTGGTCAAGATTTGTACTCCCTTCAAGTCATCCATCTCAATCCCCCATTGTCTGCACTTGTCTTGGTCATTGTTTTTGAAAATAAATTACGCCATTTTAATTTTTTTCCAAAGAGATGGACATCCTTAACCCAATTAAAAGTGTTGAAGGGGGCAGTAAATGAGAGACCCTTCCGAATAGATACACTAAAATATCCTTGGTAAGTGATATGTCGCTCTCGCTGTCTCCCCTCTGCTGTTACTGCCGGGGCGCGGTGCAGTAAATACTCATGAGCATAATTAGCCGGCTTGGAAGCAGGAGACAGCAGAGGCCAGAGACAGCAACGCTATAGACAGGTGAGTATAAAAATAATTTTATTTCAAAGATACGTGTTTTCTCTGGTACGTGTCTCATAGATCACACCACTGTGCGGTCCGTGTGACATCAGTGATGCCAGAGAAAAATGGACTTGTTTGTGTGTGGAGCACACGGATACGCCACACTGAAATACAGTCAGTGAAAAATCACTGATGTGTGCGCAGACCCATTGATTTTAATGGGTCTGCGTATGTCCGTGATTTCTGTACGCATAAAAACAGCAACATACGTACCAGAATCACTGTGAAAGGGTCCTAATATAGTCATTGAGATTTAGTAAGCCATTTGATTAGAAGGCCGTGGCAAAAAATAAATAAATAAAAAGCTTTATGTTGACTTTTGTCCCTTTATGCATAGAAGAGACGCCCGAAGAGTATTCGTCTCTTGAGCAGTGCCTTAGGGAAGATGTCTAATGTTCCAACAAGATGATGGTAATGGGTTTAGGGAAATCTTTCACCGATTCAGAAATGAAAAACAAAGAGTAATAAGCCAGAGACTAATGTATTTTGACACAGGTTTTTGCAGCGTTTTACTGTACTAGGAAAGTGATCAAGATTTCTCAAATCTTAATGACATTATGCTTACTTTTTTTTTTTTGCAGGTTTGAAACCGTTTTATATCTGCTGCAGTCTTTTCAGTTTTACGCAGCATTTTTGTTGCTAAAGGCGGCGTTACATGCTACGATTTATCTGACGATATGTCGTCAGGGTCACGGATTCTGTGACGCACATCCGGCTTCGTTAATGACGTTGTTGCGTGTGACACCTACGTGCAACTCTGAACGATCGCAAATAGGTTGAAAATCGTTGATCGTTGACACATCGTTCACTTTCAAAATATTGTTCATCGTTTGGAATACAGCAGACATATTGGTACGTTTGACACCCTGCAAACAACAAACAACATCCACACGGCCACCTTGGTCAAACAATATATCGCTGAACGATTTTGCGTCGCTTGTGCGATCGTTACGTGTGACCGCTAATAAACGACCTATGAGCGATCTCGGCAAATCGTAACTACGATCTCGGCGTGTCACATCGCTAATGAGATCGTCAGATACATCGTAGTGTGTAAAGCGGCCTTTACACTCTAGTATTTGCAGCAAAACAATGTGATACAAATACTTAACGTGTGCACATATCCTTGCAGTGGTGCTTATGTTTTAGACTTGTCTTGGAGTAGCAAGTGTGCATCATAGGAAGCAGAATAAAGCCTTTTAATGTGACACCTAGTGGCTATCATCTGAGTGTGCACGATGCCAATCTAAATTCATCCTGCACTGTTCTAGCTGTGGATATCTGATTGTATCTCACATCCTCTAATCTGCACTGGATTCAAGTTGTAAAATAGAAAGTGAACTGAGACCACTGAAATGCTTAAGATCTTCTGACAGAATGAAACCTTTAAATCATAGTTGATCTTAGTACTGTGAGACCTAGAGACAAGAGACTTAAATCTTAAAGTTATTTTCAAGTCATCCAGTCTTTAAAATTTATTGTTTAATAGCCGTACTTCTGTAACTCACCAGGATTCATGATATTGAGAGGTGACTGATTTGCAGGCATCATTAACACAGTTGCTAGGAGATAGCTAAGACAAAAATAAGAAGTTCTTGTTTTATTGCTGGCAGCAGCATTAGCTACAATTCTTTATTCTTTTATTTTCTATTATGCTCTCTTGTCATTTATTCAATTCATATTTCTATTTTTCAATTAACTGCTAAGCTTTGTTGAAACACAGGGAGAAATTTATAATAGCAAATTAATTTCATTCATTTTCAGCTGCCCGCTGACGTAAACGTTTTCCCCTCGTGATGGGAATTCAGGCGTTCTAATTTTTACAATTGGAATGATCACTGGAAAAGGGTAAACATGATTAGATTTTTTGTCATGAAAAATCACTGTTATGCTGAGAAATATTCGCTTCACTGGTTCTAATTTTTTCACGTGATAATAAAGTAATGATATTAAGGGTTTCATTCTCTCACTTAGGAGTACTTTGCACACTTTGACATCGCAGCTGCGATGTCGGTGGGGTCAAATCGAAAGTGACACACATCCGACGTCGCTGTCGATATCGGAGTGTGGTAATCGTTTTTGATATGATTAACGAGTGCAAAAGCATCGAAATCGTATCATCGGTGTAGCATCGGTCATTTCCATAATTTCGGAAGGACTGATGTTACGATGTTGTTCCTCGTTCCTGCGGCAGCACACATCACTGTGTGTGAAGCCGCAGGAGCAAGGAACATCTCCTACCTGCGTCCTGCGGCTCACGCCGGCTATGCGGAAGGAAGGAGGTGGGCGGGATGTTTACATCCCGCTCATCTCCGGCCCTCCGCTTCTATTGGCCGCCAGCCGTGTGACGTCGCTGTAATGCCGCACAACCCGCCCCTTTAGTAAGGAGGCAGTTCGCCGGCCAGAGCAACGTCGCAGGGCAGTTAAGTCCGTGTGAAGCTGCCGTAGCGATAATGTTCGCTACGGCAGCTATAACATAATATCGGTTGTGCGACGGGGGCGGGGACTATCGCGCTCGGCATCGCAAGCATCGGCTTGCGATGTTGTAGTGTGCAAAGTACCCCTTAGATGTAGCAGGCTGAGATAATTAAATGTAGCAGAGCAGAGATGATTAGAGACACTACATCTGTCTCTGCTCTGCTACATCTCACCATCTCCCTCAGATATAGCTGGCTTGAGAAGATCAGATGTAACAGAACAGAGATGTTCAGATGTAGTAAAGCAGAGATGGTCAGCTGTAGCAGAGTAGAGATAGTCAGAGATGCTACATCTGTCTCTGCTCTGTTACATCTGACTATTAGAGAGTGTAGGTACTGTCCCAACTGGGTACACCTTGTCGCGGTGGGATGGCTTTATGCTTTTTTTTTTTTTTATCAAAAACAGTGTTTACTAAGTACCCTATGTTTATTTATGTGCACTATGCTTTTATTCAGTTACAGCAGGGTATACATCCATATTATTTTTGTCTTTGGTTTTTCTTTGTCCTATGGCCAGTGTAAACATGAGCTTACAAGCTGCAAGTATACCAACTCATACTCCGGCTCACTTGTTTGTTTTTATGACTGCCTCAGATATAGCAGAGCTGAGACGTCAGATGTCAAATGTAGCAGAGCAGAGACAGTCAGAGATGCTACATCTGTCTCTGCTCTGCTACATCTAATCGTCTCACTGAGATATAGCAGAGCTGAGACGGTCAGATGCAGTAAAGCAAAGATGGTTAGATGTAGAAAAGCAGAGAAGTTCAGAGACGCTACATCTAATGTTCTCTATTATAAAGTCACTGGCTGACATGTCAGCTGGTGGTTTATCTCCAGAAAAAAATTTACGAACAGTAGTCCAAAATCAGACATACCTTATCAACATTACCCCATCAATCATATGGCTGGCATCAGCATTTTCAGGCAACATTAGTGTAATGTGTGTGTGTGTGTGTGTGTGTTTGTGTGTGTGTCTGTGTGTGTGTGTGTGTGTGTGTGAGTGAAGGCTTTTAACCCCTTCACCCCCATGCGATTTTTTTTTTTTTCATTTTTTTTTTTTTTTTGCTTTCCTTGTTCTGAGAGCCATAACATTTTTATTTTTCAGTCAGCCTTGCCGCATGAGGGCTTATGTTTTGTGGGATGAGTTGTACTTTTAAACTAAGCCATATGTTTTACCATATAATGTACTGGAAAATGGCAAAAAAATTCCAAGTGCGGAAAAATTGCACAAAAGTGTGATTTCACAATTGTTTTTGGAGTATTTTATTCACAGTGTTCACTATATGGTAAAACTGATGTGCCCTTGTGATACCTCAGGTCTGTATGAGTTAGTAGACATGAAACATGTATACATTTACTTTTATTTAAGGGGTAGGGCTGAGCAGATCCAGACTGTAAAAGTCCGGATCCGCGTAGTTTCATTGACATCTAGGTGCCGGATCCGGGCCCGGGATTCCTGTTGCACGATCCGGATTCAGTAAATAAAGTAAAAATAAACAAAACAACAAATCAGCGTCAGTTTGTTATTTACCGACACTCGGTGTCATGGCGGCACACTGCTTCTGGGTCACGCATTCACTTCCTGTACTGTGCATGCAATCACACAGCTTTCAGTGTTTTCCCCGCCCACCGGCCGTCCTTTCATCTGTGATTGGTTACAGGCTGACGCCCCCCAGCCTGTGACAGTCTGTGCTGCAGTCATCGCTTATCATGGCTCAGGCTACACTCAGAGCAGGCAGTCTTCTCTATGGCTGCTCGCTCTGAGATGTAACAGAGCTGGATATGTCGTTGTGGGACCTTGTGTGGATTACACGGGACCTGGAGAGCTGTGTTGGGGGTTAATAAAGAGGTGAAGGAGGGCAAGTTTTGTGCTTTATTTCAAATAAAGGATTTTTCTCTGTGTCTGTGTTTATTTACATTCACTTACAGGTTGTGATGCAGGTATCTGATAGACGCCTGTGCCATAATAAACCTAGGTTTTAGTAGCAGCTGTGCGCCGCTATTAACCCCTGCTATTACTCCGATTGCCTCTGCACCAGGGAAGAGCCGGTAATGCACCGTGATTGTCACATCTAATAGATGTGGCAATACCGGGCGGCGTTATCATGGCTAGGGATGAAGATTGGTGGTGATATCCGAGGCAAAAAAACACGGCAAAATCCACAGGAAAAAAATGCATCAAAACACTGCGTTTTTTTGCCAGGAGGTGTACATTGGATGCAGAAATATGGTGTAAATATTTTAGCACCAAATTTGCATCCCTTGGCCCAAAAATGAAAAACATAAATAAATAAATTCTGCCAGCAGGTGGAAATTTGATACTGAACTCTGGTTCAGATGATTTCAGCACCAAATGTGCACCTCCTGGCAAAAAAACGCAGCAAAAATCATGAAAAAAAAACCTGCGGTAAAAAAACGCTGCAAAAACCGCAGCAAAACACCGCGTTCTTTTGCCAGGAGGTGTAGATTGGATGCAGGAATATGGTGTAAACATTTCAGCACAAAATCTGCATCTCTTGGGCAAAAAAACTGCAATTTTTCTGCTAGGAGATGCAGGTCTGTGAACTCAGTGACCTCCACCTGAGTTCAGGTTACCTGCGATCACAGGTGAAGGACCGTGGGAACCTCCAGCTGTGACCACAAATGACCTGAGTGACGTCACCACTCAATGCGCAGCTCATTCATTCTTTGGAGCTCAGAGAGCGGTCGTGCTCAATGGCCTCTCTCTGATATTCAAATGTAGCAGAGCTGAAGCGGCGTGGGACTTCCTGTGGATTACGTCGGACCCGGAGGGCTGTGTTGGGGGTTAATAAAGTGGTGAAGTAGGGGGCATTTATATTTTATTCCAAATAATATGTGTCTGTATTTTATTCCAAATAATATGTGTCTGTATTTTATTCCAAATAATAATGAGTGTCTGTGTTTATTTACATTCATTTACAGGTTAGTGTGATGCAGGTATCTCATAGACGCCTGTGCCCTCCCAAACCTAGGATTTAGGAGCAGCTGGCCGCTGCTATTAACTTCTCATTACCCTGATTGGCACTACACCAGGCCACCGAGAAGGGCTGGTATCGCACTGGGATTGTCACATAAAATAGATGCGGCAATACTGGGCGGCTGCGGGCTGAGAATACTAGCCCCTAGTCGGCATTATCTTAGGGGGAACCGCAAGTCGTTTTTTTTTTTAAAAAAAAAAAGCTGCATGCGGTTTCTCTTACATTGGAATCACACTTGCGAGGGACTCGCGCAAGTCTGCCATGGCATCATCCGGCAAAGCCTCGCACGTGTGACTGGATACACAGCACAGATACAGCCCGACAGCTGGGGCTGCAGCCGCGGTCTATATCTGTGCTGCCGATTTGTTTTATTTGTTTATTTTTTACCATGATACTGACCCACAGACACTTATACTGCTTTCCCTGCCCACCAGCCATCCTGGCTCCTGTGATTGGTTGCAGTTAGCTGACACGCTGCCACTCAGGGTGGGTTGCGTCTAGGTACAACCAATTAAACACGCCAGTGGGTGGGCAAAACAATAAATATTGAATTGTCGCCTCCGGAAGGGAAAAGCATAACCCGGAAGGAGTGTGCCGCCATGACAGCGCCTCAGTGAGTACACCACGTTCGTTCCTACCTCTCCACAAACGTTTTTAATCTTCGGATTCCGGTCGCCATTGACTAATATGGACACTGGATTACAGAGTGAATTGGACTCTTTTTAAAATCTGGCAGTGATCCGCCAGTCCCGGATTTTTTGACGTTTGATCAACTCTATTAAGGGGTTAAAAAAAATCAGAAGTTTGTTTTAAAGTGCGCCACTTTTTGCACCATTTTCAGTGACCCATAGTATTCTGATTTTTTGGTATATGGGGCTCAGTGATGGCTTATTTTTTGTGTCTCAAGCTCACGTTTTTAATGGTACCATCTTTGTACAGATACTCTGTTTTGATTGCCTGTCACCGATCAGATTAACTGATTTTATATTTTGATAGATCGAGCATTTCTGAACACGGCAATACCAAATACTGTATCTGTATATTTTTTTAACCCTTTACTTTTCAATGGGGCGAATGGGGGGTGATTTTAACTTTTAGGTCATTTAAGATTTTTAAAAACTTTTTACTTTACCTTTTTTTTTAAATTTTACTAGTCCCCCTAGGGAACTATAAGGATCAGCCGTCATTTCTCCTGATCAGTGCAGCATCACTCTGATCAGCAGAAAGACTGCATTCTTGTTACAGCTGCTGCTCTGCTGTAACAGGAACTACGTCATGATAGTGACAAGAGTCATCACATGACCTTGTGCTGCCATGGCAACCATTGGCTCTCCGTAATCCAATCACAGGGCCTCCGATGGCAGCGGTGAAAGACACTTTCCAAGCTGCGGCATTCACCGTGATTTAAGGGGTTAACAGGCGTGGGTGGATCGTGGATCCACAAGCGACTGCGAGGCACACATGTTTGCTGTTCAAACCAGCAGACATGTGCAAGGATCAACACCAGCTTACCCCCGCACTCAGTGGTGATCACCCCTTCATTATTTAGAATGTAGCATTACGTCCTAGGCAGTGAAAGGGTTAAAAATCATGAATCATGAACAAGTGCTAGATGTTAAGAATTTTTTTCTGTGTATCAAGGAAGTACTCCTTACTAGAGTTGAGCGATGTTCGATTTGAACCGTTTGCCAATTTCAAATTCGAGTGATTTTGGGCGGTGTTCCAGTCATTCGACGAACTCGAACGATTTGCTTCAAGTTCGGCAGTTCGAGTTACCATTCGATAACGGTTCGATTACCAAAAGCGTGGCTTTTCACAGTAAGGCTATGTGCACAGCTGCATATCTGCATGTGTTCTGCGTCCCCAGCACAATCCCTCTCTCTTTCCTACTCACCGATCACGAGCGCGGTGCTGCACGGCTGTCACAAAGCTCCGGCGGCTTTTCCTCTTTTGAAAATGGCTGCCGCTCGTTATTCAATCTGGTATTCCCTGCTTTCCCCGACCACCGGCGCCCATGATTGGTTGCAGTTAGACACGCCCCCACGATGAGTGACAGCTGTCTCACTGCAACCAATCACAGCTGCCGGCGGGTGGGTCTATATCGTGCAGTAAAATAAATAAATAAAAAAAAAACCTGCGGTCCCCCCAATTTTGATACCAGCCAGGATAAAGCCACACGGCTGAAGGCTGGTATTGTCAGGATGGGGAACGCCACGTTATGGGGAGCCCACCCCCCTAACAATATCACCCAGCAGCCGCCCGGAATTGCCATGGGACACACTTCTAAAATCGGAGCAGTTCACAGAATAAGGCTGCATTGCTCTCTCCTCTCTCTCTTCTCTCTCTCTCCTCTCTCTATTCTCTCTCTCTTTCTCTCTCCTCTCTCTCTCCCTCTCTCTCTCCCTCTCTCCCTCCCTCTCCCTCCCTCTCCCTCTCTCTCCCTCTCTTTCCCCCTCTCTCCGTCTCTCTCTCCCTCTCTCTACTCTCCCTCTCTCTCTACTCTCCCTCTCTCTTCTCTCTCTCTCTCTCTTTCCTCTCTCTTTTCTCTCTCTCTCAGACCTGGCGATGATCAGCTGATGCGGTCACCTGACAGGATCAGCTGACACTAAGTCGAGCAGTGAGGCCCGCTTTTTACCGCCCGGCCAGCTAAACTATCAGCTGCTGCTGTCGGACAGGAGTCTGCACAGAAGTGTGTAGTTTTGGTTTTTTTGGCACTGATGCATCAGCTGATTGTATAAAAGCCGTTTATACAATCAGCTGCTGTGTCATGTGATTCAGGCCCTTGAACCTGACACATCATCTGATCGCTTTCCCTTCCAGCAAACCGATCAGATAATATTGGATCCAGATTGGACGGTGCGGGACCCTTGACCCAGGATTACTGCGGAGGCGGGTTCTTTATTTCAATAAAAATGGAGTCACTAATTGTGTTGTGTTTTATTTGTAATAAAAATATTTTTCTGTGTGTTGTGTTTTTTTTTATCTGTACTAGAAATTCATGGTGGCCATGTCTAATATTAGCGTGACACCATGAATTTCGGGCTTCGGGTCAGTTGATAATATGCAGCTAGCTCAAACCCCATTATTACCCAGTGAGTCACCCGTCACCACGGCAGCTGGAAGAGTTGGATACAGCACCAGAAGATGGCGCTTCTATGAAAGCGCCATTTTCTGGGGTGGCTGCAAACTGCAATTCGCAGCAGGGGTTCCCAGAAAGCTTGGGCACCCTGAGCTGCGGATTCCAATCCCCAGCTGCCTAGTTGTACCTGGCTCTACACAAAAATTGGGCGAAGCCCACATCTTTTTTTTAATTTTTTTTTAATTATTTCATGAAATTCATGAAATAATTAAAAAAAAAAAAGGGCTTCCCTATATTTTTGGTTCCCAGACGGGTACAAATAGGCAGCTGGGGATTGGGGGCAGCCCGTAGCTGCCTGCTGTACCTGGCTAGCATAGAAAAACATGGCAAAGCCCCAGTAATTTTTTGGGGGGTCAAAAAAATTCTGCATACAGTCCTGGATGGAAAGGGAGGGAGCCAGCACTGCTTGTGAATGGCTTGCAACAATGAAGAAATAAAAAGTGTAATATTCACAAATTCGTTCATACTGTAAAAATTCAATGAGATTTTTTGCAAATGATTGATCAATGATTTGAGCCCCCCTGCCCCGTCACGGCAAATCGACCGCCACCATGCCGTGCACGCCCAGTGTGGTTTGCAAATTCCTTCTGTAGCCATCAAAATTCAGTTTGGTGCTTGTTCACACACAGCCACCGCCTCCTGCTCCAAGGCATCATTATTTAAACACCACCTGCCTGAACCTTGTTCCGCCTCATCCATGTTTGCTGGTCTGGCACTGTGAGGGCCAGTCCTGACATTGTGCTGGTGTGTGTGGTTCTGCCACACACACTGGCACCTGGGCTGCCTTTATTCGTGGTTGTCAGTCCTAGTAGCATGGGAGCGGTTCAGACATGTCTCAGGTAAGTGGTGTCTTCATATGGTCCTGCTCATTATATGAGACCTTATGGTACATAATAATTTATAATATAGCGTTAGGGACCCCCCTATAGAGATTTGCCGTGACGTGGCAGGGGGGCTCAAATCATTGATCAATCATTTGCAAAAAATCTCATTGAATTTTTACAGTAGGAACGAATTTGTGAATATTACACTTTTTATTTCTTCATTGTTGCAAGCCATTCACAAGCAGTGCTGGCTCCCCTCCTTTTTAGTCCTGGATGGAGTATGCTGAGCCTTGTAGTTCTGCAGCTGATGTCTGCTGTCTGTCTGTATGGAGGAGAGCAGACAGCAGCTACAGAACTACAAGGCTCAGCATCCTCTATCCAGGACTGCATGCTGGAGGGAGAGGCAGGGGGAGCAGAACTACAAGGCTCAGCATGCTCCATTCACTTGTGTATGCAGGAGAGCAGACAGCAGCTGCAGAACTACAAGGCTCAGCATACTCCATCCAGGACTGTATGCAGGAGTTTTTTGCCCACCAAAAAAATGACGTGGGCTTCGCCATATTTTTGTATGCTAGCCAGGTACAACAGGCAGGTATGGCTGCCCCCAATCCCCAGAGCTGCCTATTTGTACCCGGCTGGCAACTAAAAATATAGGGAAGCCCTTTTTTTAATTATTTCATGAATTTCATGAAGTAATTAAAAAAAAAAATGGCATGGGCTTCGCCCCATTTTTGTGTCCAGCCAGGTACAACTAGGCAGCTGGGGATTGGATTCCGCAGCACAGGTTGGCCAGAGCTTTCTGGGCCCCTCTGCTGTGAATTGCAGTCCGCAGCCGCCCCAGTCAGGCAAGTTTGACCCGGCCATTAAGAATCTCCAATAAAGGGTTAATAGAAAATACACCCCACAGAGAAAAATACTTTAATAGAATAAATACACAGACACACTTAGAGACTCCATGTTTATTACTCCCTCTCACCCCTCCAAGATCCTGGTCTTCTGTCTTCTTTCTCCTTCAACCCATGCAGCTCTGCTACATCAGACAGCACTGCATGGGAGGAAGACGCTGCTGCTCCTGTGCAGTCTAATCACTCAGTGAGTGAGCAGAGGCTGCGGGTTGTAAGCGATGACGTCACCGCCGCTACCGTTGAAATAGTAATTTGACAGGTGGGTTACTATAGCAACGGTGATCTCCGTTATTCACCGGTTGTGGCATCCAGTCCTTGCATGTGGGCTGACTCTGTAAAGAGCGTCCACATGCAGGAACGAGGAGCCAAGCATGTGCCCAAGCATCTCGCTGGTACATGGAGATGCTCAAACGAGCACCACGTACCGGAGAGATGCACTGACAGGACCTAGCATGACGTCTAGCCATGTGACCAGTCTGTAGCCAATGAAATAATACACACGTGACTGGTCACATGCTATGACGACGTTACGAAAGGTCCTATCATCAGTGCTGGTTACCGGGAGGGTGCATCAATGATCGGAAGGAAAAGCAGTGGGAGACAGAGTGCAGGACGCGTCGTGGGGTCCTGTAAGTGTAATGCCAATGTTTATTAACTGTATGTGTACATGTATAATGTGTTTGTATGTGTTTGTTTTTGCCTGCCATTGTTTTCAATGGGGTTCAAAGGTGTTCGAAGCCGCCTTTCGACGAACCAAACCGAACTCGAACACTAGGGGGGTGGCTCAACACTACTCCTTACTACCTTTCTCAAAGAGGCTCTTCAGTTCATTGTTTTCTCTGTTCATTTGTTTGCATGTAATTCAATGTGAGTTAATGATGTAAAATGAACTAATGCTTTTAAATGTATCTTTATTAGCAGAAACCAGGATTTATATAAAGAACAGCTCCCAGGAAGTGAGTCAATGAACGCTTTAGACTATAAGGCCACTTGCGACTGAGAAAATAACTAGACAGAAGATTTTGAACATTTCACCTAAAAATTTCGCCATAGAAACAGGGAGCCTGCAGCTGTGGGGGGACATGCCAATGGGGTTGCAACAGACTCAAGCCCTGTGATACACATGTAGAAGGTGGGCAACGCCATGTACCATGTTCTATAGACAGTTGAATACTATAAGATGTATGTGTATGTATTTACGGCCTCCATTTCGTTGCAAGTCAACTTTAGATTAGATGCTAGATGAGATAAGGCTAAGGTAGTGGAAAAGAGGAGTGATAGATGGTGGGAAAGAGAACACGAGGGAAGGCTTGAGAGGAAATCAATGAAGAATAGGGTTCGAGTGTGAGAAGACGTGGTCTCAGTGCTAGGGATAGTCAGGGAACTCTGAGGTAACCTCGAGAGGTTCTATTCAGTTCAAGTTTGCCAACTTCCCCTGTGTTCGCCGAAAGGCTCAACAAACATATCTGAACCTCATTGAGTTCAATTGGAGGCAAAAGCAAAGGCATAGCGACAACACCTTTATTGGGGCCCAAAAGCTGCCAAAACAGCTCAAGCCATTTTACAGTGGAGCCACACTGTTGTGGTACAACCATTAGCGTCTCAGTCAATTAACATAAGAAATATTAAGGTGGATGAATGACAGGTATAGCTCTAGTGGGCTAAGAGCCCAATACCTCATGCAACAGCTGCTTTTCTGCTCAGCCACACTCAGGGGGCTGAATATTAGCTTCCTAGACTGTTATTGCTGGACATATTTAAGGATAGTAATGGAGGTAGGTGAATGAAAGGTAGCTGCATTCATATCAGTCTGGGAGCCCTACTGCTACAGGCAACACAGGACAAGGACATCTAACTAGGAGTTCCCATCCCCATTTCCCCAAATTAGGGGCAGACAGCAGACACCAGGACAGTTTCATCAATTGCCCCAGAATACCCATAGTGTTTTTGCACAGCAGTGAGCTTAGGCCAGACCATGGGCCTCAGAGGTGGATGAGGGACAGCAGTACACCTGTTCCTCTGAGACCCCTACCTCCACAGACAAGACACATCTTGGAGACCCAACTTGGAGTCTCAGTCTCCACATTTCTAAAAATTACAGGCAGACACCAGGACAGTGGCTTCAATTGCCCCAGAGTACCCATAGTGTATTTGCACAGCAGTGAGGCATTGGCTATGCACCAGGTAGGGCTAGCCGAGACTCAGAAGGAAGCAAAAGGACAAGGAATAGTAGGAATATTAGGTGCTTCATACATATAAAAAACCGAAATTGTAAACGTAACAGCAATGGACACACCGTTTGATTGTTGCGCAACCAATGCACTTGTTAGTAACTTCATCAGCAGTAGCAGCCACAGAAGCCACAAGAAAGGTATCACAGAGTACAATAATGTGATATCAACCCAGCAAACGTAAAACTACACCATCGCTTAGTCTTCACAGTCTGAGACTGAAATGGAAAAGTCATTGGAGATCCATGACTTGTTCATCTTGATGAAAGTTAGGTGGTCTACACTTTCAAGGGATATCTGGATGCGCTTATCCGTCAACAGACCACCAGCACAGCGGAGGGGCGGAGATGAGCGGCCGGAATATCCCGCCCACCTCCTTCCTTCCTCATTGCCGGCGGCCGCAGGTACGATGTTGTTCCTCGTTCCTGCGGTGTCACACATAGCGATGTGTGCTGCCGCAGGAACGACGAACAACCTGCGTCCTGCAACAGCAACGATGTTTGAGATTAGAACGATGTGTCAACGATCTGGTGAGTATTTTTGGTCGTTCGTACGTTTCACGACGTCGTTAACGAGTAGAGATGAGCGAACTGGTCCCGGTTCGGCTCGAGGTCGGTTCGCCGAACGGAGGTCCCGTTCGAGTTCGGCTCGTCGAACGTTCGACGAACCGAACTCGAACTGCATAGGAAACAATGGCAGGCAATCACAAACACAGAAAAACACCTAGAAAACACCCTCAAAGGTGTCCAAAAGGTGACAAACAACTCACAACACAACAGAAACACATGGGAAAGTGACAAGGACATATACTCATGCGAAAACAAAACAGCTGGACAAGGAAAAAGAGGAGGACACACATATATAGGCATGGCACGCCCTTCTAAAATCATGTAAAACACCGCAAGGTGACTCCAAGCGTAGTCTCCCTTTTTTTCCAAAAATTGGGCCCCACACACACCCACCCATTCAGTGGCAGCACTTGTGCCCTAGTTGTACACTTCACAGCTAGATTTGCATCAAGCACATTCCAAAATACGCCATTCTTATCCATCCCCAGGATGACACCGGGGTAGGTAGCAAAGTCTTTCCTGATCCCAGCTCTGTTCATCTTGGCTACTTTTAAAAACACATCAAGCAAGGGTTACTCCAAGCGGAGCCTCCCTTTTTTCCAAAAATTGTGCCCCACACACACCCACCCATTCAGTGGCAGCACTTGTGCCCTAGTTGTACACTTCACAGCTAGATTTGCATCAAGCACATTCCAAAATACGCCATTCTTATCCGTCCCCAGGATGACACCGGAGTAGGTAGAAAAGTCTTTCCTGATCCCAGCTCTGTTCATCTTGGATCATTTTTAAAAAACACAGCAAGCAAGGGTTACTCCAAGCGGAGTCTCCCTTTTTTCAAAAAATTGGGCCACACAGACACCCCATCAGTGGCAGCACTTGTGCCCTAGTTGCAAACAGGATGTTTTGATTTGCATCAAGCACATTCAAAAATACGCCATAATTAACCGTCCCCAGCATGACACCGGGGTAGGTAGATAAAGTCTTTGCTGAACCATGACTTGTTCATCTTGGCTCCTTTTAAAAACAATGTAAGCAAGGGTTACTCCAAGCGGAGTCTCCCTTTTTTCCAAAAATTGTGCCCCACACACACCCACCCATTCAGTGGCAGCACTTGTGCCCTAGTTGTACACTTCACAGCTAGATTTGCATCAAGCACATTCCAAATCCACAAGCATTTACTCTCCCCCGGATGACACAGGGGTTGTAAATTCCTTCTGGATCCATGACTTGTTCATTTTGATGAACGTCAGTCTGTCCACATTGTCACTGGACAGACGCGTGCGCTTATCTGTCAGCACACACCCAGCAGCACTGAAGACACGTTCAGAGACAACGCTGGCAGCTGGACATGACAAAATCTCCAAGGCGTAACTGGATAGCTCTGGCCATTTTTCTAGATTTGAAGCCCAAAATGAGCAAGGCTCCATTTGCAAAGTCATGGCATCGATGTTCATTTGTAGATACTCCTGTATCATCCTCTCCAGCCGTTGACTATGTGTCAGACTTCTTGTCTCTGGTGGCCTTGCAAAGGAGGGTCTAAAAAAATTATGAAAAGATTCCATAAAATTGCTGTTACCAGCACCAGATACGGTCCTACTGGTACGTGTAGACTGTTGAAGATGACGAGACCGTCCCATGTTTGTCAAGTTACAACTGGGAGATTCACTCCCTGCACCTGCACGGTTGTTTGGTGGAAAAGCGGATCTAAGATCGAGTAACAGCTTCTGCTGATACTCCTGCATACGTGCGTCCCTTTCTATGGCTGGAATTATGTCACAAAATTTGGACTTGTACCGGGGATCTAATAGTGTGGCAAGCCAGTAGTCATCATCACTTCTAATTTTGACAATACGAGGGTCATGTTGGAGGTAGTGCAACAAGAAGGCACTCATGTGTCTTGCGCAGCCATGCGGACCAAGTCCACGCTGTGTTTGTGGCATAGAGGTGCTAACCGTTCTTTCTTCCTCTGACATCTCCCCCCAACCTCTTTCAACTGAAATTTGACCAAGGTCTCCCTCATCTGCTGAGTCTTCCATGTCCATGGACAGTTCGTCCTCCATTTCTTCATGTCCTCCTGCACCTTCCTCAACATCTCGCCTGCTACCATGCGCCCTTGTTGATCCCTGTCCCCCATGGTCCCATGCCTGGCGCCTTGGTGATGATGAACGTCTGGACCTTGGTGATGTTGTTGTGTCTTGCGCATATGAATCCTCCTGTAGTTCATCCCCTTCCTGTTGTCCCACCCCCTGACTCCGAATAGTTTTTAGCGTGTGCTCCAGCATGTAAATGACTGGAATCGTCATGCTGATAATGGCATTGTCAGCGCTAAACATATTCGTCGCCATGTCGAAACTGTGCAGAAGGGTGCATAGGTCCTTGATCTGAGACCACTCCATCAGGGTGATCTGCCCCACCTCTGCATCTCGTTGGCCCAGGCTATACGTCATGACGTATTGCACCAGGGCACGGCGGTGCTGCCACAGTCGCTGTAACATGTGGAGAGTTGAATTCCAGCGTGTCGCCACATCGCATTTCAGGCGATGAACCGGCAGGCCGAAAGACTTCTGGAGCGATGCAAGTCGCTCAGCTGTGGCGCTTGAACGGCAGAAGTGAGTAGACAGTTTTCGTGCCCTGTTCAGAAGGCCATCTAGGCCGGGATAGTGTGTTAAAAATTGCTGCACGACAAGGTTCAACACGTGAGCCATACAAGGTACGTGTGTCACCTTGCCCAGGCGAAGGGCCGCACCCAGGTTTGCAGCATTGTCGCACACGGCCTTACCAGGCTGCAGGTTGAGTGGAGACAACCATTTATTAAACTCGGACCGCAGAGCTGACCACAACTCCTCAGCTGTGTGACTCTTATTCCCAAGACATGTCAAGCTAAAGACCGCCTGATGCCGTTGCGCTCTGCTGCCAGCATAGTAATGAGGGGTGCGTGATTCCTTCTGCGCAGTGAGAACGCTGGTGGCCTGACCAGGCAGGCTTGGGGCGGAGGTGGAGGACCCAGATGAGGTGGAGGATGCAGAAGCAGTGGCGGAACTTGGACAGACAGAGGATTGACACACAAGTCGTGGGGACGGCAAGACTTGTGCAGCAGACCCTTCACCATCTATCACCATAGTTACCCAGTGCCCAGTGAGCGACATGTAACGTCCCTGTCCATGCTTACTGGTCCAAGTATCGGTGGTGAAATGCACCCGTTCACACACAGAGTTTCTCAAGGAAGCGGTGATGTTGTGTGCGACATGCTGGTGTAGCGCGGGCACACCTTTCTTAGAGAAGTAGTGGCGACTAGGCATCTGGTACTGGGGCACAGCGACAGACATAAGGTCTCTAAAATCCTGTGTGTCCACTAGGCGGAAAGGCAGCATTTCGGTAGCCAACAGCTTACAGGGGGATAGAGTCAACCTCTTAGCTTTGTCATGGGTCGCAGGAAGTGGCCTTTTATTTGACCACATCTGAGGGACAGAGATCTGGCTGCTGTGTGTAGACTGTGTTGAGTAGGGTGTCCCTGGAAAAATGCAGGTTTGTGAGGAAAGTGCAGGCGGAGACATGATGTTGCCTTCATCCAACGTTGGTGCTATCGATGTCTGAGAGAGCTGTACACACTCACTTGTTTCCCCTTCCAAACCAACTGACGACCTACCAAGCAAACTGCCTGTTGCGGTTACAGTGGTGGAAGTTGTGGGTGGAAAAACAGGTGTGACAGCTGTCCCCACAGTCCTAGAAGATGACGAGCGCGCGGATGCACTGGAAGGGGCAGGCGGTGGATGGTTCGCTCCGCTAGGCCGCATTGCAGCACGGTGAGCTTCCCACCGGGCCATATGATATTTATTCGTGTGACGATTCATGGAAGAAGTTGTCAAACTGCTGAGGTTTTGACCTCTACTAAGAGAACCATGACAAATTTTACAGATCACATAATTTGGGCGATCTTTTTCTATGTCAAAAAAGGACCAGGCTAGGCAAGGCTTAGAGGCCATGCGACCTGTTGATCCACCCCGAATAATGCTCAGAGGCAGAGTGGTGGCTGAGGATGCCGTTGTAGACGTGCTACCAGTACTCCGACTCTGTCCAGGAAGGCACCAGGTAACTTCGTCATCAGTTGCATCCTCCTCCACCACCTCTGTTGACCTCCTCGAGTGCCTGACTGTGGGTTGACAGTAGGTGGGATCTAGAACTTTATCATCAATTGTTGTGTTTGCACTCCCCTCCCCCTCAGACCGAGCCTCTTCTTGCCCTGACCAAATATTTAAGTTGTCATTAGTGATGAGCGAGTATGCTTGTTACTACTCGGTACTCGCACGAGTATCACTGTACTCGGGCTACTCGGCGGGTACCGAGTAATTTCGTGATACTCGTGCTTTACTCGTGGTCTTCATTTCTGCATGTTGGCGCTCTTTTGAGAGCCAGCCCTCATGCAGGGATTGGCTGGCAGACCACTGCAATGCCACAGCCCTGTTAGTTGTGGAATTGCAGTGATTGGCCGGCCTGCACAGCGTGACCGAGCCTTTATACCGGCCGGCGCGCTGTGCTCTGTACACAGCCATCTCATATTCCCTGCTTTCCACGCCCACAGGCGCCTATGATTGGTTGCAGTGAGACACGCCCCCACGCTGAGTGACAGGTGTCACACTGCACCCAATCACAGCAGCCGGTGGGCGTGTCTATACTGTGCAGTAAAATAAATAAATAAATAATTAAAAAAACCGGCGTGCGGTCCCCCCAATTTTAATACCAGCCAGATAAAGCCATACGGCTGAAGGCTGGTATTCTCAGGATGGGGAGCTCCACGTTATGGGGAGCCCCCCACCCTAACAATAACAGTCAGCAGCCGCCCAGAATTGCCGCATACATTATATGCGACAGTTCTGGGACTGTACCCGGCTCTTCCCGATTTACCCTGGTGCGTTGGCAAATCGGGGTAATAAGGAGTTATTGGCAGCCCATAGCTGCCAATAAGTCCTAGATTAATCATGTCAGGCGTCTATGAGACACCCTCCATGATTAATCTGTAAATTACAGTAAATAAACACACACACCCGAAAAATCCTTTATTAGAAATAAAAAACAATAACAAAGTCCCTCATCACCAATTTATTAACCCCGACAAACCCTCCATGTCCGGTGTAATCCACGGTCCTCCAGCGTCGCGTCCAGCTCTGCTGCATGCAGGTGACAGGAGCTGCAGAATACACCGCCGCTCCGGTCACCTCCACGCAGCTAATGAGGTGAGTATAGCGATCAGCTGAGCTGTCACTGAGGTTACCTGGATCCAGCGGTGGATCCAGCGGTGGCCGCGGGTAACCTCAGTGACAGCAGCTGATCGCGCTACTTACCGCCGCTCCGGTCAGCTTCACACAGCAACTGAGGTGAGAAGCGCGATCAGCTGCTGTCAGTCAGGTAACTCGCGGCCACCGCTGGATCCAGCGGTGGCCGCGATTAACCTCAGTGACAGCTCAGCTGATCGCTATACTCTCCTCAGTTGGTGCATGGAGCTGACCGGAGCGGCGGTGAGTAGCGCGATCAGCTGCTGTCACTGAGGTTACCCGCGGCCACCGCTGGATCCAGGTAACCTCAGTGACAGCAGCTGATCGCTATACTCACCTCATTAGCTGCGTGGAGGTGACCGGAGCGGCGGTGTATTCTGCAGCTCCTGTCACCTGCATGCAGCAGAGCTGGACGCGACGCTGGAGGACCGTGGATTACACCGGACATGGAGGGTTTGTCGGGGTTAATAAATTGGTAATGAGGGACTTTGTTATTGTTTTTTATTTCTAATAAAGGATTTTTCGTGTGTGTGTGTTTTTTAACTGTAATTTACAGATTAATCATGGAGGGTGTCTCATAGACGCCTGACATGATTAATCTAGGACTTATTGGCAGCTATGGGCTGCCAATAACTCCTTATTACCCCGATTTGCCAACGCACCAGGGTAAATCGGGAAGAGCCGGGTACAGCCCCAGAACTGTCGCATATAATGTATGCGGCAATTCTGGGCGGCTGCTGACTGATATTGTTAGGGTGGGGGGCTCCCCATAACGTGGCGCTCCCCATCCTGAGAATACCAGCCTTCAGCCGTATGGCTTTATCTGGCTGGTATTAAAATTGGGGGGGACCGCACGCCGTTTTTTTTAATTATTTAATTATTTATTTCACTGCACAGTATACACACACACCGGCTGCTGTGATTGGGTGCAGTGTGACACCTGTCACTCAGAGTGGGGGCGTGTCTCACTGCAACCAATCATAGGCGCCGAAAAGCAGGAAAGCAGAGAATACGAGATTGATTAATGACCGGCCGGCTTTTTCAAAAGAAGAAAAGCCGCAGGAGCAGTGTGAATGCCGTGCAGTGCCGCAGCAGTGATCGGCGAACGGTGAGTAAGAGAGAGGGGGGAGAATGACCGACAGACTGTGAGAGGGGGACAGACAAGACAGAGAGAGACCGACAGAGCGAGACCGACCGACGGGAGATAGAATGAAAAAAAAAATGACCGACATCGCTAGTAAAAAGCACAAAACGTGCGTTTTGGACATCGGAGTGCCACACAATGTTTATGTAAAATCTTTCATGTATTAATCTCAAAAAGTAACATACACCAGCTCTATCTCACTATTGGGTATGTGCCCTTAACATTTCCGCCATGAAAATTCATTTTGGGGTCATTTTGCAAGGTTTTCTGGTGAGTCCGTAAAAATGGCGTAAAACTCGGACAAAATTGTTCACAGCTGTGACTTTTGAGTGATAAATGCTTCAAGGGGTCTTCCCCATGCTGATGCCATGTCATTTGAGCACTCTTCTGAGACTTTTGTGACAGTTTTAGGGTTTCTCCATGCTGCCGGGGGGTCATTTCACAAAAATACTCGGGTCTCCCATAGGATAACATTGGGCTCGTTGCTCGGGCCGAGTACACGAGTATCTTGGGAGGCTCGGCCCGAGCCTCGAGCACCCGAGCTTTTTAGTACTCGCTCATCACTAGTTGTCATCCCAATCGGGTATCTGCGTCTCATCTTCATCAGTATGTTCCTCATTGTCTATAACCACAGGTGTTACAGTTTGTGACAAAGGGTCAACATTATGCTCAGAAACTTGTTCCTCACGGCCTGAATCAGAGTCACAAAGGTTCTGGGCATCACTGCAGACCATTTCCTGTTCTGTACTCACTGTAGCTTGGGAGCAGACCTCTGATTCCCAGGCTATAGTGTGACTGAACAGCTCTGCAGACTCAGCCATCTCAGTTCCACCATACTGTGCAGGGCTGATGGAGACTTCAGAGCTGGGAGAAAGCAAGTTTGATTGGGATGACAACTCAGAGGACTGCTGTTTTTTGGATGCGGTACTTGAAGTGGCTGAGAGGGCACTTGTTGGACCACTTGAGATCCATTCAAGCATTTTCCTTTTTTGGCCATCATCTACCTTTGTTCCTGTTGTTCGTGTCCGTAAAAAAGGGAGCACATCGGATTGTCCACGGTAAGTAGTAGACATCTTACTTTTGCTGGTAGATGCTCTATCTTCAGCAGATGATAATGGAGCTTTGCCACCTTCCCCACGGACAAAACCTTTTTTGCCTTTTCCACCACGCCTCTTCCCCTTTCCACCAGCATCTGTCATTTTGCCACTCATGTTGATTGCGACAAGATTGTGCACTGAAAATGTGGTAGTAAAAATTGAGAGGTGGTGTAGATTGCAGTGGTGGTCTAGCTTTATTAACAGCAGAATAATAAAGAATAAATATCCCTGACAATGCAACTACGGCCCTTAAACTGGCAGCAAAAATTGCTAGTATAATGGCTTAGTTATAATGAGTTGGAGTGTGCAATGCAGGTAGAGGTGCTGCAAATGTCTTTGCACTAGTGGGACTATAGCAAAGTCCAATAGCCACGTTTAGGATACCACTAGGCACACTGAGTGTTTGCTAGTATAATGGCTTAGTTATAATGAGTTGGAGTGTGCAATGCAGGCAGAGGTGCTGCAAATGTCTTTGCACTAGTGTGACTAGACAAATGTCCAATAGCCACGTTTAGGATGCCACTAGGTACACTGAGTGTTTGCTAGTATAATGGCTTAGTTATAATGAGTTGGAGTGTGCAATGCAGGCAGAGGTGCTGCAAATGTCTTTGCACTAGTGTGACTAGACAAATGTCCAATAGCCACGTTTAGGATGCCACTAGGTACACTGAGTGTTTGCTAGTATAATGGCTTAGTTATAATGAGTTGGAGTGTGCAATGCAGGCAGAGGTGCTGCAAATGTCTTTGCACTAGTGGGACTAGACAAATGTCCAATAGCCACGTTTAGGTTGCCACTAAGTACACTGAGTGTTTGCTAGTATAATGGCTTAGTTATAATGAGTTGGAGTGTGCAATGCAGGCAGAGGTGCTGCAAATGTCTTTGCACTAGTGGGACTATAGCAAAGTCCAATAGCCACGTTTAGGATGCCACTAGGTACACTGAGTGTTTGCTAGTATAATGGCTTAGTTATAATGAGTTGGAGTGTGCAATGCAGGCAGAGGTGCTGCAAATGTCTTTGCACTAGTGGGACTATAGCAAAGTCCAATAGCCACGTTTAGGATGCCACTAGGTACACTGAGTGTTTGCTAGTATAATGGCTTAGTTATAATGAGTTGGAGTGTGCAGAGGACAGGAGGGTACAGTGCCAGGATTGTGGGGCTCTGGGTAGAGGAAAGGAAGCCTGCCTTTCTATTCCCTCCTAATAGGGAAATGCAGGGAGGAAATCCCTGACCTTGGCTACACAGACGCTGTCTCTGTTTTCAGGACCTGTCACCTATGGCTCTGACCCTGCCGGTTTGAGCCCTTAAAAGGACTGATAGAAAGTGCTCTCCCTAAGCTGTTCAGCGCTGTGTATGGAGCGCATACAGCTGTATCAGCGATAGGACTCAGGACGGAGCTGCGACAGTGATGTCTGACACCAAAGACGCAGAAGAGATAATGGCGTCCTGGAGGAAAATGTCCGGTTTTATAATGCAGGGACATGTGACATGGACATCCTATCACACATGCCGTTGCTTCTCTGGCTAAAAGTCAACTTAGCTGTGTGTGTGTCTGGGATTGGCTGACATGCTGGCCCGCCCCACAAGACGCGCGCGCTTAGGGAAGGAAGACAAGGAAAAAAAAAAAAAAATGGCGATCGCCATTATAGAAACAGCAGTGATCTGAAGGCGCTGTTCCCGCACACTATACACTGAAATGTCATAATAGTGTGATTCACAGAGTGACTTACACTATTACAGCGGAAACCAAGCTAGGAATTAGCTGTTTTTTTTGCTGCTAGAACCGTTCTCGAACGTTTGTAGAACTATCGAGCTTTTGCAAAAAGCTCGAGTTCTAGTTCGATCTAGAACAGGCCCCAAAATCACTCGAGCCTAGAACTGGAGAACCTCGAACCGCGAACCGCGCTCAACTCTATTAACGAGGCCGGATGTGCGTCACGAATTCTGTAACCCCAGCGACATCTCGTTAGCGATGTCGTTGCATGTAAAGTGGCCTTGAGGCTTATTATATTCAGTGATGTCTGGAAGTAAAATATCCCTCCCCTTGAATCTGGGGGATTACTGTTTGCAGGTTATCCAGTTTATCTGTGCTAAGGCAGTGGGAACATAAGACTGTGGTTGCTGTAAAGCTAACATTAACCAGTATGAAGATAAAGTTGGTATGTTTCACAAATTGTTAAAAATGTGTTCAATTAATTATGTTTAATTGTTCCATACCACCAAGTGTGATCAGAAACCAACAGGTATAGCTATGCCACCTGGAGTGCAATGCAACCACCAATTTTTTAGTACCATTTAATGTGAACTGTAATCGTCAGGCATATTGTGACTCATCAGAGTTAATTGTCTCCAACTATAATGTACTTAATGTGTTTTGTAAAGCTGTATATTAAAGAGGTGAAGTCATGGGGTCAATCATTACAGGCTGTGATCATTTATTTAAGAGGGAACTGTACACCAGCTTTTACAAGTGGAATTTATTCCTTATCATAAGTAATAATACCTGCTACTAAGTGTAGAAACAAACAACCAGAGTGGTTCTGCACTACAATCCTGAGCTGACCGGTGTCCCTTTTTTAATGGATTAAAATAAAGTGTATGTCTTTAATACATGGTGAGTGTAACTCTTATTCTTCTTTTTCATATATGTGTTCATGGACTTTTACATATTTTTGAGTGTGCACCACCTGTTATGAACATGAAGTAACTACCTGTGCCTTCTTGCTAATTGCCAGAGGGGAGCTTAGCATTGTAGTGCAGAACCACTCTGGTTGTTTGTCCCTTTTTAATGGATTGAAATAGTGTGTTTTTAATACATGATGAGTGCCACTCTTTTACTTCTTTTTTTTATACCTGCTACTAAATGTACCATCGGCACGTAGTCCCCATAATATAAAATTTGAAGAGTGCTCCTATACTGTGCTGCTTATGTCGCGGGCGGGGAGGAGGGTGTCAGCACACCGCGCTCACCCCTTCTGCTCGGGTCCGGCAGCTGCTCAGTGGTGGCTCGAGCGGTGGGCCGGATCCCGGGGTTTCTCGAGCGACACTCCTCGCCCGTGAGTGAAAGGGGGTGTTTGTTGGGTGTGGGGATTGTTATAGTTCGTGACGCCACCCACGGTTGTGGTGATTGCACCACCGCTGCTCAGTGTGGGGGTCCCGGGGATGGTGATGCGGAGCAGCCAGGTGTTGTGTTGCCCCTCCGTGGGTAGGGGTTGGTGATCCCGGGGCCCGGTGATGAGATGTGAAGTGTAGGGCCTGGAGGGCGCAGGGACGTGGGGGCAGCGCTGTGCCTTGCGGCACTATGGTACTCACTCAGCCTGACACACGGACACAGTTTGTACGGTAAACCAACGGCTGGTAGGACGGTCCCACAGACGGCTGCACCTGCACTCCCGGTAGGTGACGGTGATGTCTCTCTTCCTTGCACCTGTGTTGACTGATGGTAGCGGTGGATTCCCTCCGGTTACCCGCTCCCCGGCTGCAATCTGGGCCGGAGGAGCTCTACACTTTGCCCGCAGGCGCTGGCCCTGAGAAACTTGTGCCGTGGCGGTGGCGGTGTCTCTCCAATACGGGTTGGGCTGTTGCCTTCAATCGGGACTTGGTTGTTGGGGGATCTGCGTCCCCGTCACTGATGGATTTGGCAAATCTGGCGACTCCTAGCCTTGCCGGGGTCCGAGAGGCCCCTGCCCTGGTGCTGACTGTCCTTCGGAACACTGCTCCAGACCACCGGGCACACAGCCAACGGGGTCCTTCCAGGAACTTCCAAACGGTCCCCCTCCAGACAGTCACCGCCGTTGCTGACCTTGCTGTTCTGGCCCTCACAAAGCTGGACCCTTCAGGCTGTCTTTCTCTTCTGTCACTTTACTTGCTTTTCCTACTTTCCTACTTTCCTTCCTTCACTTTCACTAAGTTGTTTACTTTAGCCCTGTCTCGACTACTCCTCCACTCCTTCCACTTCCTCCTCCCTGACTAGACTGCCTGGTTTCTTCCTGCCTCCAGTGTTGTGAGCTCCTCGGTGGGCGGAGCCAACCGCCTGGCCCACCCCCTGGTGTGCATCATCAACCTCTGAAGGAAGGCAACAAGGATTTGTGGTTAGCTGTGATGTGCCTACCTGGAGTGTGGGGTGTGGTGGTGTTGTGACCCGTGTCCCCTGGCTTGCCCAGGGCGACACATTCCCCCTTAGCAAAATGCAGACCGTCCGCGGGCTGCCGTCCTACACCGGTTTTATTTTTCTGTAAAAAGGGGGTAACAGGGTTAAGCAAACATAAATACATTTTTAATCAAAACTCTTCCCAAGACGGGAGGCACATTTACTTAAACGTTGCAACGGTATACGGTCACGGTTTCCGCTCTCTCCCACCCAAGCAACCTGGCCCTGATGCTGCCCCTAAAACCCAGGCAGCACCCCTTGACCCACAGTCCAGCACAAGTTACCCGAGCGGGATCTGTCCTTCCCCTCCAGAGGGTGGCCACCGGTTCCTTTGGTGGCTGGGCCCTAGCCTGCTCTGCTCAGGGCCCTCCCTCCAACCTGCCTCTCCGGAGGCGGCATTGCGGAAACGGTAACGGTACCCAACATATTTACAAGCCACTTAACGTTTGTGGTGCCCTGCAAGTTCACGGGCTTGTCCATGGATAGTTCCCATGCAAATTAAACTTTAAACGGTCCCCACGGGGACAACGGTGCCGGCTCCTGCCGGTTCAATCACAAGGCAAATCAACAAACAAATCAGGTGACTTCTTCGGTAATTACACTTATCATTTCAAACTTTTTAAACTTTTTCAAACAAACAACAACACTCTTACATTTGCGGACCCCTTTCATTCATAGAACGGTATCCCTGTACCTAAGTGGGGGTCTACCTAGGTTGGAACGGGTGGACCTTCGGGGCCCGGTGTCAGTGGTGCTAGACAGTGGGGTAGAGGGAACAATCGGTTCCTCCTCCCTGCTATAGTGTGGAGCAGGCGGAGGTGCAGGGGGGCTGGGTACAGGTTCATCCCTGGGCACCGGCACTGGTTCTGGCTCACGGTTGACCGCTTCCACTACTTCTTCATCCACGGGTTGTGGGAACAGTATCACTGGAAGAATCACCGCGCCGTCCTGTGTAGGCCAGTCTGCTGGGAAGTCACCCATTACAGTGTGGATTACCTCTGCTGCCTTCTCCACTGGTGGAGGAACCGGTACTTTGGCCTCTGCCTTCAGCGCTGGGGGGCATTCCTTTAGATGGTCCCGGGAAACTGTGGCTAGGGTGTCCCCTTGGTCACGACTGATCTGGTAAGTCTTCCCGTCTCCCCATTCTGTGGGTTGTATGACATAAGGGACTTGCTCCCACTGATCATCCAGCTTGTGGGTTTTCCTCTTCCGTTTCAGCACCACATCCCCTGGCTGGAAAGGACCTGCGGGCGCCTTCTGGTTGAACCGGTGCTCCTGCTGCTCTCGGCTTCGACTGAGGTTCTTCTCCACATACTCCTGGATTTGCCGGTACTGTGCCCTCCTCCGACTTTCCCACTCTGCCGTTGAAGGGAGTGCTTCTGGGGCTTCCAACCCCATCTCCAGATCCACCGGCAGGCGGCCAGGCCGAGCCCTCATCAGATACGCTGGGGTGCACTTCGTCGAGCTGGACGGGATATTATTATACATGTCGACCAAGTCAGGTAGCTTTTCCGGCCACATGTTCCGTTCTTCCAGCGGTAGCGTCTTGAGGAGCCCCAGGACCAAGTGATTCATTTTCTCGCACATGCCGTTGGTTTGGGCGTGGTACGGAGTGGTCCGGATCTTCTTGCAGCCGTACAACTGGCAGAATTCGTGAAACACCTCTGCTTCAAAAGCCGGGCCTTGGTCAGTCAGCACCTTCTCGGGGTACCCATGGGGTCGGCAGAAATAAGCCTGGAACGCTCGAGCAGCGGTTCGACCAGTTAGGTCCTTAACGGGGACTACCACCATAAATCTTGAGTAGTGGTCTACCATGGTCAATGCGTAGGTGTACCCACTTCGGCTAGGGGTGAGCTTGACATGGTCCAGGGCGACCAGCTCCAGCGGCTGATGGGTGACTATGGGATGTAACGGTGCCCTCTGGCTAGTCTCGTCCTTTCTCCTCAGTGTACAAGGACCACACTCTCGACACCAGGCTTCCACCGATTTACGCATCCCCCTCCAATAGAACCGCTCCCTCAACAACATCTCCAGCTTCTTCCACCCGAAGTGGCCAGCACCATCATGGTAGGCCCGCAGGACAGTAGCGACCTCAGCTTGAGGAACGATCAACTGGCATATCTTCTCATGGGTCTTCGGGTTGATCAGCTCACGGTACAGCCTCCCTTGGTGTAGGTAAAGCCGTTTTCGTTCTTTCCACAAGCGTTGAGCTTCGGCTGGAGCGGCAGGGTCTATTCCCATAGCACCTTGTTCTACCAGAGTCTTGACAAGGCGGACAGCCGGCGCTTGGTCCTGGGCGTCCTGCCACTCTTGACTGGGCTGCGGGTCCAGATCCACCCTTTGCTGACAGACTTGTACCCTCTCAGTAGGCAGCTGGTGAAACGCAGGCAACTTGATCTCCTCGAGGTCGTCATCCTCGCACCCCTCTTCTGACAAATGGGGCATCCGGGAGAGTGCATCAGCATTTATGTTGACACGACCAGCTCGGTACTTTATGGTGAAATCATAGTTGGCTAGCCGGGCTACCCACCGCTGCTCCAGCGCGCCCAACTTGGCCGTGTTCAGGTGAGTCAGCGGGTTGTTGTCCGTAAACGCTGTGAATTTGGCTGCCGCCAAGTAGTGGCGGAACCGCTCCGTGATAGCCCACACCAACGCCAATAGCTCAAGCTTGAAGGAGCTATAGTTCTCAGGGTTCCTTTCGGTCGGCCGGAGTTTTCGGCTAGCGTAGGCAATCACCTTCTCCTTTCCATCCTGGACCTGGGATAGGACCGCTCCTAGCCCCACATTGCTGGCGTCCGTGTGGAGGATGAACGGGCTCCCATAGTCAGGGTACGCCAGGACCTCTTCTCCGGTCAAGGCCGCCTTCAACTGGCAAAAGGACTCCTCATGCTTGTCTTCCCACGACAGTGGGGCCCCAATGGGTCTACCACCTTTGGTCTGTCCCACGAGGAGATCTTGCATGGGGGCAGCCATCTTCGTGTATCCCTTTATAAAGCGCCGATAGTACCCCACCAGACCCAGGAACTGCCTTACTTCCCTCACTGTAGTTGGTCTCGGCCAGCTCTGGATGGCAGTAATCTTCTCAGGGTCGGGGGCGACACCATCCGCACTCACCACATGCCCTAGATACTGCACTCTGGGTTTCAGCAGGTGGCATTTTGAGGGCTTCAACTTCATCCCGTACTGGGCAAGGGACGCGAACACCTCGGCCAGGTGCTCCAGATGGGCTTCATACGTCTGGGAATAAACAATCACATCATCCAAATACAGCAGGACGGTCTCGAAGTTTAAATGTCCCAGACAGCACTCCATCAACCGTTGGAAGGTCCCAGGGGCATTGCACAGCCCAAACGGCATGCTATTGAATTCGCAGAGTCCCATCGGGGTGGTGAAGGCGGTCTTCTCCCGGTCCTCTGGGGCCACGGCCACTTGCCAGTATCCGCTGGTGAGGTCAAGGGTCGAGAAGTAGTTTGCGGTTCTCAGTACAGCCAAAGACTCTTCAATACGAGGTAAGGGATAGGCATCTTTATGGGTTATCTGGTTGATCTTCCGGTAGTCCACACACATCCGCATGGTACCATCCTTCTTCTTGACCAGTACCAACGGAGCGGCCCAGGGACTACAGCTGTCCCGAATAACCCCTGCCTCCTTCATATTCCTCAACATATCTTTGGCACACTGGTAATGTGCAGGGGGAATAGGTCTATACCTCTCTTTGATAGGGGGATGTTCACCTGTGGGAATGTGGTGTTGAACCCCCTTGATCCGCCCAAAGTCTAGGGGGTGCTTACTGAAAACCTGTTCGTACTCCTGCACCACCCTGTGTACCCCGGCCCTATGATGTGTAGGGGTATCATCAGTGCCTACATGTAGCTGTTGGTGCCACTCCTTTGTGTCCCCCTGGGGTGGGGAAGTGCTGGGGGTAGGTGGGAGTGTGGATGGACTGGCTTCCTGGATAGTGTGAGGGTCCAGGGTGAGCAGCTTGGCAATGGTGGCATACCGGGGGAGCCTGACTTCTTCCTCCCCACAGTTCAACACTCTCACGGGCACTCTCCCTTTCTTCACATCTACCACCCCTCGGGCGGCCACTACAGTGTGCCAGTGCTCGGAGGGCATGGGCTCCATCATCGCAGGGTAGTCACGCCCCTGAGGCCCTACTGCTGCCCTACACCAGATCATCATCTCACTCCTAGGGGGCACAGTCAATGGAGCAACATCCATCACTCTCACTCCACCAATCTCCCCTCCTGTTGAGCTTACATGCTGGCGGTACATCAGGGCGCGGATCTCGCACTGCACAGCCCTCTGCCGGCTCCCCGCCGCTGTGGCGGCTAGCTGTTGCAATAGGTTCAACACATCAGCCATGCAGTGTTCCATCACATTGGTTCCCAGCACTATTTTCGGGTTATGATCACTGGGTTCATTCATGATCACAATCATACCCTGGTGTTGCAGTTCAGCTTGCCCCACTGTCATAGCCACTTGTTTATACCCCACCTGGGTCAATGGAAGTCCATTAGCGGCAATCAAATTTATACTATTGTCTGGAGGCGCCAGCTCGTCTGTGGCCCAATACTGCCGATACAACGTGTACGGTATGGTAGTTACCTGTGATCCAGTGTCCAAGAGAGCCATCACTGGTATGCCGTCCACAGCCACAGGGATGATAGGGCGGGCCCCGACATATCGGTCTCGCCAGTCCGGGGGGCCACGGTGTTCTACTCCTGAGGATTGGCCCGGGGCCCCAGGGGTTGCTCGTTTAACGGGCACTGTCGGTAATAATGGCCCGGCTTACGGCACTTGTAGCAGATTGGAGGTCTGCTCCGCGGGTTGTTAGCGCTTCTCCGCTGCATCCAGGGAACATCTTCGGGACTGTCAGCAAGCTGTATCTGCGCTGGAGGCTGAGATCTGGTCAGAGGTTGTAGCGCAGCAAGGATCTTGGCAAGGTCTCCGTCCAAGCGACGGACCTGGGCTGCCAGTTCTTCCACTGTGCTGCTCGAGGCTGCAGGTATTAAGGATGTTGGTTTGGCTGGGGCCGCCACCACGGGAGCTGTCTCGACGGGCCACGGGACGGGTTCCAGGACTTCAGCAGCCGGGGGCTGTAGTGCCTTGATAGCCCGCTCCTTTAACACAGCAAAGTCCACATCAGGGTGTTCCAGGGCCCACAGCCGGAGTTGTTTACGATCCTCAGGGGACCTCATCCCCTGCGCAAATTGCTCCACTAACATCTTGTTGCTATCCGCCTCATTAATAGAGCTCACCCGCTTCAGCGTGCGGAGGGCGGTCTGCAGACGTAGAGCATAGTCCCGAACGCTATCTCCAGCTCGTTGCCGGCACTGGTAAAACTGCATCCTCAGCTCAGCTTCAGTCCGGGTCTCGAAGGCAGTCTGTAGCTTCTCGAAGATGGTGGCTACAGAGAGCCGGTCCCCCTCGGCCCAGGTCTCCGCCTCCTGCTCCGCCGCACCGGTTAACTGGCCTAGCACTATCGCTGCACGTTGCTTATCAGTCAGGGGATACAGCTCTAGCAACGGGTTAAGCTTTTTCCGGAAGGCCTGTAGGGCATCCGGTTTCCCGTCATACCGCGGTAGCCAGGCAGCTCCGGGCGCATAGGGCAAGGAGAATGGCATGACCTGAGCAAACGCGTGGGCCGCGGCACCTCCCGCCGGTACGGCCGGGACCTGGGCAGGCCCATTCCCATCCGCGGGTGCCGCTGCGGCTGCGACCACCGCTCCTCCAGCGGCTCCGTCGGGCGCAGACATCTTGTTTCCGTCCCCCTTAGCTCTTTCCGGCCCCTCCTCTCTCGGGGCGGAGTTTTGGCCTTCGCGCTTCTACTGCTCGAGAAGACGCTCGAGCGGGAACTTTTCGCGCCAAAGATGGCGGCTTCTGAAATTTTTCTGCCGGATGCCTCCGGCGGTAACAAGGCGCACCTCTACCTGACGGCAGAGCGGTAGGATCCTGTTCGTGACGCCAAGTTGTCGCAGGCGGGGAGGAGGGTGTCAGCACACCGCGCTCACCCCTTCTGCTCGGGTCCGGCAGCTGCTCAGTGGTGGCTCGAGCGGTGGGCCGGATCCCGGGGTTTCTCGAGCGACACTCCTCGCCCGTGAGTGAAAGGGGGTGTTTGTTGGGTGTGGGGATTGTTATAGTTCGTGACGCCACCCACGGTTGTGGTGATTGCACCACCGCTGCTCAGTGTGGGGGTCCCGGGGATGGTGATGCGGAGCAGCCAGGTGTTGTGTTGTTCCTCCGTGGGTAGGGGTTGGTGATCCCGGGGCCCGGTGATGAGATGTGAAGTGTAGGGCCTGGAGGGCGCAGGGACGCGGGGGCAGCGCTGTGCCTTGCGGCACTATGGTACTCACTCAGCCTGACACACGGACACAGTTTGTACGGTAAACCAACGGCTGGTAGGACGGTCCCACAGATGGCTGCACCTGCACTCCCGGTAGGTGACGGTGATGTCTCTCTTCCTTGCACCTGTGTTGACTGATGGTAGCGGTGGATTCCCTCCGGTTACCCGCTCCCCGGCTGCAATCTGGGCCGGAGGAGCTCTACACTTTGCCCGCAGGCGCTGGCCCTGAGAAACTTGTGCCGTGGCGATGGCGGTGTCTCTCCAATACGGGTTGGGCTGTTGCCTTCAATCGGGACTTGGTTGTTGGGGGATCTGTGTCCCCGTCACTGACGGATTTGGCAAATCTGGCGACTCCTAGACTTGCCGGGGTCCGAGAGGCCCCTGCCCTGGTGCTGACTGTCCTTCGGAACACTGCTCCAGACCACCGGGCACACAGCCAACGGGGTCCTTCCAGGAACTTCCAAACGGTCCCCCTCCAGACAGTCACCGCCGTTGCTGACCTTGCTGTTCTGGCCCTCACAAAGCTGGACCCTTCAGGCTGCCTTTCTCTTCTGTCACTTTACTTGCTTTTCCTACTTTCCTACTTTCCTTCCTTCACTTGCACTTAGTTGTTTACTTTAGCCCTGTCGCGACTACTCCTCCACTCCTTCCACTTCCTCCTCCCTGACTAGACTGCCTGGTTTCTTCCTGCCTCCAGTGTTGTGAGCTCCTCGGTGGGCAGAGCCAACCGCCTGGCCCACCCCCTGGTGTGCATCATCAACCTCTGGAGGAAGGCAACAAGGATTTGTGGTTAGCTGTGATGTGCCTACCTGGAGTGTGGGGTGTGGTGGTGTTGTGACCCGTGTCCCCTGGCTTGCCCAGGGCGACACACTTAATTTGTTGATTCTGGAAAACCAATACATTTGCTGTGGCTTGTTTACAGTACGTTGTTACAAAGCATAACGTCTGGTAATTAATTGCAAAATCTTTATGTTAGTATTAAAGGTTTGTGCTACCATAGCAATTAGAGATTTTGGTGGGACTGAATAACCATCTAGAAAAATTTTAGGGGACCTCCTGGCATTTTGAATTTTAAATGCTCAATCCTTTTATTTTTGCAGTAGATAACCTACCACCAGACATGAATGGCAGCAGTTTACTCGCTCCAATTTCAATGAGAATACTGGCTAATCTGAATTGCATGTGTATAGGGAGGCATTTTTAGCACTAACAAAACAGATGCATATTGAAAAATATTCATAAACCATGTAGGTAATTTCGATTTTTTTTTTTTTTTCCCTCATAGAATGAAATCCATCTGTTTGCCTGTTTTCTTGCCAGTTTCCAAATGGTTTACACACTTAATTGCAATACTATGTGATACTATTTAGCACATAGTCCACATTTGAGACTAAACCAATGACTACAATACCTGATAAAACTGTCTTTTTTTAGACAGAAAAATGTGTGACCATTTCTTTATATGGTTATCTTTGAACACTGCAATCTTGAGTTTGTCTTTTAATTGAAAAATTAATTATTTGAATCTTATTCCTTCTGGATAAGTATCACATTCCAACAAACTACAATAAATAGATGAACTTTTATGTCTATCTATTTCAGTAGCAAATGTGTACAATTAATGGAATCTTAGTGAATTGGATTATTTCTATTACAATTTTTTATTCTACATTTATTTCTAATAAACGTACATCTGGTCGTGTCTTGGTAACAGTTTCAGTCGAGATTGCGGCATGTTGATGAGATATTTTATATTCAATGGTGTCTGTGAGTTTTCCTAAAATTCTTTCTCTAATGACATCAGAAGTTTCCTGCAATGAAAAATTAGACTTTGTAAAAATGAATTCTTTTTAGCATTTTGGATATTAGTTAATATTATTAATAATAACTTCCTTGTGTAATGTATATTAGCTGTCTGATAAACTATGAAGTATCATAACTAACAAATTTAGCCTGATACACTAGCATATTCTTTAACTTTTATGAAAGAAAAAGGATGACTGATAGCATGAGAGATTGAGGTTTAGTACAAACCAATATCTGCTTTCAATGAGGCTTGTTTAAAATATTTCATACAGATATAATTTCTGCTGAGGATGCAAAGGAATAGGGATATTGAAATTCATCATGCCCAATTTCTTTTCACCTTGACATAGCTGCCAAACACCACAAATCATTAGTAAACCTTGGAAAAGTAGCTTGGTTGTCATAATTTGACTGCAGGATAGCGATAGACAGGGTGCTCCTATACAGTCCCTCACGCTAGGGGACCCTAGGCTATCCCTGTCCTCAGAGTTACCCCTAATGGTGGAGATACCCGAGTCCCATGCCTGGCTATTCTCCTGATCAGAGTTAATCTCCCCCCCTCCCCCCTCAAGGAAAGGAAGAGGCAGGACTGTGATGGAAACAAAGATTCAGAGAGGAAAAAAAACAAAGCCCAGACACACTGCAAACTCACAGGAACAAACAGTAAGAAACTAAGGAGAAAAGCAAGAGAAGTAAGGCTGCAACAAAAGGACAACAAGGGTTAACGCCACAAACGCTCACAGTAATAAAGCATATTAACCACCAGTAATTCTGGATCTAACCACCTCTCCAGATCAGTATATATAAATTCTAGCTGGCACTAATGGTAGTGTCCAGCCAGCATATATGGGAGGGAAGTGAATGTGACTGGCTCTCCCATAGCATGTGACCAAAGAAGATTAACAAGTAGCCCAGCAGAGATTAACTCTTGCTAGCCTGCCTATGAACTACAACTCTGTGGGTTGATGCCCGAGTCTCCTGCGCTAATCACAGACATCAGAGAAGTTAGAAAGCAGAGTGCAAGAATCTGTAGTTTCCACAGATCCTGATGCCATCATGAAATTTGGTGATGCTTGCAAAAACCTCCTCGTGACAGTGGTTCAGCAAACTCATATTTCGTGCATATGGAAAAATTTAAGATACAAGGTTTCAGCAGGATTGGCTGATGAACATATGTTCTCAATTCACCATCTTGACTCTTCCTTGATGGTAGATGTTGGAAGAAAGACATTTTCAGATCCCTTACTCATGTAGGAGATTAGAAGGGTCTGGCAGCAGCTTTTTCTCCATTAACCAAGTGTGTATTTTTTGGGTGGAGTCAGGAGATGCATTTGTACTGTCAATGAACAAGACAGATTAAACTTTCACTTGAATGTCACTTTTCCAATTTTAGCTTTCAAACTTAATGGTATTACCCTACTTTAATTTAAAGAGAATACCACAATCTGATGGTTAGACATAATATTAGTCTTTTTTCTATTTCATATAAAACCATAAAACCAATGACAAATGTATTTACTACAGTAATGGTTGTGACAACATGAACACCCAATGCCTAGCATGGGTTAAAGTTTCTTAAAATTCAGCCAGACGTATTGTTCTTCTGTGTGCTAACTCATGTTTGCTAAACTATTGTTTCTACCAGACTCTCTGAGCATCCATTGTAATGTAGTTGTGTATTACTAATCTAATGTAAATTACCTTAGTAGCCATTGTCTAGTCTGTGACTTGCAGACTCCATGTAGATATCCTCAGTCTTTCTATCCACACCATTTAAATGAACATTATCCATACAGCTTGAAATTCATCCAATAAGAGAAGCAACCTTGTACAACCAATCCAATAAGGGCACAGTATATCCATAGGTAAGGCACGGGCTATAAAAAGGGGACTTCCTTAAGTCACCAGTTGATGGATGTGCATGATCCAGTCTAAGCTCTTAGATGCTGGCTAGAGGATCAGGATACCTTGTGGCTTCAATCTAGGGACTCCGGTTCCGATTGGAGACCATATCCACAGTCTAGGGATTTCGACTCCGGCTGCCAGGATTATATCATAAAACCAGAGACTACTTAAGGAGGAAACCCAGGTTGGGACAATCCAGTCACCTGGTACAGACTTTGCAGACCTCAGCCAGCTTCCTAAATCTATATGGGGAGATAAGGTATGCACACCAGTGACTATGTAAGGGGAATACATGAAATAGCAGAAACTGCTGTGTGAATACTGACTTGAAAAATCCAATAGCTATATGTAAGAGTGAAAATGTGAAAAATGGAATCTGCATTACTGCCATGAACATATGAATCAAGAGAAATTTAGTTACTGAATTGATCAATGCAATAGAGCCCCAACAGTACGCCAAAGTATTTCTCTACGTTGGGGTCCCTAGCTTGTGTGTGTCCTCTCATGCAGTTAAAAAACTTACCGTGTATGGGAAGCTGAGACCCAGGCTATTTATGCATATGATATGGATTGGCAATAGGTGTGGTTGGGGAGGGTTCACAAACGAAAAACTACTAACAAATAAGGAATAACGTTTGGAACACCATTCTAAACTGGATGCAAAAACCTAAAAAAACTAGCTTCCTATACACGGTTTGTGTGCTTTGCTGGTTATGTGTTATGTGCCATTAATATTTTGGGGATCCAATAAAGTCTTAGTATTGTGATTCCCTCACCCTGTTTTGTCTGAGTAGTGTTCCGCCCACGGTTAAGGAGGTTGTGCGTTCAGTTGGGATGAGACCTGAACCACGCTGTCTTTCTAAAGGCGGCTGGGCCAGCGGACAAGAGCACCCACTGAGCCCTGTGTCTCCACAATGGTTATCTGACTATCAGTGATTTTCAGTACATTGACACATTTAAAGGGTTATTCTATTCTTAAAACATGGGTAGAATTGGAAAATGTTTGTAAAATAAATCATTTTTCTAATTGACATCTTATTAAAATGTTAGACAGTTCTCAATGCATTTTATCTTTACTAGTTTATTGTTTATGGTTCATTGCTTAGGGGACCAACTATGGCTGTGGTCTGGCAGAGGTGGCCGAACATGCTTGCAAGCTGTTTAATATTGATTGAGTGTGTAGACACTGTACTGAACCTAGCTAAGTTCATTGGAATGTATTGTTAGCTCCTGATCCCAGCACTGTAGTCCTCTGTGGCTTCTTATAGCCGATTCGAAAAGCGCACATCTTGGGTCCACGGCCCAACAATGTTGCTGATCTGAACTGTTAATTAAGCAGGAGCCCCCATCCTTTACCAATCAGGAGCTAGATTCCTGAAAATTGTGCTCACCTTAAAATTTAATGATAAAACAAAATTCTTTAAAAAGCATTATTCAGTTTAATTTCTTAGCATCTGTCAAAAAATAATGTTTGGTATTAAAATAAAAACTGAATAAAGCAAAGTAATTACAGTTGGGATATGATGGTTACACTTAAAATATTAGTGTTGAATGCCTATGCTGACTCACGGATATGTAGGACGGGATGGCGCCCGAACAAACCATTTCTTCGGGTATTCGTATTGACCGTACTCACATTCACATCGGTTCCTCAGATAGCTTAACTCAGCCACAATCTCATTGTAAGAAGACTCCAGGAAAAGATGAATGTTTTAACTGAAAATCTTGTATTAATGATAATGCAGCAGGTAAAAAGACTGGGTTTTTTTCAGACAGCAGGAAGCATGATACATGTAAAGATGGCTGATACAAAACACTAGATAGAGAAGAAGGGCGGAGAATGCTGACATCACAGGAGCTACAGGGAGGAGGAATGAACAAAATACAAGGAAAGTCAAAGCTTCTGCCTAGAAACAGAAAGGCAATACACAGCAATGATAACATTGAATAATTCACAAGTCGTGGGACATGAGAATGACCATTTCATTCCTAAGTATTAGAAAAGTTGACCACTTTGCAGTATTTTATGTTATTGTCACTGTTATTTTGAATGAATTCTGCTGGGCACCGATCATAGTGATAAATAACCTACATTAAAACATACTCAGCTTTCATCCTTGAATTCTGGAATCTATGGGCAAAAGCTAAGCAATAAGACGTGTTTGGAGGTGGTTTAAGGATGTCTGTTTTTCCGAGCTATTTATTGAGCGCATTTCATCACTGTGAATATAACTCCAACTGGCTTTCTGTGATTCATGCCCTTGTGAGGAATTCTTTGCTTAGAAATCCCAGTAAATCTCTGGAATACAATTGCCAAAGAACTGATAATTACTAGGTAGTTAGTCTCTCATCTCTAAGTGGCCAAGTAAAGTGGCACCACTGCGATTTTCTTCATTTCCCTGCTACATGACTGCTTGATTAGGCATATCTTCTGACAGTAAAACCAAACAAGGCAAGCACTCTGATGCCTTTAATTCATTGCAATCCTATTAAGTATGATTTATCTGCAATGACAATGAGGATTGTTTGCTGTGTAAGATAATTCCCACCACAGCAGGCCTGTTATCATCCAGATAAGGAGCTGAAGTCTACAAATCTATTGTCAGCCATGGTTTGGTATGAAGAATACTGTGTTTTATAGCTGATAATCATGTTTTTAAATAATCCTATCAGTGCTGAAATGAAATAAGCTATCTTGATGAAATATTTATAGCATGTATTGTAGAAGTATTAAATCCGTTCTACAGTCCCTTGTTGGTTTTATCTGCAGTTCTTGGTACATTTTCCTCATTAGAAATACATCAATGAAAGTAAAAAATTAAGCAGTCCTGACAGACATTCATACTGTGCAAAGTGTACAGTTTTTCTTTCCCTCTACTGCAAATCAAAGAAAAAGGATTTTTTCGTCCACTTGATGGTATCCATACTATATGACAGTGAGTAGACAGAAAATAGAGGTATCAAAAGCAGCATGGTGACATGTGCAACTGGTGGAAATGCATAGAGACTGTGCTCTATATTGGCCATCTCACGCTCATCCAATACATACGTTATGTGATTCTTAAGCCTGCTTCACACCTTTCAATTCTGCATACGATATCGTATGCGATGTGGCACGCCCACATCGTATGTGCAACACGTTCAATTTGTTGACCGTGTCGCACAAACGATTAATTGCTGTCACACGTACTTACCCTTCCATACGACCTCGATGTGGGTGTCGAACATCCACTTCCTGGAGTGGGAGGGACGTTCAGCCTCACAGCGATGTCACACAGTAGCCAGCCAATAGAAGCGGAGGGGCGGAAATGAGCAGGACGTAAACATCCCGCCCACCTCCTTCCTTCCGCATTGCCGGTGGGAGCCGCGGGACGCAGGTAAGATCTGTTCATCGTTCCCAGGGTGTCACGGACTGCGATGTGTGGTACCTCGGGAACATTGAACAACCCGACGTGCAATTTTAGGGAAATGAACGACGTGTATGCGGTGAATGGATTTACGTTCAATCGCAATCGCACGTAGCTGTCAGATGCTACAACATCACTAAAGGCCCCGTCACACACAGAGATAAATCTTTGGCAGATCTGTGGTTGCAGTGAAATCATGGACATATTATTCCATTTGTACACAGCCACAAACCTGGCACTGATTGTCCACAATTTCACTGCAACCACAGATCTATCACAGATTTATCTCTGTGTGTGACAGGGCCTTAACGATGCCGGATGTGCGTCACTTACTACGTGACCCCGCCGACACATCGTTAGATTTGTTGTAGTGTGTAAAGCTCGCTTTAAAGGGAACTTATCAGATTTATGTACAAACCTTGGGAGTTGCGATTGCAACCAGATACATTTTACTCTTAAAACGTGGCTTTTCAGAGTAAACATGCTTTAAGAAGCAATTAGTATGTGTCTTGGCTAACTTTTCTGAGGAAGGTCATCAAACATAGTCTTTGAGTGTAAAAAAGTGCACGGCGGCAATTGAGCAATCAGTGTATAATCAAGCAGCATGAATCTGATTAAAAGTTCCCTTTAAATACTGCTTTTTTCTGATAATATTGTGTAATACTCTGAATGTGAGAAATGGTTGCTTTAACCCTTCAATGAAGAATGATGTGTTAAGTATGTTATCCATTGTCTCCCTTCAAAATTTATAACAAAGGGGAGTGTTGCAAATAATATAACCCTTTAAAAATCAATTATATTAATTATAGCTTAAAAGTATCCAATACACCATGTGCAAATACTACAGAAGAAGAAAAAGGGAGGAGGGTAAAGTTCTCACCCTAAAAGATGCACCTCCCTCCTATCCACTACCTTGCCGCGGAGCTTGGCACCCTAATGATGACGAAAATGGCGCCCCCACTCAACGATGGCTGTCCCTAAAAATTCCCTATTCCACCCTAAAAAAAGTTAGGAATAACACAGGGTATGAGATACACGGTTAGGGCACATTAAAGATTAGTGGATGGGATACAAGGTACAATCACATGTACTACAACCTGGTTTGCATACCAGATTGAGATAAGGGTAAAAACGGATTCTATTGCTCTTGGAGGGGATTCCTGGTACAAATGTATCCCCTCCTGTCCTTAATCAGGACGGGACAATGCCCCAATAGGGTATCCGGTGACCCTAACTCCAGACTAGCCTCAGGTAGTCCTAGAATGACCTGATATAGATGTGAACCAGGGGTACTAAAACACTAGTAACAAGGTGCACAATATAAGATAACTACTATGTCAAAATATTATGCATGCTTGGTAATGTGCATAGTGCATATAGTCAGCAGAATAAAGTGCTAGTGCAATAAATATATGCAACCTTTCACAGTCTATACCCTAAAATTTATAAGGTGCAGTTGCTCAGAAAATTCTTATGCTTCAGTAAACCAAGCTTCAAATAAAGTGCTAATGCATAATAAAGTGCAACCAGGTTCTGGACAAACAAATAAATAAATGAGGTAGTCAAACACTTATCGTGCAAAAGTCACATGTGCGTCCCAGCGATGCCTCAGAAATGCCTCAACGCGTTTCTCCAACAGCGGATCATCAGGAGGCTTGATATATAAACGTGCCAATTGTTAACAGGATAGCATGATACAGAGATAAGGAGGCAGGCTCACACACCTGTATTCACACCTGTATTTTTACCTGCACATGTCAGTTGCTTTAATTAGCCAACATGTGCCAACAACTGCTGTGGGTGGAGCAGCAGTCCGCCCATGGCTGTTAATCTGTTAAATGCTGCTATCAATCTCTGAAAGCAATATTTAATGCACATTGACAGGGGAGTCTAAAGCGGGCTTTACACGCTGCGACATCGCTAGCATCACCTAGCGATGTTGAGTGCGATAGCACCCGCCCCGTCGCGATATTATGTGATCGCTGCCGTAGCGAACATTATTGCTACGGCAGCGCCACACGCACATACCTGTGCTGCGACATCGCTATGACCGCCGAACAATCCCTCCCTCAATGGGGAGGTGCATTTGACGTCATAGCGACGTCACTGCGGCGTCACTAAGCGGCCGGCCAATAGAAGCGGAGGGGCAGAGATGAGCGGGACGTAATATCCCGCCCACCTCCTTCCTTCCGCATTGCCGGTGGATGGAGGTAAAGAGATGTTCGTCGCTCCTGCGGTGTCACACATAGCGATGTGTGATGCCGCAGGAACGACGTACAACATCGCTAATAAGCAAGTAACGATTTTTTGATCCAGGACGACCCCTCCGTGGCGAACGATTTTTGCCACTTTTGCGATCGACTAAGGTCGCTCGTACGTGTCACATGCTGCGATGTGGTTAACGTCGCCGGATGTGCGTCACAAACACCGTGACCCTGACGATAATACGTTAACGATATCGTAGCGTGTAAAGCTCGCTTTACTCTTCTGATCCCTCATCGGCATGCCCATGATGCAACCACTGAATAATATTGAGTTGTCATGATGGCCAGGGTTCAGCTGATGATGACCTCTGTCTGTCATCTCAGTACTCCTGTTAAAACCAGCCCATGGTTGGCATTCATAGGAAACTGTGATTTCGTCTACTGTATATACAGCATTACATCTGCTCGGTGAGCAAAAAACAATCCCTCACACAGCTCCTTATCCTAATAATTGAAATAATTACAGGAAAATGATGTCACTAGGAATATTTTTTTTCAAAATTTCAGAATTTTGTTCAACAGTTAAATAAAACAAAAACTTTAAATGTTTGGTATCTACACAATCGTGCTAAACTGGAGAATCATACTGCTAGGTCAGTTTTACAGTAAAATAAAGACTAAGTAAAAAAAAAAAAACCATCATTGCAGAATTTCACATTTTTGCTATTTCGACACTTTTTGATTTTTTTTTTCTTGCTTACCATTACATAATACTATAAAATTGATGGTGTCATTCAAAAGTACAACTTATCTTGCAAAAAACAAACTGCCACAGGGCTATATTGACAAAAACATAAAAAACATATGGCTCTTGGAATAATGGAGAAAAATTGTCTGGCCATTAAGGGGTTAACATGCCAATTTGTGTGGCCTGTCTAGAGTTTGAGGGTATGTGCGCACGTTGCTTTTTACCTGCTTTTTACCTGCTTTTTTGCTGCTTTTTCTTCTGCGCTGTTTAATGCCAAAATGGATGTGTTCTTCTATTCAAGCAAAGTCTATGGGAATTTGGGTTTCTTGTTCACACTATGTTGTTCAAAATGCTGCCTTTTTGTGGCAGAACTTTGGTCAAAAACTCAGCTTTGCAGTGCAAAACCCAAATGGCAAAAACAATTGACATGTTGCTTCTTTGAAAAGCTGAGTTTTTGACCAAAGTTCTGCCTCAAAAAGGCAGCATTTTGAACAACATAGTGTGAACAAGAAACCCAAATTCCCATAGACTTTGCTTGAATAGAAGAACACATCCATTTTGGCATTAAACAGCGCAGAAGAAAAAGCAGCAAAAAAGCAGGTAAAAAGCAGGTAAAAAGCAACGTGCGCACATACCCTTAGCCCTACTCCCCCGGAATTCAATTGGACATTCCTACAGCCTGGCTCCTTCTACACAGATATCCTTTATAAAGACCTTGATTAGGTTGAAATGTTGGATTTGGATTTTTCTGTAGTGCCGCAGAAATTCTGTGGGAATAAAAATGTTTCACTTTTTGTAGCATTTATGAACTCAATTGGTCTTAATTTGTGCTGAGGTTACATTCTGTCTAGGCTTTAATCATCACTTCATATTTTGTTTGACTTATGCCGGCGTCACACGGTACGATCTATCGTGCGATCGCACGAGCAACCGTACCCGCCCCCGTCGTTTGTGTGTCACGGGCAATTAGTTGCCCGTGGCGCACAAAGTCGTTAAACCCCCGTCAACACGTACTTACCTCCCGGACGACGTCGCTGTGGGCGGCGAACATCCCTTCCTGAAGGGGGAGGGACGTCCGGCGTCACAACAACGTCATACAGCGGCCGCCCAATAGTAGCGGAGGTGCGGAGATGAGCGGGACGTAACATCCCGCCCACCTCCTTTCTTCCGCATTGCCGGCAGGACGCAGGTAAGCTGTGTTCGTCGTTCCCGGGGTGTCACACGGAGCGATGTGTGCTGCCTCGGGAACGACGAACGACCAGAGCACAGAAGGAGGACCGACATTTTGAAAATGAACGACGTGTCAACGAGCAACTATAAGCTGAGTATTTTTGCTCGTTCACAGTCGTTCGGAGGTGTCACACGGTACTACACCTCTAACGATGACATATGTGCATCACGAATTCCGTGACCCCGCCGACATATCGCACGATATATCGTACTGTGTGACGCTGGCATAAGAGAACCATTACCTAACAACCCCAGTGTTTTCAGCTGAAACTACAAAAAAAACCTTTTTGACACTTTATTTGGCTGAGATTAAGATAGTCTCTTATTTTATTTTAAAAGCAAGATTCATGGCAAATTGGTTCTAAACAAACTCTATACTGGTGGTGTCCAGAAGGTTTATGCAATCTTCTAATGTATATGTTGGAGGAGTGTGAAGACTTTAATGTACAACCATGTAAAAAAAGATTTCCATTTCATATTATAATGTAACAAACTACTGTAATACAAAGAACGATATTGCAATGCAGAAAGTTACCACTTAACACTTAGGGGCACTTTGCACACTACGACATCGCAGGTGCGATGTCGGTGGGGTCAAATTGAAAGTGACGCACATCCGGCATTGCACGCGATATCTTAGTGTGTAAAGCCTTTTTGATACGATTAACGAGCGCAAAATCATCGTAATCGTATCATCAGTATAGCGTTGGTCATTTCCATAATTTGGAAATGACCGATGTTACGATGTTGTTCCTCGTTCCAGTGGCATCACACATCTCCTACCTGCGTCCTGCGGCTCACGCCAGCTATGCGGAAGGAAGGAGGTGGGCGGGATGTTTACGTTCTGCTCAGCTCCACCCCTCCACTTCTATTGGCCGCCTGCCGTGTGACGTCGCTATGATGCCGCACGACCCGCCCCCTTAATAAGGAGGCGGGTCGCAGGGCAGGTGAGTGCATGTGAAGCTGACTTAGCGATAATGTTCGCTACGCCAACTATCACCATGATATCGCAGATGCGACGGGGGCGGGGACTATCGCGCTCGGCATCGCAAGCATCGGCTTGCGATGTCGTAGTGTGCAAAGTGCCCCTTACTGTAGAATAAAAGCCATTGAACTTGTATAGTTTGTTGCTAAGTTGCATTTCTTTACAATGGGATATTTTTGTCATTTTAAGAAATGCCACATCTGTATATTTGGCAAAGATACATTGGGATCTTTCAGCTCTAACAGTATTGACAAGCTTAGTCTACTGCATTTTTCAATACAACTGTATACAAAAAGCATAGTCTATTGCAGATATGCTCACTCCAAACTTTAAGGGGCATTGTGACTGGAAGCTATACATAGGATTGACAACGTTAGATCAGTGAAGGTCTACCTGCTGGGACATCCACCAATTAACATATTAGAGAAACAGATTGAAGAGAATGGGGTAACCCTTTACTGTCTGGCCAGAGAGGAATGCTGTTGGATGAAGACAGAGACATGGCTAGAGTATAAAGTAAATCATTTTGGCCTGTAACCCATGTGGATCTGTAATCAACACACAGCCTATTTTAAGTGTTTTATGTAGTTGTGGTCACGCAACCCTTCCCGGCGAGCATATCTCCCATTCAATTTATACCTTTATCTAGTTACAACCCTATTACGCTATTGTCTTTCCAGCCTGTCCTCAAATATTGGGGCACTTTTATCACTGTTAGAATAGCAATTTCCAATCTCCATTCATTCTCTATGGGACTGTAGGGGGGTCAAGGCTATGCCATCCCAGCAGAAGTGTCCGGCAAACAGAAAAGTGTATTATATGTATTAATTGGCATTGTGCATTTTGGTAAATGACCACCAGGAAGCAATGTGGCTTTGTGATGGCTGTTCTGGCACTTAATTAGATAGAAAAAGGGTTAAGTGAAAGGAGGAGTATAATGTATAAATAGGGCAGGATGTAGGAGAGGCCTCAGTAGAAGACAGAGATATCAAGCCCAAGAAATTTGATTATTAAAGATCCTAAGGGTCAGCCCTTTGACACTGGATATGCAGGGTCCTATTCTTAAGAGGACTGTTGGAACTGCATCCCCAGAAAAGGGGTTGAGTCTGGTCGGTCAGGGTGGCATCCGTCTTTCCTGGATTAAAACCCCAATGAATTTCCCTGCGAGACTGAAGGTCAGTAGGCTCTTAAAGGAGAAGAGTAGGTCCTGGCCAGAAGCATGGGCAGAGGAGTGCTGTCGTAATAAGCCCCTTCAATAGCATAAGCTACTTTCCCGCAAAGCGCCGGATTGGGCCGCACAGCAAAAACCTGATGTGTGAACATACCCTAAAGGACTGTAAGGTGGGTGAGTTCCTACCCCTGAAGATACCAAATGTGTTCTTAAATATATACATATGTGATAAGATATAAAGTATGTGTATTGGCATAAGGTGTAACGTAATGTAGTATATAAAGTAGCATGCTTATTAAGGTATTATCAGTGTTACAGGTATGTGGGTGAAAGGTTAAATCTGCCCGGCAACAGACAGTTAACAGTTCGGTTTAGCCTATAGGGGAGACGATAGAGCTGACGGAGAGAAATGGTTTCTGTGGTAACGTCAGTTAGGGCTTAGCCTATGACAGAAACAGACCTCGGGTCTGAGTAGCAGCAGCGCCGCATAGTATGGGTGATTTGCGAAAGGAAAAGAAACCAAGAATCATAGAAGCGAGAATATAATTAAAGAAAAGAGCCACCTGCAAAGCAGATAGTGATTAGAGCAAGAACTTTATTCACTGAGCAAGTGAATGAACAAGAATGACTTATCCCTAAGTGAGATGCCCAGCAGTATGTCCATTAATAGCTTATAGGTCAAGAAGAGGCGAGCCTGAAAGGAAGAGGGAGCCTGCGAATAAAGAGAACACTGGGAAGCAGTTACAGAAGCGTCAGGAGGCTAATAGCCTGGTCCGGCCATATTGCCATAATCCCTAAGGGAGAAGAATATGACACAGAGCCACAGTAAAGACAGAGTGACTTTGGAGCGCTGGAATATCAGGTCAGGCTTGGTGCTGGAGAAAGCATAAGAACATTTAAGATGGAACATGCTGCAAGACTATGTCTGAAGTTACTCTTTACTGTGTCTGAAATGTCCAAAAAACAATGTGACTTCTTCCGTGTGTATGCAGTTATCAGTCATCAGCTGTTCAGTAAAGACTTTATGTTTTGTAAAGAAGTTGTTGGAGTAAAGTACCATCTGGTCTTGGTCAGCCAAAACCATCAGCAATATGCAGCCTGCCAGGATGTGTTGCTACGGTAGTGCACCACACACCCAGCCAGGACACCCATTTTCATGTAGCGTGCCAGGGTGCGGCAGATAATTACCTCACCCACGACTACCACCCTGCACCATGTTACAGGAGAGCCAGAGAAAACGGAGTACAGAGCTCTGTCCCAAAGAGAATGAGCAATGTTGCCATCAAGTATACACACAGTCTCTTTATTTTAAAGGGCATAAAAGCATCCTGCCTTCCCTGTATTTTGATTGCCAGCCAAGGTAAATCAGGCAGATGGGGGTGGTAGCCCATTACCGTCTGCTTTATCTGTGCTGAGAATCAAAAATACTGCAGAGTGCTATGTCATTTTTTTTTTTAATAATTTATTTATTTTTACAGTACTGTGATGTCAGGCAATCAAAATACAGGGAAGCCCATTTTTTTTAGTTACTTAAATAAATAATTAAAAAAAAATCTGTGGGCTCCCGCTGCATTTTCTATTGCTAGCTAAGGGTAATCCAAGCAGCTACTGGCTGCTAACCCCCACTGCTTGGGGTTACCTTCACTGGCAATGGAAAATCCAAGAAAGCCTTTTTTTTCTTAAGTTTTTTGCCAAAAAACTAAAGAAAAAAATTATGTGTGCTAGCCAGGTACAGCAGACAGGTACGGGCTGCCCCCAACCCTCAGCTGCCTATTTGTACCCGGCTGGGAACCAAGAAGTATAGGGAAGCCCTTTTTCCTTTTTTTAATTATTTCATGAATTTCATGAGGTAATTAAAAAAAAACTGACATGGGCTTCGCCCAATTTTTGTGTCGAGCCAGTTACAACTAGGCATCTGGGAATTGGAATCTGCAGCACAGGTTGGCCCAAGCTTTCTGGGTCCCTCCCGCTGTAAATTGGAGTCCACAGCTGCCCCAGAAAATGGCGCTTTCATAGAAGCGCCATCTTCTGGCACTGTATCCAACTCTTCCAGCGGCCCTGGTGGCGGGTGGCACGCTGCGTAATAAGGGGTTAATACCAGCTTTGTTTTACTAGGTAGTATTAAGCCAGAGATTCTTAATGTCTGGCAAGTTTGAGACAGCCATTAAGGAGCTCCAATAAAGCGTTAAAAGAAGGCATCACACAGAGAAAAAATACTTTTATTAGAAATAAATACACAGACACACTCAAGGACTTCATGTTTATTACTTCTTCTCATCCCTCCATGATCCTGGTCTTTTGTCTTCTTTCTCCTTCAACCCATGCAGCTCTGCTATATCAAACAGAACAGGGGAGGAAGAATGATTCTGCTCTCCTGTGCTGTGTAATCACTCAATCAGTGAGCAAAGGCTGCGGGTTTGTAAGTGGTGACGTCACCGCTGCCACCGTTGCCATAGTAACCTGATGGGTGGGTTTCCATTGCAACGGTGATCTCTGATCACCTGATTCCCAGCGCCGCTATTCATCACCGGCTGCGGCAGCCAATCCCTGCATGTGGGTTGACTCTGTAAAGAGCACCGACATGCAGGGACGGGGAGCCGAGCATGTGCTTGAGCATCTCGCTGGTACAAGGCGCTCGCCGAGTTTACCGAGTACTGAGATGCTTGGTTGAGCACTGTGTACCAGCGAGATGCAATGACAGGACCTAGCATGACGTCATAGCCATGTGACCAGTCTATAGCCAATGAGATAATGCAACATTCACACGTGACTGGTCACATGCTATGACGTCATGGAAGGTCCTTTGGTTACCAGGCAGCACAGCGATGATTGGATTTGGAAGGAGAAGCGGCGGGAAACAGAGTCTGCAGGACACGTCGCGGGACCTTTAAATATAATGACAATGTTTATTATTAACTGTATTCTTTATTTTACAGCCCCCCCGCCCCATCACATAACTGTAAAGTTCAAATTCGGGATTGAGATGCAAGTTCGCGTTATATCAGAACCTGAACGCGAACTTTACAAAACGTTCGGGCAAGTCTCCCGAACACCGAACATCAGGGGGTTCGCCCATCCCTAATCTTGAGTATTCAAATATTTAAGTACATTATTTGCAAAGTACACAACTGTGATTGGAAGGTAATTTCAGAAACACAATGGAATAGAAAGACAAGAGGGAGCACAAACATTTTGTGCAACGTGGATTTTAAGCTTTGTAGTCAAGAAGAGGAATATTTTCATTATATAGAGTAACAGAGGTTTTTCGCCAAGACCACTAATCTGGCTATCCTAAGCTATTTTTAAGAAATATAGACTAGTCAAGAGTCACTTAGAGCAGAAAGGAAAACTGCTCACAGAGAGTATGGTATTGGACTTGGAGTGCTTGGTTATATTCTGGTTTTTAATGACATAGGTTTGCAAAAAAAAAATTTGTTGTCATTTGTTAAGACCCGTAACTTTTTCCTTTCTGGTGAGCTGTGTGATGGCTCATTTTTTTGCAGGGCAAAATGAAATTTTAACTAAAACCATTTTGGGATTATATGACATTTTAATCTCTAGTTACAGAATTTTTTTGTGATGTTGCACCCATAATTCTTGATTTTGTTTACAGTATTTATCAATCATGTTATTGTTTTATTTTGGTAAGTCAGACTTTTCTGAATGTGGCGATTCCACATACAGTATGTGAATTTTTTTTTAAATTTGTTATTACTTTTATTTTTAATGGGATAAAAAGAAGGTGATTTGATCTTTGCTTTGCATTGCTGCATATATTGAAAATCACAGTCTCATTTGAAGCCCAGCCATAGGCAGGGTTTCAAAAGAGCACTGAAATGAAAAGCATGGAGGTGTTCAGTAGAGATGAGCGAACCTGTTCGGTTTGCATTCGCCAATTTCAGATTCAGTACAAGCCTTGGCCGGTTCGTGTGCAGACATTTCAGCACCAAATTAGCTGAGTGACATCCCGCTGATCGCTATGGCTCAGTCTCTGCCTGAAGTTATAGAGTGTGGGCACGATCTATAGCCGCACGCTGTGCCCACAGGTGTAGCAGAACTGCAATCTTTGTGGGACCTCTTGGAATTACATCAGACCTGTGTCTTTTGGAAGTTAATAAAATGGTGAAAGGATGGATTTTTTTTATTTAATTTCAAATAAAGGATTTATTTCTGAGTTTGTGTTTGTTTACTTTTTACTTACAGAATAGTAATGGGGGGTCTCATAGACTCCTCCCATTACTAATCTAGGGCTTAGTGGCAGCTGTGAGCTGACATCAACCCATTATTACCCCAATTGCCATCACACTAGGGCAATCAGGAAGAGCTGGGTTCCTCTTACGTGAGCCCACTCCAGACCCACTACCGACTCGCGCCACTCATGCACAGCGGATGTCATAAAGGGGTTAATATCACTGTGTTTCATAAGTACAAATAGAAAATGCGTGCTTACTAACTTCAAAAGAAAGTAAAGTAATTTCAATCATTACTTCTTAATTTGTTAATCAACACTTACAAGGAATATCTATCTTTCTAAATACAAGAATTCGATTACTTCAGGTAAAGATGCAGACGAAATCCTGTTTAATTAAAAGGTATCTGGGAAATCAGTTACTCCAGTGTTATATTGCAGATATCTAATCATTACAAAGAAAAAAAACATCACTTAATCCTTCGGTTAGATATTATTGGCACCCTAAATCCCTTTCACCCTAAAATGCCTTTCTGTCCTCACAGAACACGTTTTTCAATGTTTGTAAAGGCTGTCCTGAAAAATATTTTCTGTGTATTGTGATTAAACTGTGTTTACACATGATTTTCATTTTAATCTGACAGATTCTGACTGCTTGCAATGATAATTGCTTTGTGTACATGAGAAAAAAATCAATTCAGATGGACAGAAATTGCCGCCTTCAGTCAGAAAATGTATACAATGTAGTTTTTTAGTTTTTAAAGAAACATTGGATAAGTTCATTGTTTCTTTTTTAGTCATATATTGTAATATCACAAACAAAATGTAAAAACTGTATCAGTAGTGTTCATCTTTGGGATAAAGTTTTCAGCTGAAACAGACAAATTCTGAGACATTGTCCCAATGCCTCACGTGTATGGAGGCTTCTCAAATCAAGGGAGATGTTGGGGATATGAGGATTATACAGTCGGTTCCAGGTTACCCTATGTCACAAAAGTTTTTACTCCCAGTGGCATAACTTTAAGCTCATGAATAGCAATACAACATTTCTAATTTAGATTCCAATTATCGTGAGTGTTCAATATTACTGATCTTGAAATGTGGGTCAAAAGTACATAGGTACGAGTGCAACTGCCAACCTTGCACACACTATAGATACAACCCTGCTTACTTCCCTAATCCAACTAAGGCTATGTGCGCACTAGAAAAGTGATTTTTCTCAAGAAAATTTCTTGAGAAACTTCTGGGAGTTGAACATTATCGCACCTGCGGTAATAAACCGCACCAAAACCGCGGGAAAAACGCATGCGTTTTTCCCGCGATTTTGCCGCGGTTTTGCCGCGGTTTTTTTTGCTGAACTTCAATAAATAATATAGATAATAGATAGATAATCGATAGATAGACAGATAATGGATAGAGGGAAAGATGGATAGATGAATAGATAGATAGATGAGAAAGACCTATATAATGTCCCACCCCCCTGCATATTCTAAGCCTTGTATTTAGCAAAAAAATAAATAATTAAAAAAAAATGACGTGAGGTCCCCCCATCTTTTGTAGCCAGCTAGGGTAAAGCAGACAGCTGCAGCCTGCAGACCACAGCTGGCAGCTTCACCTTGGCTGGTAATCCAAAACAGAAGGCACCCCACGCTGTTATTTTACATTAAATAAATAATTTAAAACAAAAAACGTGGGGTCCCCCCAAATTGGATCACCAGCCAAGGTAAAGCGGACAGCTGGGGTCTGATATTCTCAGACTAGGGAGGTCCACTGTTATTGGACACTTCCCAGCCTAAAAATAGCAGGCTGCAGCCGCCCCAGAAGTGGCGCATCCATTAGACGTGCCAATCCTGGCGCTTCACCCCAACTCATCCCGTTGCCCTGGTGCGGTGGCAAACGGGGTAATATATGGGGTTGATGCCAGATGTGTAATGTCACCTGGCATCAAGCCCTGGGGTTAGTGATGTCACGCGTCTATCAGATACCCGACATCACCAACCCAGTCAGTAAGAAATAAAAAATAGACAACAAAAAGTTTTATTTGAAAAAACACTCCCCACATTCCCTCTTTCACCAATTTATTGACAAGAACAATCAAATTCGGGTCCGGCGTAATCCAATAAGGGGGGGGGGGTCCCACGATGATCCATACTATAGTCACTGTCCCAGTCAAAGAAGAACAGAAGGTTCCCCATTGGCTGGGAGAGTAATGCAGTGACCTAAGCTAACATCAATAGGCCAGCCCAGGTCACTGCAGGGGATGACGAGCGCTGCCATCAGGAGGTTAGATGAGATCATTACCTGCTGTGACGATCTCCTGCAGTCCTGCCATCAGCGCTGTCACTGCCTTCTTTGCCCGCCGCGTTCTCAGCAGTATCGCGAGAGCCTGTGACGTCACCGCCAGTGACAGTCTCGGGCCGTGGGCATAGATGGCAGTGTCAGCGGTGACGTCAGGAGGCAGGAGATCGTCACAGCAGGTAATGATCTCATCTCACCTCCTGACATCAGCGCTCGGCATCCCCGCAGCTGCACGTGTCGCGGGCGACGGGGCGCTGCGCTCGCTAACGCTCGGGTCCAGCGCTGCTGCTGCTGCTCGGTGGCTCGAGCGGTGGGCCGGATCCGGGGACTCGAGCGGCGCTCCTCGCCCGTGAGTGAAAAGGGGGTGGTTTGTTTGGGGATTTAGTTCGTGACGCCACCCACGGGTTGTGGTGAAGATGGGCACCACCGCTGCTGGTGACGGGGATCCCGGGAGCGATGGTACGAAGCAGCTGGGATGTTGTTTTCCCCCTCCGTGGGTAGGGGTTGGTGATCCCGGGGCCCGGTGGTATGACGGGGAGGCAGGGTTGGTGAGGTGCAGGGTTGCAGGGACAGCGCGGTGCGGTACCGGACGGCACTGGTGTACTCACTCAGACAATCACTGACAAAGTCTCTGGTAAACCAAAATGGCCGGATGGACGGGTCCCGCAGCCGACTGCAGTGTTGTTGTTGTGCTCTCCCCGGACGGCTGATGGTGGCTGTCTTTCCCTGCACCTTTAGAATGATGTTCTGACTCCTGTGGTTGCCCACCGGTAGTCCGCTCCCCGGCGTATATGTGCCGTAGGAACCCGTTTGCCCGCAGGCGCTGGCCTTTGGATCTCTAGCCTGTGGCGGTGGCTGTATATCCTCACGGTGTGAGCGGTTGCCTTCAATCAGGACTTGGTTGTTAGGAAACCCCTAGGGTTCCTGTCACATTCGGATTTGACTATTGACGGCGGCTCCAAGCCTGGTCCGATGGCCCTGCCTGTGTGCTTAGCTTCACTCCGTTCGCCGGTCCGGTACCGGCGGGCTGACGCCTTACCCCGGACCTTACGGCTCTGCGGAGTTCCACCAACTCCTGCAGACGACCACCACCGTCTGCCAACCTTGCTGTCAGTGCCTGGGCTCCTATCCAGACACCTCAAGTGTTTACTCCTCTCACTTTCACCTCCAAAACGGAACTCATACTTTTCCCGCCTCCAGGTCTGTGAACTCCTCGGTGGGTGGGGCCAACCGCCTGGCTCTGCCCCACCGGGTGTGGATATCAGACCCTGGAGGGAGGCAACAACGGTTTTTGTCTGACTGTTGTAACAGCCTAGGGTGGGGGATATGTATGTTGTTATGTATGTGACCACCTGGCTAGTCCAGGGCGTCACACTCCACCTTTGTAAAATGCAGACCGTCCGCGGGCTGCCCGTCCATCACCGGTTTTATTTTTCAAACTGCAAAAATATAAATAACATAGGAAAAACGGTAAAACATGAAAAATAAGCATACTTTAGGTCCTCTTAAACGTTACAACACACATAAACATTTTTAATAAGGGGCGGACGGATGTCTTCCGCTCTCCCACCCAAGCAACCTAGCCCTGATGCTGCCCCTAAGAAGTGGGCAGCACCCCTTTACCCCAGTCCAGGTTCAGGCTGCCTGAGCGGGAACGGGTACGGTAACTCGCACCCGACTGTCACTTCAGGGGACCCCACGTCCAAGGGGGGAACCCCTGACCCCCGGAGGATCGCCACCGGTTACGGTAGTGGTGGGCCTGGGCCATCACTTTCCTCCAGGCCCATCCTCCAAATCAGCCTCTCCGGAGGTGGCAACGGTAGCCATCCCACAACATTATTTAAAAGCCCACAAGTTCGTGGGTGGCCTGCAAGTTCTCGGCCATGTCTATGAGGAGTTTCTCATGTGGGTATGGGGAGTTAACTTAACAAAAGGGGCAACTCCAGTCCCAATGGGGGCGGTTCTCTTCTCGTACGGTAATCTGGTGATTTTCCGGTTTGATTAATTTTTCATCCACTCACATCGGGAACAATCAACATACGGCAGAGGGTCCTACGGGGACAACAGGGCACAACGGTGGACCGCTGCCTTCACTTTAGGTCGACTTCTTCATAAACCTTCTCCACCTCAACATCCTGACAGCAAGGTGGGGGAGGGGACTGGGACTGCACCTGGAAACTGCGGCCCTCCCTCACCTTCACATCGAGGGCATACCAGCTCCTCTCCTCGCAGTGTCGAGCGTAGACCACTAGGTCTCCCGGCAGCAGGTCATGGCCCGGGTGGCCCGTCGGCAGATGGGCATGTACATCCCGGCGAGCTACAAACACTTCGGCCTCCAGGCCCGGTTTGTATATAAAGCCGTACCCCCGGTAGGGGTCAAATCTCCGGACCTGCCCCTTGTACACCGGGCCCCGTACCCGGAAGGTGGCATTTCGGAGGTGGTCCTTCTCACGGATGGTACGGGCCACCATCTCGGCCCTCTGGCGCCCTCTCTCAGCAATTTCACAGCCCAGCGGGTTCGGCTCCCTGTCCCAGTAAGGGGCGTCTGCATGCCCCCGCGCACGGGCCGGGCCCCGCAGGACTTCCTTCACGCTGCCCACAACTGGCGCCCTTTTTGGAAGGTCCCGCGGTGACGTGGCCTGGGGTGCTGCCTCGCAGCAGCGACTCGGCGCAGCCTCAGCCGAGGTTTGGGGTTTGGGAACAGGAATCCTCACCGGCTGGACCTCCGCCTCCTTCGGGACCGGACGGACTACCGGAGCCGGGATGGCCTTGGATGCGGCCACTTTCAGTGCCGACGGCTCCTCTTCGCGGACGGGCACCTCCCGCTGGATCTTCCATGGCAGCGTGCGGGTCGTCTGCGGACATCGCTTGCAGGCTGGCCCTCCAGGGCGGATGGGCGGAGCTCCACTACTGGTGGTGGGGGTAGCGGGCCTAGTGGCGGGGTAGCAGCAACCAATACGGGTAGCAGGGGAGGCAGCAGGGAGAGTGGGCGCAGACCGGGCCCCTCAGCCGCAGCGACCGGTCCTTCTGGGACACAGGGGCGTGGGTCGCTTACCCGCTCCTCCAACTCTGTCTCCACCTCGCGTCTCCGCACGGCCGCCGCCACTTCCGCCATGTCGGCCACTCATCCTTTCAAGAAGAACTGCACTTGGGCCTGCAGGCGACTGCACATTTGTGCGGTCTGGCCTCCACCCACGCCGCTGTTCCTGGCGTGGGCTCCGGGGTTTCAGCGGTGCCGGATGGACGGGACATTTTGTGCAGCAGTGTTCCAGGAACCATATGGCTTTCAGAGTCCTTGCGTCCCCGCTTTTATAGCCTCGGTCACATGAGGCAAGACGCCATCCATCCCCCCTTGGTTCTCTTTAGCACTTCCCTCTTCAGGGGGCGGGGCTTCGCTTTCGCGCCTTCGCTGCTCGGGGAAGACGCTCGAGCGGGAAATCTTCGAGCCAAAGATGGCGGCGCTTCAAATTTTTCGGCCGGACGCCGCCAGCAAAGACTGCAAGGCGCACTTCTACCGGTAGGTAGATCGGTTCTATCCTGTTCATAACGCCGAGTTGTCGCGGGCGGCGGGGCGCTGCGCTCGCTAATGCTCGGGTCCGGCGCTGCTGCTGGTGGCTGTCTGGTGGCTCGAGTGGTGGGCCGGATCCGGGATCTCGAGCGAGCTCCTCGTCCGTGACTGAAAAGGGGGTGGTTTGTTTGGGGATTTAGTCCGTGACACCAACCACGGCTTGTGGTGAAGATGGGCACCACCGCTGCTGGTGACGGGGATCCCGGGAGCGATGGTAGGGAGCAGCTGGGATGTTGGTTTCCCCCTCCGTGGGTAGGGGTTGATGATTCCGGGGCCCGGTGGTCTGACGGGGAGGCAGGGTTGGTGAGGTGCAGGGATGCAGGGACAGCGCGGTGCGGTGCCGGACGGCACTGGTGTACTCACTCAGACAATCACTGACAAAGTCTCTGGTAAACCAAAATGGCCGGATGGACGGGTCCCGCAGCCGGCTGCAGTGTTGTTGTTGTGCTCTCTCCGGACGGCTGATGGTGGCTGTCTTTCCCTGCACCTTTAGAATGATGTTCTGACTCCTGTGGTTGCCCACCGGTAGTCCGCTCCCGGCGTATATGTGCCGTAGGAGCCCGTTTTGCCTGCAGGCGCTGGCCCTTGGATCTCTAGCCTGTGGCGGTGGCTGTATATCCTCACGGTGTGAGCGGTTGCCTTCAATCAGGACTTGGTTGTTAGGAAACCCCTGGGGTTCCTGTCACATTCGGATTTGACTATTGACGGCGGCTCCAAGCCTGGTCGGGGTCTGATGGCCCTGCCTGTGTGCTTAGCTTCACTCCGTTCCCCGGTCCGGTACCGGCGGGCTGATGCCCGACCCTGGTCCTTGCGGCTCTGCGAAGTTCCACCAACTCCTGCAGACGGCCACCAACGTCTGCCTACCTTGCTGTCAGTGCCTGGGCTCCTACCCAGACACGTCAAGTGTTTACTCCTCTCACTTTCACCTCCAAGACGGAACTCGCACTTTTCCCGCCTCCAGGTCTGTGAACTCCTCGGTGGGTGGGGCCAACCGCCTGGCTTTGACCCACCGGGTGTGGACATCAGACCCTGGAGGGAAGCAACAAGGGTTTTTGTCTGACTGTTGTAACTGTCTAGGGTGGGGGATGTGTATGTTGTTATGTATGTGACCACCTGGCTAGTCCAGGGCGTCACACACGCACTGCTGTGTGTCAGTGTCTGCCTGCGCTGCAGGGTGACAAGCTGATGATACTGCGGGCAGACACTGACACACTGCAGGGCAGGCAGCCGCGGGGCCGGAGCGGGACACAGACTGCACGGGCACCTGGAGGTCACACGGAAGTGCTTCTGTGCGGCGTCCAGGGAGTGTGACGTGTGTGTTTACTTTGCTCCGCTTCCTCTTCTGTCATAATGACATCACTTCCTGCAAAACCGCAGGCAGCAATGAACATTACCGCAGGTACATCGCGGCTATACTGAGGGTATACCGCACATCATTTGCTACCTGCGGTATACCCCCGGAATTTCGCGATTACATTACAGTGAATGGAGTGAAATACCGAGGGTATACCACAGGTACCTGCGGAAAAGAAGTGACATGCACATTTTCTCAAGAAATTTTCTCAAGAAAATCTTCACAAAGAATTTTCTTGAGAAAAAAACGCAGTGTGCGCACAGCTATTTTTTTTTCCCATAGGTTTTGCTGGGAAATGTCTGCAGGAAGATTTCAAACATTTCTCAAGAAATTTCCGCAGCAAAACCGCGGGTAAATCCGCGGGTAAAAATGCCTAGTGCGCACAGGGCCTAAGAATGTATGCATGAACTTTTAAATTAAGAGTTTATGTTTATGGAAGGGCCGGTGTAACAAGCCAGAGTATACCCACAGTCCAGACTATACCTGGGGTTTAGGTGGACTAGGCTAGATTATACTCCGGGGTATACTGTATATTGGCCTAGTCCAAAATATACCCATCAGGCCATATTATACTCCCATTAGTAGCACTGAGTGATATAAACAAGAATTACTTACTTTTTCAACATTTTATCTGGGATTCAGCTTTGTCTTGTAGGTTAAGTGAGAAAGTTTGGTGTCATGTTGTAAAAACTGAAAAAGGTTTGGTATCATAGAGCGCAGAGAGAAACATATATAACAAGTTGCAATACATAATATTAACTATGCACTGATGGGATAGCGCTATCTACTGTTAGTTCAATGTAAGAACTGTACTATTTTACATCCCCGGGTATAGGATTTATCCCCCAGGGTATACTGTGGCATGGGCCAGACTATACCTGGATTCCATATTAGATGGGTATATTCTGGCCTGGAGGGGTATAGTTTGGCCTTAGTCCTCGTGCTCCCCTCCCTCCATTCCCTCTTGTCTGTATCACCTGTCAGCATTGAAAAATAAAGCAGTCCCATAATACCGGAGAGTGCTGCCCGTCTTCCTTTTTTCTATAAGTTAGTCATCAGACAGCCAGCACCTCATACACATTTGACTATTGGCTGAATTTGTCAGTATATCCAACAATATCGCCAAGTTCAGCCAACATTAGTTGAATGTGTCTGAGAGTTTTAAACCCTTCATGACCAATGATGTACTAGTACGTCATTGGTCATGTCCCCCCAGTTACCGCGGGCTCTGGCAGCAAGCCTAAGGTAATCCACACACATATCTGCTGATATGATCAGCAGACACGTGTGGCTAACAGGTGCTGGTGGATCGGAGATCCACCAGTGCCTGTTAACCCTTTAGATTGCACTGTCAAGCACTAACAGCGTGATTTAAAACACTGCGGCAGGGATCATGCCTGGCACCAATGGCGGCCCCAAGACATGGGGCACAAATTTGTGAACATGATGACGCGGTGTCAGATGATGACCCCTGATGCTGTCATGAGTCACTTCCTGAGAAAACAGGAACACTGCATTTTACCCAGAGTGATGCTGCAGCATTGCTGTGATCAGGAGAGCCAATTGTCATGTACTTTCATATATTCCCCTAGGGGGAATAGTAAAATCAGCAAAAAATGTAAAAAAAAAGTTTTCAAAAAATATGAACCCCCCCTAAAAGTTCAAATCACCCCCTTTTTGTCCCTTTAAAAATAAAGCAATAATTTAAAAAAAAAAAAAATACACATATTTGGTGTCACCATGTTTTGAAGTGCCCGATCTATCAAAATCTAAAATCAATTAATCTGAATGGTAAAGGGCATAGCAAAAAAAAAATTCCAAATGTTAAAATTAAATTTTTTGGGTCGCTGCAACATTGCATTAAAAAGCAATAACAGGCGATTAAAAGATCACATCTACGCAAAAATAGTATAATTAAAAACTCTAGCTCCAGACCCAAAGAATAAACAGTCACTGAGCTCCAGATCCTGAAAAATAAGAACGCTACAGATCTCGGAAAATGGCGACAAAAGCGCAATTCTTTTTTTGGACAAACTTCTGATTTTTTTCCATCACTTAGATAACAGTAAAAGGATAAATATTTTGTATCTACGAACTTGTACCAACCTGAGGCATCATAATGACACGTCAGTTTTACCATATAATAAACACGGTAAATAGAGAAAAAAACAAAATATTGAGGAATTTTACTTTTTTCACAATTTGACCACATTTGGATTTTTTTCTCATTTGCCATTACATTATATGGTAAAATAAATAGTGTCATTCAAAAGTACAACACTTCCCGCAAAAAAATAATCCCTGATATATGGCTACACTGTATTGACGAAAAATAAAAAAAGTTATGGCTCTCAGAAGAAGGAGATGAAAACGAAAAACAGAAATTCGCCCGGGGGTGAAGGGGTTACATTTATGGTGTATCTGTCGCTGTAATTAGTGTTATAGCAATGCTAAAGAACACTGAGCCTAGAAATTAATACTATAAGTAAATCATCTGTTTGTCAGTCTGTAAAGCCTTTAGAATTGCAGTCAATGCTGCCGATAGGTTCCTTCAGCAGCAGAGAACTAACAAAGGACACCGGGTTTTTGATGGCACTGTCCCAATAGGCTCTGCATAGCAAGGTCTAAATGGCTGCTTATCGGTGTAATACTGACAAGCATAATTCAGTGTATTATGGAAGTGATCAAACAATTGACAATCTCTGAGTTAAGCGGGCTTTACACGCTACGATTTCGCTACAGCGATCTCGTTGGAGTCACGGATTTTGTGACGCACATCCGGCCGCTGTAGCGATGTCGTAGTGTGTGACTCCTAGGAGAGATTTTGGATTGTTGCAAAAACGTCCAAAATCGCTCCTCGTTGACATCCGCTGTCCGCTGTGGGGGTCCGCTGCCAGTTATCGCTGCTGTCACTGGGGCGAAGTTGATCCTCGTCCCTGCGGCAGCACACATCGCTACGTGTGACGCTGCAGGGACGAGGATCATCTCCTTACCTGTCTCCGGCCACAATGCGGAAGGAAGGAGGTGGGCGGGATGTTACGTCCCGCTCATCTCCGCCCCTCTGCTTACATTGGGCGGCCGTTTAGTGACATCACTGTGACACCAAACGGATCGCCCCCTTAGAAAGGAGGCGGTTCGCCGGTCACAGCGACGTCGAAGGACAGGTAAGCATGTGTGACGGGGGTGCGCGATTTTGTGCGCGACAGGCAGCGATATGTCCATCACGCACAAACGATGGGGGCGGGTCTCATGCTAGCGATATTGGGCCGGATATCGCAGCATGTAAAGGCACCCTTAGACTTTGTAAAAATAAAAGTAAGGTTTAAAGAAAAAAAATCATAAATAAAAAAACTTTCTTTGCCTTCTAAAAACTACACATGGCATTATTGAATTCAGTACTGTCTAAACTATAACATAGTGTATTGAACTATGATATGATGTGTATTTTGACCAGTTTCTACCATCTTTAATCCCAGTGTGTATGGGAACCTCAAAGTGAAAATACCTTCGATTTTCCAGACAGAGTCAATGCTTGCTTGTAATGGAGAATAGCTTGATTTGGATTTCCAAGGCAAAAATAAGTAGCACCCAACCCTTCACTGACAAGACATTGCCGTAGGGGGTCATCTGTCAACACAAATTGACATAATTTATAAATTGTAGTCAGATTGTTTGCAACCATTAAGAATATGGTATGGACTTGTTTTCTTTTGCAATACCGTTCATTTAGGCTATCTTTTATTCCATTATAATTTCCCCTTTAAAGGGAATGTATAATCCATACATGACCTTTTGTTTAAATCAGATTTTCATGTTAAATGTATTTTATAAAACATTTTGTTTTCCAATTTACCATATCAATATCTATATTAAATGGAATCTGTCACCAGGATTTTGCAATGTAAGCTGAGGACAGCATGCTGTAAGGGTTAAAAAAGAAAAAAGAAAAAACATCTGTTTGTCTTATATATGTGCCAGCTATTGTTTACTTATAAACTAAAGCATTTATTGCTCTGACATTAACGTTGGTGTGACTTTGTGCCTCGTACTCAGCAGTCCAAGATGCCTCCTACTGTGATTGGCACCTCACAGTCAATGCACAATCTCTATTAAGAGCCTGGAGTGGACGAGGACAGCTCCCAGCTCTGCTACACTCAATTCAGAGATAAAGTCAGAATGGCTGCACCCTGTAGTCTAAGTTAAACATGGTTAGTTTCAGGATCTCTTTGCCTATATTATGCAGCTCTCAGATGAAGTAGCAAAAACCTGGTGACAGATTCGCTTTAAGAAAATCAGAAATGCTGCAATTTCCAGTGTTGGCACCATGCTTAATTCTAGACTCATACCTACTATTTTTTTAGCAGCAACAATAGACTAGCTCTTACTTTTTTGACTTGTATACTACTGTAGAATTTTCTGGGCCTGATCTAAATGATGAAAAGTTCATGGTGAAAGGAGGGGGAGAGAGGGAACTCTTAGAAATCTTATTGTGAATGGTGGATTTTGTACTGTATATAGACATGTTATCTTTCAATCTAATTTTATCTGTGATGATAATGTGACTGCTGAAAAGTCTTTTGTGAAGACCAGGAAAAATGAGTTAGTATTTGTGCTAGTGGCCAGTGTGAAAATGCAAGATTTCTGGATTTGATTTCAGTTTTTAATAGATATTCATAGGAAAAATTTTAAAAATGAAATTAAACAATAGAGGCATTTTCCAATGACTGGAATAGAATAAAAAGATTAGTAGGACCTGGTCATGCTGGACCTACTAATCAGACGCCTTAAATGCGAAGAGGTTGGAGGATGATGGAAAAGTAGTGACTATTTCCACAGCGCTGTTACTGTCATTGGAAGAAAAAGGACAAAAACAGGATAAGACGCTGTTTATTGTTAACGAGTTTCGATGTGTTCCATACTCTTTCCTCAATACAAACAGAATTTGATTTGTACTGAGGAAGAAGTGTGGAATCGAAACACTCTCACAATAAACAGTGTCTTATCCTGTTTTTGTCCTTTTTGTTCTTGACATTGACAGCAGTGCAGAGATAACCATTACTTTTCCATCATTCTGATATCATTGAGCTTGGTCTATGGATTCTGCAGAAGCTGTCCCAATTAGAGATGAGTGGACCTGAACAGTAAGCATGGACTTTTTAAACAAATTAGTGTTTGAGTTCGGAGTTGGGGTGCTTTACGTATGCTGACCACTCAATAAAGCATCACTATGTTCGGGTACACTCGATGCTCAGCCCAGTGTGAGCCGCTTGCTGTGTTTGAATACCTCGCACTTGGGTAAAATCAGCTTTATATGATCTAATATATACAAAATAAACAAGAAAAAAAAGACTTCCCTCCCCTGGAAGTGATCTGTTTATGGCTGGCGGTATGTGGGTGGAGAGCTGAACTGCCCAAGCAGTGACTTCCAATGGGATTCAGGTCAAGTCCAGGTCCAGAACTTTATCTCAAGTCCGTCTGAATCCACTAAACTGAACTTCCATGTGTCCACACATCTCCAATCCCAATATATTGAGTGTCTCTTGTGTTGTAGTAACCACAACTCTAGAAGGTGAGAAAGTTATCTTGCATGTCATTAACATATCTGTTGGATAAGACCATTGTGCTTTTTTTTAAAACCTTAGGGGTACTTCTCACATAGCGAGATCGCTAGCGAGATCGCTGCTGAGTCACGTTTTTTGTGACGTACCAGTGACCTCATTAGCGATCTCGCTGTGTGTGACACTGAGCAGTGATCTGGCCCCTGCTGTGAAGTCGCTGCTCGTTACACACAGTGCTGGTTCATTTTTTGCTCGTTGCTCTCTCGCTGTGAAGCACACATCGCTGTGTTTGACAGCGAGAGAGCAATGATATGAATGTGCAGGGAGCAGGGAGCTGGCTTTTGGCAGCCTGCGGTAAGCTGTAACCAAGGAAAATATCGGGTAACCAAGCAAAGCCCTTTGCTTGGTTACCCGATATCTACCTTGGTTACTAGCGTACGCCGCTCTCAGGCTGCCAGTGCTGGCTCCCTGCTCCCTGCACACGTAGCCGGAGTACACATCAGGTAAATAAGCAAAGCGGTTTGCTTATTAACCCAATGTGTACCCTGGTTAAGAGTGCAGGGAGCCAGCGCTAAGCGGTGTGCGCTGGTAACCAAGGTAAATATCGGGTAACCAAGCAAAGTGCTTTGCTTGGTTACCCGATATTTACTTTACTTACCAAGTGCAGCATCGCTTCCACGCGTCGCTGCTAGCTGGGGGCTGGTCACTGGTCGCTGGTGAGATCTGCCTGATTGACAGCTCACCAGCGACCATGTAGAGACGCACCAGCGATCCTGACCAGGTCAGATCGCTAGTGGGATCGCTGGAGCGTCGCTAAAGTGTGACGATAACCTTAGCTCCTGATTCTACCAGGTTGGATGAGATTCGCAGCGCTCCAATCTGGCAACCACAGATATATCAAAAAGACTGACTCGCACATCCAACAGGTGTGAACAAGTGCCAGCGAAAAACACATAATAACTACAAAACATATACAGCTGCACTCAAGAATGCGAACAATGAATAAGGGAACTCTGGTATTACATTACTGTATAAGAATATTTGAAAAAAGGAGATTCTTACCTTATGTATTGGCATGTCAGCATGGTAACCAATGACAAAGTGATCTCGTATATAATGGGACCCTATCTTGAAATGCCTCTATCTGGGTTAAAAACCTATATGTCTGGGCAGAAAGGATCCAGCTTTAATGGAGGATTGACACACCCTGGTTATAGGGCGGAGTGCTCAGTCAGAATGCAACGCACTACAAATGTATCAAAGAAACTGACCTGCACATCCAACTGGTGTCAAGTTAGGGTCTCGGTATATATATATATATATATATAAGATCTCCTTGTCGCTGTTACCAGTCTCACATGCACTGGCCAATATATAAGCTAAGTATCTCTTTTTTCAAATATTCCTATAGCAGTAATGCAATACCAGAGTTCCCTTATTCAATGTTTCCACAGCTCATCTTTCACAAATTTACTGGTGACCTATAGGGCTGCTCACAATACCGAAACTTCCATTGTAAGGTCTCTTCAATACTTCTAAATGTGAGATTCTTTGTATATTTGTAACATATGCACATTTCTTGCCCCCGTAATACAGTAATAGAAAGCCTTGTGGTCATATTTCTGTCTGTAAATATGCTTACTGGATAGCTGCCACTTTAGCTGTGCCTGCTGTTCCTAGACTCAAATTGGCAGACATCAAAATGTCTCATAAAGAAAAATCATTTAATAGTGGGATTTATTCTCTGGTTATTGACTATTGTACACAGCAGTAAATACTACAAAGCATCTCAGAAAATATTGAATGTTTAGAAGAACACAACATAGCCATAATCATACAGCATGAATTCTTACACCGAGCTCGATGCCAGACAGACTAGTACAACAGGGCATAGTGATGGCGCACGCTGCTCTGTGCTCTGGATATCTTATTCCAGCCATTCTAAAGGGAGATTCACCATCATTTACTATTGATCCAAGCCGTATGAAGTTATCTGCTGAGGATTTGCTCAGCCCTGCTTGTGACTGTTGCGGAATAAAAATTGCAGTAGTCCTAGAAAGCCGTGATTCAAAGTGTTTGTTTTACTTTGCTCTAATGCTGCTAAGTGTGTCAGAGAAATTGAATGTGACACTTGTATTCTGGATGGGCTGGGCTTAATCACCAGTCACAACAGCTTTGCTAGCTGCTTATCAAGAGCCGCAACACTAGAAATTGCAAATCACTTTAGTTTTATACATGAAATGAAAACTACGGTTTCCAGAGGCACAACTTTAAGATCCAGGGCATCAATGCAAAATTTCCTCACCGATTCCCATACTGTGTAAATTCTACTATTTTGAGTGGGTGGTTCCTTCTATGTCAGCATTCTGCCAGTACTATAAGTATAGGAACTTTCTTTTCATAATTTTCAAGCATGCACTGCTCTTGTCATTGTCCAGTGGTATAACTGCCCAACCTGAAATCTTGCATCTTTTTTATGTCTGTGTGATGCTCTAAGGGGTACTTTGCACGCTGCGACATCGCAGGCCGATGCTGCGATGCCGAGCGCGATAGTACCCGCCCCCGTTGCAGCAGCGATATCCTTGTGATAGCTGCCGTAGCGAACATTATCGCTACGGCAGCTTCACATGGACTCACCTGTCCTGCGACCGTCGCTCTGGCCGGCGACCCGCCTCCTTGTTAAGGGGGCGGGTCGTACGGCATCATAGCGACGTTACACGCCAGGCGGCCAATCGGAGCGGAGGGGCGGAGATGAGTGGGATGTAAACATCCCGCCCATCTCCTTCCTTCCGCATATTCTACGGAAGCCGCAGTGACGCCGGTAGGAGATGTTCCTCGCTCCTGCGGCTTCACACACAGCGATGTGTGCTGCCGCAGGAGCGAGGGACAACATCGGACTGTCGCGTCAGCGTAATTATGGATTACGCCGACGCTGCAGCGATGATACGATTACGACGCTTTTGCGCTCGTTAATCGTATCATTGAGCCTTTACACACTACGATGTCGCATGCGATGCCGGAAGTGCGTCACTTTTAATTTGTTTAATTTTAAGATGTCGTAGTGTGCAAAGTACCCCTAACACTAGGTGTCGCTAGATACACGAGTGGAGGAGTAGTCAAACAAGCAAAAAGTCAGGAGCTGGGAGTTCATGTCTGTTACACAGGGAGCAAGCGAAGCCGAGGTCAGAATACAAGCCAAGGTTCTGAAAGCCAGGAAGATACGTCAGGTACAAGGGGAGAGAGCTGAGCCGAGGTCAGGATACAAGCCATGGGTATGAAAGAAAGGAGGACACGTCAGGTACAAGGGGAGAGACCGGAACCGAGGTCGGGATACAAGCCAAGGGTCTGGGAGACAGAGAGTCAAGTCAAGATCAGGGAGACAGGAGGAAGAGGGTACTAGGAACGAGGTAATGGCACAAGATCAGAACGGTCACTTACAGGAGCCAGCAGCAACTGCTGCAAAACAGGAATTATCATGGGCGACGCTCTGGGTGAAGTAGCTATGAGATAAAGCAGAGCAATCACCCAGAATGAGGCCCAAATGAACAGACCCCTCCCACAGGGCCCAACACTGGGAACAAGTCCTCCGGGGAATAATGCAAAACCAACCATCAGCTCTGCAGAGCAGAGCACCTCCAATCAGAATCATGACAGTCAGTATATGACTAGAAAGGCAGGATAACAGAAGAGACAAAGACTATTCCCCCACTTTCTGTAATCCATATGGTCATCTAAGCTATTAGTGATGGATGAAACTTAACATCAGGGAGTGGACAGCAAGTTTAAGAAAAGTGACTTGCACATTGTGTGGCGCCCTGGACAAGCCAGGTCGTCACAGAACAACACCTGCACACCCTACACTCCCGGTCAGGTACACCGAAGTCAGACGCAAACCCTTGTTGCCTTCCTCCAGGGGCTGATGTCCACACCAGGGGGTGGGCCAGGCGGTTGGTCCCACCCACCGAGGAGTTCACAGTCCTGGAGGCGGAAAAAGTAAGTCAGATCAGTTTGGAAGTGAAAGTGAGAGGAAGGAAAGTGGTAGAGGAGCAGACTGAAGTTGGTCCGTGTGTGTGGCCCGGACGGATCAGCAAGGTTGGCAGACGGTAGTGACCGTCTGCAGGAGAGGCCTATGGAGCTAGCCGTAAGGACCGTGGACGAGCGGTAGCCTGGCGGTACCGGACCGGTACGCAAAGAGAAGCCAGCACCATCCGGCAGGGGCTTACGGACCCCGGCAAGGCTAGGAGTCACCGTGAATTTGCCAAATCCGTTAGCGAAGGGAACCTCCTGGGTTTCCCAGCAGCCAAGTCCCGACAGAAGGCAACAGTCCAACCGAGAGAGGGAAACACAATCACCGCCAAGGCTAAAGTTCCCAGGCCAGAGCCTGCGGGCAAAAGGGGCTCCTTCAGCACCCATCCAAGCTGGGGAGCGGATTACTGGTGGGAACCCATTGGAACCGTTACAGTACATTTGTGCATGGAAAGGCAGTCACCATCAACCTGCCGGGAGAAACAACACCGCAGCCGTCTGTGGGACCCGTCCATCCAGCCGAGTGTTTTACCGAGAACTGTGTCCTCATCATTGGCTGAGTGAGTACCACCGTGCCGTGCAGCACAGCGCTGCCCCTGCGACCCTGCACCTCACCAGGCCCCGTAACCCGCCTGCCATCCATCCCTTCCCCCATCACCGGGCCCCGGGACAACCAACCCCCTACCCATGGAGGGGATAACTAACATCCAGGCTGCTCCCTGTCATCGCTCCCGGGATCCCCGTCCAGAGCAGCGGTGGTGTCACCAATCTCACCACAATCGTGGGTGGCGTCACGGACAATAACCAAATCCCCACAATCCAATCCCCACCCTTTTCACTCATGGGTGAGGAGCGCCGCTCGAGTCCCCGGGATCCGGCCCACCGCTCGAGCCACCACCGAGCAGCAGCAGCCGCAGCAGCAGCGGCTGGACCCGAGCAGTGGGAGAGCGGCCGAAAAATTGGAGCAGCCGCCATCTTGGGCGCGAAAAATTCCCGCTCGAGCGTCTTCTCGAGTAGTAGAGGCACGAAGGCCGAAGCCCCGCCCCTGTAGAGGAGGAGCCGGAAAGAGACTAAGGGGGACTGATGGCGTCTGGCCGCATTTAGCCTGCGGCTATAAAAGCAGGGACGCCAGGACCCTGCGGCCATCTTGTTGCTGGTTCCTGGAAGAGGCCGCCAGAGCCATGCTCATGCCGTCCCGCAGCACCGTAGCCCCCACGCCTGGAACCGCGGCGTGGGTGGAGATCCGGACCGCGCAGCTCCAACAACGGCTGCAGGTCAAGATGCAGCTCCTCCTGGAGGAGTGGGAGGCCGACATGGCGGAGATCGTAGCAACTGTGCGGAGATGCGAGGAAGAGGGAGCTTCGGAAGGGAGGGTGAGTGACCCACGCCCCTGTGCCCCTAGTGGCTCGGTCATCGCGGCCGAGGGACCCGATCCACGCCCGCTCACCTTGCTACCTCCCCCGCTACCCGTGCTGGCCGCCGCGGCCCCGCCACTAGGCCCGCTACCCCCGCAACCGGTAGCGGTACCCTGCATGTCCGCCCAGGCGGATCGACCTGTAGCCGGAGCCCGTGACCGACCGGAAGCGCTACCCTGGAAGGTGCAGAAGCCCGAGCCGGAGGCATCGCCCAAAAAACTTCCCGAGCCGGAGCCGATAGGCTGCTCCGTGCAGGAGGCCCGGCGGAAGAGGACCCCTGTGCCCATCCCCCACACCTCGGCTGAGGTTGCGCCGGGTTGCCGCTGCAAGGCAGCACCCCAGGCCAAGTCACCGTGGGACCTTCCACCCAGATCACCAGTGGTGGGCAGTGTCCAGAAGGTCTCGCGGGGCCCGACCTGTGCGCCGGAGCTCGCAGCAGCTCCGTACTGGGACAGGGAGCCGACACCGCTGGGCCCGGAGATCGCGGAAAGAGAGAGGAAAAAGGCGGAGTTAGTGGCCCGTACGATCCGGGAAAAGGAGAGCCTCCGCCAAGCAACCTTCCGTATCCGGGGCCCGCTGTATGAAGGGCAGGTGAGGCGGTTTGATGTCCGCCGGGGCTATGGCTTTATCTATGAACCGGGCCTGGAGGCCGAAGTTTTTGTAGCCCGGCGGGATGTCAACGCCCACCTGCCGGAGGAGCATCCAGGCCGCAATCTGATGCCTTGAGACCTGGTGCAGTATACCCGGCACTGTGGGGAGAGGGGGTGGTTCGCATTGGATGCGAAGCTGAGGGGCAGCCAAGAAGCCCGAGTGTCCACCGCACCTCCTCCCCCAGCCGATACAGAAGAATCGGAGTAAGGGCAGCGGAGTCCCGTTGCAGTGTCCCCATTGGGACCACCAGTGTTAAAAGTACCGTTTAAAAGTTGAAAATGAATGATAAGAAAGAATGATTAACCGAAGTTCACCTGATTAACAAACCTTGATTCAAACCGGTCGTTGCCGGAACCGTTGTCCCCATGGGGACTGTTTTCAAGTTTTGTATAAGGGACTCCTTATGGACAAGCCTGAGAACTTGCAGGGCAACCACGAACTTGTGTCATGTAAAGAATTATGTTGTGGCTTTCACCGTTGCCGCCTCCGGAGAGGCAGATTGGAGGAAGGTCCCGCAGTGGAGCAGGCTGGGGCCCAGCCACCACCGGCACCGGTGGCGATCCTCTGGGGGTTTCAGGGGTTCCCCATGGACGTGGGTCCCCTGAAAAGGACAGAACCCGCTCGGGTAACTTGTGCTGGACTGGGGTCAAGGGGTGCTGCCTGTTTGCTTATGGGCAGCATCAGGGCCAGGTTACTTGGGTGGGAAAGAGCGGAAGCCAACACCGTTAGCAACGTTTAAGTAAGAGTACCTCCCGATGTGGGAAGATGTTATTATGCTTGTAATATGTTTACCGTTATCTTTTCCAGTTTGTAAAAATAAAACCGGTGATGGGTGGGCAGCCCGCGGATGGTCTGCATTTTACTAAGGGGGAATGTGGCGCCCTGGACAAGCCAGGTCGTCACAGAACAACACCTACACACATGTGGATGGATACCATGTTTGGCATAGGTGGTCTCCTTGACTGGAGACTGCCCTTCCCGTGGTTGTTCCTTCCCGGTGAAAGACCTGGCTAGTTTCCTGCCAGCGTTGAGAAACATGTGATGGTGTCTCCGCAGGCCTTCTTGCTTTGAATATTTCCCAGGGGGCATTGCTCTAGAATCACTGCGTTGAGAAACATGTGATGGTGTCTCCACAGTGGTGGATGTTGATCTCCCTAAGATCAACCATCCTTGCTCACATAGTCTTTTACTAGGCAATGTCCCACTAGCCAGATTCCTACTCCACACTGATGAGGGGCAAATACCCCGAAACGGCTGTCTGTGGATGGATACCATGTTTGGCATAGTTGGTCTCCTTGACTGGAGACTGCCCTTCCCGTGGTTGTTCCTTCCTGGTGAAAGACCTGGCTAGTTTCCTGCCAGCGTTGAGAAACATGTGATGGTGTCTCCGCAGGCCTTCTTGCTTTGAATATTTCCCAGGGGGCATTGCTCTAGAATCACTGCATTGAGAAACATGTGATGGTGTCTCCACAGTGGTGGATGTTGATCTCCCTAAGGTCAACCATCCTTGCTCACATAGTCTTTTACTAGGCAATGTCCCACTAGCCAGATTCCTACTCCACACTGATGAGGGGCAAATACCCCGAAACGGCTGTCTGTGGATGGATACCATGTTTGGCATAGGTGGTCTCCTTGACTGGAGACTGCCCTTCCTGTGGTTGTTCCTTCCCGGTGAAAGACCTGGCTAGTTTCCTGCCAGCGTTGAGAAACATGTGATGGTGTCTCCGCAGGCCTTCTTGCTTGGAATATTTCCCAGGGGGCATTGCTCTAGAATCACTGCGTTGAGAAACATGTGATGGTGTCTCCGCAGTGGTGGATGTTGATCTCCCTAAGGTCAACCATCCTTGCTCCCTGAGTGACTGAGCTGTGGATGAAGATTCACTGCACAGCATAGCCCAGTATCGCACAGGCACTCTCTTTCAATGCTTTCATTAACACAGCACTGCAAGCACGCACAATGCTTGGCTGTGACGTGCAGTGAAACTCTGCTCACAGCTCAGACACGCAGTGAAACTGGGTCCCGCCTCAGTGATGGACGTTCAACTTCCAATTCCGAAAGTTGATGCAACGTCACCAGACATCAGATGCAGCTGTAGCCGGGGGTTACATAATGAGGACTGCGCAGACAGCGATAGTGCGGGTCACAGTCACAATTGGAAACAGAAGGTATTTGGGAAAAGACTTCTTTCACAGCTTTAAATCGATGTGGCCACTTTACATTACAGTGGACCAAATCTTTAATGCACTAGAGCATCACCAAATAGGCGGTTTCATGTTTGTCTATTTACCTGCATCCATAAATGCTTGATGTGCTTGCAGATAGTAAAACTCTGCCATTTCATAGTTTTTCAGTTGGCTGTAGGCATATGCCAAGTTGCTGAGACACTGTCCTTGCGCATTCCTTTCTCCTAATGATCCTGCAATCAATCATAAAAGGAGGAAGTCAGATTGAGCACAATAATTTATTCTTGTATTTAGATACTTGTGTCCATAACAGAACTACTAATAAAGCAATACCAAGGATGACCTTATAGCCTCTATGTTCAAGTCACAAGGTATTACATGAAAGAAAAGTGAATATTATTAGTGTGACGCCCTGACAAAATCAGGGTGTCACAGAAGACTGCACTCCTCTTCCAGGTGCATTATTCTCTCCTCTTTGGTCCTCCATCACAATCCCCATACTGATACACAACACCAGCCATCAAAACCCTAGTCACCCCCTATGACAATAGGGACACACCAGTGGACGGGGCCAAGCCGATGGCGACACCCACCTAGGGGTTCTGAGGTGTTATGGGAGGAGCCAGTTTCAGTCAGAGAGTGATAGTTGAAGAGAGTTGACAGTTGAGTGAGAGACGGTAAACAGGGTAGTCAGGACTTGGAGCTCCTGGGCTTCCAGATGACTGGACAACTGACTAGGTGGCAGTCGGTAGACAGGGCCATAGGCGACGGAGATCCGGTCGCAGGAAACCTTAAGTGGATCGGGGCAGGGTCATAACCCGCCAGTATTGACAGCGGGAATCCATTCCGGAGCCGTGCACAGACAGAGTGCCTGGACCCTAGGGCGAGGAGCAGCTTTAAGCCCCTTACCAATTAACTACCGTATTTTTCGGACTATAAGACGCACCGGACTATAAGACGTACCCTTGTTTTAGAGGAGGAAAAAATAGAAAAAAAAATAAAATTAAAGTAAAAGAATCTGGTCATGACACACTGTTATTTTACAGCTGACAGTGTTACTGAGGTAATAATATCCCCAAATTCTGTCCTCATATCCCCCATTCTGGGTACCTTCCAGGTATATATGACCCCCATTGTGGAATATGTATGTTCCCCATCATTATATGTGTGATCCTCCAATCTGGTGAGTGTGTGTGTGTGTGTATGTGTGTGTGTGTATATGTGTATATATATAGTTATATTGTGTGTGTGTGTGTGTGTATATAGAGTTATATACTGTGTGTGTGTGTGTGTGTTTGTATATAGAGTTATATAGTGTGTGTGTGTGTATATAGTTATATAGTGTGTGTGTGTGTGTGTGTGTGTATATATGTGTATATATAGTTGTATTGTGTGTGTATATAGAGTTATATACTGTGTGTGTGTGTGTATATAGAGTTATATAGTGTGTGTGTGTGTGTGTATAGTTATATAGTGTGTGTGTGTGTATATAGTGTGTGTGTGTGTGTGTATATAAATATATATATGATCCATCCCATCCAGGTGTACAGTAATGCCTATACTATATTATTTATTGCCTTACTTTTACTGATGTGATGCTCACCATGGGGGCATGCGGAGTAGAATTTCAATATTTGCAGATGATACTAAACTCTGCAGGGTAATCAATACAGAGGAGGATAATTTTATATTACAGGGAGATTTATGTAAATTGGAGGATTGGGCTGAGAAGTGGCAATTGAAGTTTAATGTAGATAAATGTAAGGTCATGCACTTGGGTAGAGGAAATAACATTAAGGCTATGTGCGCACGTCGCGTAAAAACATGCAGTTACGCTGCGCTTTGTAGCGCAGCGTAACTGCATGCGTCCTGCGTCCCCTGCACAGTCTATGGAGACTGTGCAGGGGCCGTGCGCACGTGGCGTTTAAGAGCGCAGCGCTTCGGCTACTGCCGAAGCGCTGCGCAAAAAGAAGTGACATATCACTTCTTTCCTGCGCTTTGCCGGCAGCTCCTGCTCTGTCTATGGCAGGAGCTGCAGGCAGAGCGCATGGAATCGGCGCTCACTACGGACATTTCTGCAGCGATCTAAAGCGCACATGTGCTCTTCAGATCGCTGCAGAAATTTCTGCAGGGCTTGTACGCAACGTGCGCACATAGCCTTATGATTATGTACTTAATTGTAGAACACTGGGTAAAACAGACACAGAAAAAGACTTGGGTGTATGGGTGGATGGTAAACTTCACTTTAGTGGACAGTGTCAGGCAGCTGCTGCCAGGGCTAATAAAATAATGGGATGTATTAAAAGAGGTATAAGTGTTCATGAAAAAAATATAGTTCTACCTCTGTACAAGTCACTAGTGCGACCGCACTTAGAATACTGTGTACAATTCTGGTCACCGATATATAAGAAGGACATAGCTGAACTGGAGAGGGTGCAGAGAAGAGCGACCAAGATTATTAGAGGAATGGGTGGGCTGCAATACCAAGACAGGTTATTAAACTTGGGGTTATTTAGTTTGGAAAAACGAAGGCTTAGGGGGGATCTAATCACAATGTATAAATATATGAGGGGACAGTACAGAGACCTTTCCAAAGATCATTTTACACCTAGGCCTGCGACTGGAACACGGGGGCATCCGCTACGTCTTGAGGAAAGAAGGTTTAATCATAATCACAGACGAGGATTCTTTACTGTACGAGCAGTGAGACTATGGAACTCTCTGCCGCATGATGTTGTAATGAGTGATTCACTACTAACATTTAAGCAGAGCCTGGATGCCTTTCTTGAAAAATTTAATATTACCAGTTATGTATATTAGATTTTATGACAGGGTGTTGATCCAGGGAACTAATCTGATTGCCGTATGTGGAGTAAGGAAGGAAATTTTTTTCCCCATTGGAACTTGTTTGCCACATTGGGGTTTTTTTTGCCTTCCTCTGGATCAACATGTTAGGCTACGGGTTGAACTAGATGGACTTAGAGTCTCCCTTCAACCTTAAAAACTATGAAACTATGAAACCATGCTTCAGTTTGGTCCTGGCATTACAAACAAAGTCTACCATATCTCAAGGACCTGCAGTGATGTAATGAAGAGGCGGGCACTGTGCTGTTCTGTGCTGCTCTGGCCCACCCCTCTGCATTACATCATTGCAGGTCGTTGTCAGCTACGGGAGACTGTTTCTAGTGCAGAGGAAGGATCAAAGTGAAAGTAATTTGAGCCCTCAGCACAGAAACTGTGGCTGTGCTGTGAAGGTATGCCGTGCTCTGGCCCGGACACTGCAGTGATCTGCACTTCCCCCGGGCCAGAGATAACTGCAGCGGCAGCCTGCTCCTGCCTCCTTCACAGCGGACACACAGTCTCCCCAGCCTCTGCAGGAAGCCGGCGTCTGGAGAACCCACGTGTGACCGCTGTTTGCATTAAACAAGTATTCATTAGCTGCTCCTCACCCCCGCTGACTGCAGAGAGAGGTGGGCAGGGAGTAGCTAATGAATATTCACTAGAGTTGAGCGCGGTTCGCGGTTCGAGGTTCTCCAGTTCTAGGCTCAAGTGATTTTGGGGCCTGTTCTAGATCGAACTAGAACTCGAGCTTTTTGCAAAAGCTCGATAGTTCTAGAAACATTCGAGAACGGTTCTAGCAGCAAAAAAACAGCTAATTCCTAGCTTGGTTTCCGCTGTAATAGTGTAAGTCACTCTGTGAATCACACTATTATGACATTTCAGTGTATAGTGTGCGGGAACAGCGCCTTCAGATCACTGCTGTTTCTGTAATGGCGATCGCCATTTTTTTTTTTTTTCCTTGTCTTCCGTCCCTAAGCGCGCGCGTCTTGTGGGGCGGGCCAGCATGTCAGCCAATCCCAGACACACACACAGCTAAGTGGACTTTTAGCCAGAGAAGCAACGGCATGTGTGATAGGATGTCCATGTCACATGTCCCTGCATTATAAAACCGGACATTTTCCTCCAGGACGCCATTATCTCTTCTGCGTCTTTGGTGTCAGACATCACTGTCGCAGCTCCGTCCTTTGTCCTATCGCCGATACAGCTGTATGCGCTCCATACACAGCGCTGGACAGCATAGGGATAGCACTTTCTATCAGTCCTTTTAAGGGCTCAAACCGGTAGGGTCAGAGCCATAGGTGACAGGTCCTGAAAACAGCGACAGCGTATGTGTAGCAAAGGTCAGGGATTTCCTCCCTGCATTTCCCTATTAGGAGGGAATAGAAAGGCAGGCTTCCTTTCCTCTACTCAGAGCCCCACAATCCTGGCACTGTACCCTCCTGTCCTCTGCACACTCCAACTCATTATAACTAAGCCATTATACTAGCAAACACTCAGTGTACCTAGTGGCATCCTAAACGTGGCTATTGGACATTTGTCTAGTCACACTAGTGCAAAGACATTTGGAGCACCTCTGCCTGCATTGCACACTCCAATTCATTATAACTAAGCCATTATACTAGCAAACACTCAGTGTACCTAGTGGCATCCTAAACGTGGCTATTGGACTTTGCTATAGTCCCACTAGTGCAAAGACATTTGCAGCACCTCTGCCTGCATTGCACACTCCAACTCATTATAACTAAGCCATTATACTAGCAAACACTCAGTGTACCTAGTGGCATCCTAAACGTGGCTATTGGACTTTGCTATAGTCCCACTAGTGCAAAGACATTTGCAGCACCTCTGCCTGCATTGCACACTCCAATTCATTATAACTAAGCCATTATACTAGCAAACACTCAGTGTACCTAGTGGCATCCTAAACGTGGCTATTGGACTTTGCTATAGTCCCACTAGTGCAAAGACATTTGGAGCACCTCTGCCTGCATTGCACACTCCAATTCATTATAACTAAGCCATTATACTAGCAAACACTCAGTGTACCTAGTGGCATCCTAAACGTGGCTATTGGACTTTGCTATAATCCCACTAGTGCAAAGACATTTGCAGCACCTCTGCCTGCATTGCACACTCCAACTCATTATAACTAAGCCATTATACTAGCAAACACTCAGTGTACCTAGTAGCATCCTAAACGTGGCTATTGGACTTTGCTATAGTCCCACTAGTGCAAAGACATTTGCAGCACCTCTGCCTGCATTGCACACTCCAACTCATTATAACTAAGCCATTATACTAGCAAACACTCAGTGTACCTAGTGGCATCCTAAACGTGGCTATTGGACTTTGCTATAGTCCCACTAGTGCAAAGACATTTGCAGCACCTCTGCCTGCATTGCACACTCCAACTCATGATAACTAAGCCATTATACTAGCAAACACTCAGTGTACCTAGTGGCATCCTAAACGTGGCTATTGGACTTTGCTATAGTCCCACTAGTGCAAAGACATTTGCAGCACCTCTGCCTGCATTGCACACTCCAATTCATTATAACTAAGCCATTATACTAGCAAACACTCAGTGTACCTAGTGGCATCCTAAACGTGGCTATTGGACTTTGCTATAGTCCCACTAGTGCAAAGACATTTGCAGCACCTCTGCCTGCATTGCACACTCCAACTCATGATAACTAAGCCATTATACTAGCAAACACTCAGTGTACCTAGTGGCATCCTAAACGTGGCTATTGGACTTTGCTATAGTCCCACTAGTGCAAAGACATTTGCAGCACCTCTGCCTGCATTGCACACTCCAACTCATTATAACTAAGTCATTATACTAGCAAACACTCAGTGTACCTAGTGGCATCCTAAACGTGGCTATTGGACTTTGCTACAGTCCCACTAGTGCAAAGACATTTGCAGCACCTCTGCCTGCATTGCACACTCCAATTCATTATAACTAAGCCATTATACTAGCAAACACTCAGTGTACCTAGTGGCATCCTAAACGTGGCTATTGGACTTTGCTATAGTCCCACTAGTGCAAAGACATTTGGAGCACCTCTGCCTGCATTGCACACTCCAATTCATTATAACTAAGCCATTATACTAGCAAACACTCAGTGTACCTAGTGGCATCCTAAACGTGGCTATTGGACTTTGCTATAATCCCACTAGTGCAAAGACATTTGCAGCACCTCTGCCTGCATTGCACACTCCAACTCATGATAACTAAGCCATTATACTAGCAAACACTCAGTGTACCTAGTGGCATCCTAAACGTGGCTATTGGACTTTGCTATAGTCCCACTAGTGCAAAGACATTTGCAGCACCTCTGCCTGCATTGCACACTCCAACTCATTATAACTAAGCCATTATACTAGCAAACACTCAGTGTACCTAGTGGCATCCTAAACGTGGCTATTGGACTTTGCTATAGTCCCACTAGTGCAAAGACATTTGGAGCACCTCTGCCTGCATTGCACACTCCAATTCATTATAACTAAGCCATTATACTAGCAAACACTCAGTGTACCTAGTGGCATCCTAAACGTGGCTATTGGACTTTGCTATAATCCCACTAGTGCAAAGACATTTGCAGCACCTCTGCCTGCATTGCACACTCCAACTCATGATAACTAAGCCATTATACTAGCAAACACTCAGTGTACCTAGTGGCATCCTAAACGTGGCTATTGGACTTTGCTATAGTCCACTAGTGCAAAGACATTTGCAGCACCTCTGCCTGCATTGCACACTCCAACTCATTATAACTAAGCCATTATACTAGCAAACACTCAGTGTACCTAGTGGCATCCTAAACGTGGCTATTGGACTTTGCTATAGTCCACTAGTGCAAAGATATTTGCAGCACCTCTGCCTGCATTGCACACTCCAACTCATGATAACTAAGCCATTATACTAGCAAACACTCAGTGTACCTAGTAGCATCCTAAACGTGGCTATTGGACTTTGCTATAGTCCCACTAGTGCAAAGACATTTGCAGCACCTCTGCCTGCATTGCACACTCCAATTCATTATAACTAAGCCATTATACTTGCAAACACTCAGTGTACCTAGTGGCATCCTAAACGTGGCTATTGGACTTTGCTATAGTCCCACTAGTGCAAAGACATTTGCAGCACCTCTGCCTGCATTGCACACTCCAACTCATGATAACTAAGCCATTATACTAGCAAACACTCAGTGTACCTAGTGGCATCCTAAACGTGGCTATTGGACTTTGCTATAGTCCCACTAGTGCAAAGACATTTGCAGCACCTCTGCCTGCATTGCACACTCCAACTCATGATAACTAAGCCATTATACTAGCAAACACTCACTGTACCTAGTGGCATCCTAAACGTGGCTATTGGACTTTGCTATAGTCCCACTAGTGCAAAGACATTTGCAGCACCTCTGCCTGCATTGCACACTCCAATTCAATATAACTAAGCCATTATACTAGCAAACACTCAGTGTACCTAGTGGCATCCTAAATGTGGCTATTGGACTTTGCTATCGTCCCACTAGTGCAAAGACATTTGCAGCACCTCTGCCTGCATTGCACACTCCAACTCATGATAACTAAGCCATTATACTAGCAAACACTCAGTGTACCTAGTGGCATCCTAAACGTGGCTATTGGACTTTGCTATAGTCCCACTAGTGCAAAGACATTTGCAGCACCTCTGCCTGCATTGCACACTCCAACTCATGATACCTAAGCCATTATACTAGCAAACACTCAGTGTACCTAGTGGCATCCTAAACGTGGCTATTGGACTTTGCTATAGTCCCACTAGTGCAAAGACATTTGCAGCACCTCTGCCTGCATTGCACACTCCAACTCATGATAACTAAGCCATTATACTAGCAAACACTCAGTGTACCTAGTGGCATCCTAAACGTGGCTATTGGACTTTGCTATAGTCCCACTAGTGCAAAGACATTTGCAGCACCTCTGCCTGCATTGCACACTCCAATTCATTATAACTAAGCCATTATACTAGCATACACTCACTGTACCTAGTGGCATCCTAAACGTGGCTATTGGACTTTGCTATAGTCCCACTAGTGCAAAGACATTTGCAGCACCTCTGCCTGCATTGCACACTCCAACTCATGATAACTAAGCCATTATACTAGCAAACACTCAGTGTACCTAGTGGCATCCTAAACGTGGCTATTGGACTTTGCTATAGTCCCACTAGTGCAAAGACATTTGCAGCACCTCTGCCTGCATTGCACACTCCAACTCATGATAACTAAGCCATTATACTAGCAAACACTCACTGTACCTAGTGGCATCCTAAACGTGGCTATTGGACTTTGCTATAGTCCCACTAGTGCAAAGACATTTGCAGCACCTCTGCCTGCATTGCACACTCCAATTCAATATAACTAAGCCATTATACTAGCAAACACTCAGTGTACCTAGTGGCATCCTAAATGTGGCTATTGGACTTTGCTATAGTCCCACTAGTGCAAAGACATTTGCAGCACCTCTGCCTGCATTGCACACTCCAACTCATGATAACTAAGCCATTATACTAGCAAACACTCAGTGTACCTAGTGGCATCCTAAACGTGGCTATTGGACTTTGCTATAGTCCCACTAGTGCAAAGACATTTGCAGCACCTCTGCCTGCATTGCACACTCCAATTCATTATAACTAAGCCATTATACTAGCATACACTCACTGTACCTAGTGGCATCCTAAACGTGGCTATTGGACTTTGCTATAGTCCCACTAGTGCAAAGACATTTGCAGCACCTCTGCCTGCATTGCACACTCCAATTCATTATAACTAAGCCATTATACTAGCAAACACTCAGTGTACCTAGTGGCATCCTAAACGTGGCTATTGGACTTTTCTATAGTCCCACTAGTGCAAAGACATTTGCAGCACCTCTGCCTGCATTGCACACTCCAACTCATGATAACTAAGCCATTATACTAGCAAACACTCAGTGTACCTAGTGGCATCCTAAACGTGGCTATTGGACTTTGCTATAGTCCCACTAGTTCAAAGACATTTGCAGCACCTCTGCCTGCATTGCACACTCCAATTCATTATAGCTAAGCCATTATACTAGCAAACACTCAGTGTACCTAGTGGCATCCTAAACGTGGCTATTGGACTTTGCTATAGTCCCACTAGTTCAAAGACATTTGCAGCACCTCTGCCTGCATTGCACACTCCAATTCATTATAGCTAAGCCATTATACTAGCAAACACTCAGTGTACCTAGTGGCATCCTAAACGTGGCTATTGGACATTTGTCTAGTCACACTAGTGCAAAGACATTTGGAGCACCTCTGCCTGCATTGCACACTCCAATTCATTATAACTAAGCCATTATACTAGCAAACACTCAGTGTACCTAGTGGCATCCTAAACGTGGCTATTGGACTTTGCTATAGTCCCACTAGTGCAAAGACATTTGCAGCACCTCTGCCTGCATTGCACACTCCAACTCATTATAACTAAGCCATTATACTAGCAAACACTCAGTGTACCTAGTGGCATCCTAAACGTGGCTATTGGACTTTGCTATAGTCCCACTAGTGCAAAGACATTTGCAGCACCTCTGCCTGCATTGCACACTCCAATTCATTATAACTAAGCCATTATACTAGCAAACACTCAGTGTACCTAGTGGCATCCTAAACGTGGCTATTGGACTTTGCTATAGTCCCACTAGTGCAAAGACATTTGGAGCACCTCTGCCTGCATTGCACACTCCAATTCATTATAACTAAGCCATTATACTAGCAAACACTCAGTGTACCTAGTGGCATCCTAAACGTGGCTATTGGACTTTGCTATAATCCCACTAGTGCAAAGACATTTGCAGCACCTCTGCCTGCATTGCACACTCCAACTCATTATAACTAAGCCATTATACTAGCAAACACTCAGTGTACCTAGTAGCATCCTAAACGTGGCTATTGGACTTTGCTATAGTCCCACTAGTGCAAAGACATTTGCAGCACCTCTGCCTGCATTGCACACTCCAACTCATTATAACTAAGCCATTATACTAGCAAACACTCAGTGTACCTAGTGGCATCCTAAACGTGGCTATTGGACTTTGCTATAGTCCCACTAGTGCAAAGACATTTGCAGCACCTCTGCCTGCATTGCACACTCCAACTCATGATAACTAAGCCATTATACTAGCAAACACTCAGTGTACCTAGTGGCATCCTAAACGTGGCTATTGGACTTTGCTATAGTCCCACTAGTGCAAAGACATTTGCAGCACCTCTGCCTGCATTGCACACTCCAATTCATTATAACTAAGCCATTATACTAGCAAACACTCAGTGTACCTAGTGGCATCCTAAACGTGGCTATTGGACTTTGCTATAGTCCCACTAGTGCAAAGACATTTGCAGCACCTCTGCCTGCATTGCACACTCCAACTCATGATAACTAAGCCATTATACTAGCAAACACTCAGTGTACCTAGTGGCATCCTAAACGTGGCTATTGGACTTTGCTATAGTCCCACTAGTGCAAAGACATTTGCAGCACCTCTGCCTGCATTGCACACTCCAACTCATTATAACTAAGTCATTATACTAGCAAACACTCAGTGTACCTAGTGGCATCCTAAACGTGGCTATTGGACTTTGCTATAGTCCCACTAGTGCAAAGACATTTGCAGCACCTCTGCCTGCATTGCACACTCCAATTCATTATAACTAAGCCATTATACTAGCAAACACTCAGTGTACCTAGTGGCATCCTAAACGTGGCTATTGGACTTTGCTATAGTCCCACTAGTGCAAAGACATTTGGAGCACCTCTGCCTGCATTGCACACTCCAATTCATTATAACTAAGCCATTATACTAGCAAACACTCAGTGTACCTAGTGGCATCCTAAACGTGGCTATTGGACTTTGCTATAATCCCACTAGTGCAAAGACATTTGCAGCACCTCTGCCTGCATTGCACACTCCAACTCATGATAACTAAGCCATTATACTAGCAAACACTCAGTGTACCTAGTGGCATCCTAAACGTGGCTATTGGACTTTGCTATAGTCCCACTAGTGCAAAGACATTTGCAGCACCTCTGCCTGCATTGCACACTCCAACTCATTATAACTAAGCCATTATACTAGCAAACACTCAGTGTACCTAGTGGCATCCTAAACGTGGCTATTGGACTTTGCTATAGTCCCACTAGTGCAAAGACATTTGGAGCACCTCTGCCTGCATTGCACACTCCAATTCATTATAACTAAGCCATTATACTAGCAAACACTCAGTGTACCTAGTGGCATCCTAAACGTGGCTATTGGACTTTGCTATAATCCCACTAGTGCAAAGACATTTGCAGCACCTCTGCCTGCATTGCACACTCCAACTCATGATAACTAAGCCATTATACTAGCAAACACTCAGTGTACCTAGTGGCATCCTAAACGTGGCTATTGGACTTTGCTATAGTCCCACTAGTGCAAAGACATTTGCAGCACCTCTGCCTGCATTGCACACTCCAACTCATTATAACTAAGCCATTATACTAGCAAACACTCAGTGTACCTAGTGGCATCCTAAACGTGGCTATTGGACTTTGCTATAGTCCCACTAGTGCAAAGATATTTGCAGCACCTCTGCCTGCATTGCACACTCCAACTCATGATAACTAAGCCATTATACTAGCAAACACTCAGTGTACCTAGTAGCATCCTAAACGTGGCTATTGGACTTTGCTATAGTCCCACTAGTGCAAAGACATTTGCAGCACCTCTGCCTGCATTGCACACTCCAATTCATTATAACTAAGCCATTATACTTGCAAACACTCAGTGTACCTAGTGGCATCCTAAACGTGGCTATTGGACTTTGCTATAGTCCCACTAGTGCAAAGACATTTGCAGCACCTCTGCCTGCATTGCACACTCCAACTCATGATAACTAAGCCATTATACTAGCAAACACTCAGTGTACCTAGTGGCATCCTAAACGTGGCTATTGGACTTTGCTATAGTCCCACTAGTGCAAAGACATTTGCAGCACCTCTGCCTGCATTGCACACTCCAACTCATGATAACTAAGCCATTATACTAGCAAACACTCACTGTACCTAGTGGCATCCTAAACGTGGCTATTGGACTTTGCTATAGTCCCACTAGTGCAAAGACATTTGCAGCACCTCTGCCTGCATTGCACACTCCAATTCAATATAACTAAGCCATTATACTAGCAAACACTCAGTGTACCTAGTGGCATCCTAAATGTGGCTATTGGACTTTGCTATCGTCCCACTAGTGCAAAGACATTTGCAGCACCTCTGCCTGCATTGCACACTCCAACTCATGATAACTAAGCCATTATACTAGCAAACACTCAGTGTACCTAGTGGCATCCTAAACGTGGCTATTGGACTTTGCTATAGTCCCACTAGTGCAAAGACATTTGCAGCACCTCTGCCTGCATTGCACACTCCAACTCATGATACCTAAGCCATTATACTAGCAAACACTCAGTGTACCTAGTGGCATCCTAAACGTGGCTATTGGACTTTGCTATAGTCCCACTAGTGCAAAGACATTTGCAGCACCTCTGCCTGCATTGCACACTCCAACTCATGATAACTAAGCCATTATACTAGCAAACACTCAGTGTACCTAGTGGCATCCTAAACGTGGCTATTGGACTTTGCTATAGTCCCACTAGTGCAAAGACATTTGCAGCACCTCTGCCTGCATTGCACACTCCAATTCATTATAACTAAGCCATTATACTAGCATACACTCACTGTACCTAGTGGCATCCTAAACGTGGCTATTGGACTTTGCTATAGTCCCACTAGTGCAAAGACATTTGCAGCACCTCTGCCTGCATTGCACACTCCAACTCATGATAACTAAGCCATTATACTAGCAAACACTCAGTGTACCTAGTGGCATCCTAAACGTGGCTATTGGACTTTGCTATAGTCCCACTAGTGCAAAGACATTTGCAGCACCTCTGCCTGCATTGCACACTCCAACTCATGATAACTAAGCCATTATACTAGCAAACACTCACTGTACCTAGTGGCATCCTAAACGTGGCTATTGGACTTTGCTATAGTCCCACTAGTGCAAAGACATTTGCAGCACCTCTGCCTGCATTGCACACTCCAATTCAATATAACTAAGCCATTATACTAGCAAACACTCAGTGTACCTAGTGGCATCCTAAATGTGGCTATTGGACTTTGCTATAGTCCCACTAGTGCAAAGACATTTGCAGCACCTCTGCCTGCATTGCACACTCCAACTCATGATAACTAAGCCATTATACTAGCAAACACTCAGTGTACCTAGTGGCATCCTAAACGTGGCTATTGGACTTTGCTATAGTCCCACTAGTGCAAAGACATTTGCAGCACCTCTGCCTGCATTGCACACTCCAATTCATTATAACTAAGCCATTATACTAGCATACACTCACTGTACCTAGTGGCATCCTAAACGTGGCTATTGGACTTTGCTATAGTCCCACTAGTGCAAAGACATTTGCAGCACCTCTGCCTGCATTGCACACTCCAATTCATTATAACTAAGCCATTATACTAGCAAACACTCAGTGTACCTAGTGGCATCCTAAACGTGGCTATTGGACTTTTCTATAGTCCCACTAGTGCAAAGACATTTGCAGCACCTCTGCCTGCATTGCACACTCCAACTCATGATAACTAAGCCATTATACTAGCAAACACTCAGTGTACCTAGTGGCATCCTAAACGTGGCTATTGGACTTTGCTATAGTCCCACTAGTTCAAAGACATTTGCAGCACCTCTGCCTGCATTGCACACTCCAATTCATTATAGCTAAGCCATTATACTAGCAAACACTCAGTGTACCTAGTGGCATCCTAAACGTGGCTATTGGACTTTGCTATAGTCCCACTAGTGCAAATACATTTGCAGCACCTCTGCCTGCATTTCACACTCCAACTCATTATAACTAAGCCATTATACTAGCAAACACTCAGTGTACCTAGTGGCATCCTAAACGTGGCTATTGGACTTTGCTATAGTCCCACTAGTGCAAAGACATTTGCAGCACCTCTGCCTGCATTGCACACTCCAACTCATGATAACTAAGCCATTATACTAGCAAACACTCAGTGTACCTAGTGGCATCCTAAAAGTGGCTATTGGACATTTGTCTAGTCACACTAGTGCAAAGACATTTGGAGCACCTCTGCCTGCATTGCACACTCCAATTCATTATAACTAAGCCATTATACTAGCAAACACTCAGTGTACCTAGTGGCATCCTAAACGTGGCTATTGGACTTTGCTATAGTCCCACTAGTGCAAAGACATTTGCAGCACCTCTGCCTGCATTGCACACTCCAATTCATTATAACTAAGCCATTATACTAGCAAACACTCAGTGTACCTAGTGGCATCCTAAACGTGGCTATTGGACTTTGCTATAGTCCCACTAGTGCAAAGACATTTGCAGCACCTCTGCCTGCATTGCACACTCCAATTCATTATAACTAAGCCATTATACTAGCAAACACTCAGTGTACCTAGTGGCATCCTAAACGTGGCTATTGGACTTTGCTATAGTCCCACTAGTGCAAAGACATTTGCAGCACCTCTGCCTGCATTGCACACTCCAAGTCATGATAACTAAGCCATTATACTAGCAAACACTCAGTGTACCTAGTGGCATCCTAAACGTGGCTATTGGACTTTGCTATAGTCCCACTAGTGCAAAGACATTTGCAGCACCTCTGCCTGCATTGCACACTCCAATTCATTATAACTAAGCCATTATACTAGCATACACTCACTGTACCTAGTGGCATCCTAAACGTGGCTATTGGACTTTGCTATAGTCCCACTAGTGCAAAGACATTTGCAGCACCTCTGCCTGCATTGCACACTCCAATTCATTATAACTAAGCCATTATACTAGCAAACACTCAGTGTACCTAGTGGCATCCTAAACGTGGCTATTGGACTTTGCTATAGTCCCACTAGTGCAAAGACATTTGCAGCACCTCTGCCTGCATTGCACACTCCAACTCATGATAACTAAGCCATTATACTAGCAAACACTCAGTGTACCTAGTGGCATCCTAAACGTGGCTATTGGACTTTGCTATAGTCCCACTAGTTCAAAGACATTTGCAGCACCTCTGCCTGCATTGCACACTCCAATTCATTATAGCTAAGCCATTATACTAGCAAACACTCAGTGTACCTAGTGGCATCCTAAACGTGGCTATTGGACTTTGCTATAGTCCCACTAGTGCAAATACATTTGCAGCACCTCTGCCTGCATTTCACACTCCAACTCATTATAACTAAGTCATTATACTAGCAAACACTCAGTGTACCTAGTGGCATCCTAAACGTGGCTATTGGACTTTGCTATAGTCCCACTAGTGCAAAGACATTTGCAGCACCTCTGCCTGCATTGCACACTCCAACTCATGATAACTAAGCCATTATACTAGCAAACACTCAGTGTACCTAGTGGCATCCTAAAAGTGGCTATTGGACATTTGTCTAGTCACACTAGTGCAAAGACATTTGGAGCACCTCTGCCTGCATTGCACACTCCAATTCATTATAACTAAGCCATTATACTAGCAAACACTCAGTGTACCTAGTGGCATCCTAAACGTGGCTATTGGACTTTGCTATAGTCCCACTAGTGCAAAGACATTTGCAGCACCTCTGCCTGCATTGCACACTCCAACTCATTATAACTAAGCCATTATACTAGCAAACACTCAGTGTACCTAGTGGCATCCTAAACGTGGCTATTGGACTTTGCTATAGTCCCACTAGTGCAAAGACATTTGCAGCACCTCTGCCTGCATTGCACACTCCAATTCATTATAACTAAGCCATTATACTAGCAAACACTCAGTGTACCTAGTGGCATCCTAAACGTGGCTATTGGACTTTGCAATAGTCCCACTAGTGCAAAGACATTTGCAGCACCTCTGCCTGCATTGCACACTCCAACTCATTATAACTAAGCCATTATACTAGCAAACACTCAGTGTACCTAGTCTCATCCTAAACGTGGCTATTGGACTTTGCTATAGTCCCACTAGTGCAAAGACATTTGCAGCACCTCTGCCTGCATTGCACACTCCAATTCATTATAACTAAGCCATTATACTAGCAAACACTCAGTGTACCTAGTGGCATCCTAAACGTGGCTATTGGACTTTGCTATAGTCCCACTAGTGCAAAGACATTTGCAGCACCTCTGCCTGCATTGCACACTCCAACTCATGATAACTAAGCCATTATACTAGCAAACACTCAGTGTACCTAGTGGCATCCTAAACGTGGCTATTGGACTTTGCTATAGTCCCACTATTGCAAAGACATTTGCAGCACCTCTGCCTGCATTGCACACTCCAACTCATGATAACTAAGTCATTATACTAGCAAACACTCAGTGTACCTAGTGGCATCCTAAACGTGGCTATTGGACTTTGCTATAGTCCCACTAGTGCAAAGACATTTGCAGCACCTCTGCCTGCATTGCACACTCCAATTCATTATAACTAAGCCATTATACTAGCAAACACTCAGTGTACCTAGTGGCATCCTAAACGTGGCTATTGGACTTTGCTATAGTCCCACTAGTGCAAAGACATTTGCAGCACCTCTGCCTGCATTGCACACTCCAACTCATTATAACTAAGCCATTATACTAGCAAACACTCAGTGTACCTAGTGGCATCCTAAACGTGGCTATTGGACTTTGCTATAGTCCCACTAGTGCAAAGACATTTGCAGCACCTCTGCCTGCATTGCACACTCCAACTCATGATAACTAAGTCATTATACTAGCAAACACTCAGTGTACCTAGTGGCATCCTAAACGTGGCTATTGGACTTTGCTATAGTCCCACTAGTGCAAAGACATTTGCAGCACCTCTGCCTGCATTGCACACTCCAATTCATTATAACTAAGCCATTATACTAGCAAACACTCAGTGTACCTAGTGGCATCCTAAACGTGGCTATTGGACTTTGCTATAGTCCCACTAGTGCAAAGACATTTGGAGCACCTCTGCCTGCATTGCACACTCCAATTCATTATAACTAAGCCATTATACTAGCAAACACTCAGTGTACCTAGTGGCATCCTAAACGTGGCTATTGGACTTTGCTATAATCCCACTAGTGCAAAGACATTTGCAGCACCTCTACCTGCATTGCACACTCCAACTCATGATAACTAAGCCATTATACTAGCAAACACTCAGTGTACCTAGTGGCATCCTAAACGTGGCTATTGGACTTTGCTATAGTCCCACTAGTGCAAAGACATTTGCAGCACCTCTGCCTGCATTGCACACTCCAACTCATTATAACTAAGCCATTATACTAGCAAACACTCAGTGTACCTAGTGGCATCCTAAACGTGGCTATTGGACTTTGCTATAGTCCCACTAGTGCAAAGACATTTGCAGCACCTCTGCCTGCATTGCACACTCCAACTCATGATAACTAAGCCATTATACTAGCAAACACTCAGTGTACCTAGTAGCATCCTAAACGTGGCTATTGGACTTTGCTATAGTCCCACTAGTGCAAAGACATTTGCAGCACCTCTGCCTGCATTGCACACTCCAATTCATTATAACTAAGCCATTATACTAGCAAACACTCAGTGTACCTAGTGGCATCCTAAACGTGGCTATTGGACTTTGCTATAGTCCCACTAGTGCAAAGACATTTGCAGCACCTCTGCCTGCATTGCACACTCCAACTCATGATAACTAAGCCATTATACTAGCAAACACTCAGTGTACCTAGTGGCATCCTAAACGTGGCTATTGGACTTTGCTATAGTCCCACTAGTGCAAAGACATTTGCAGCACCTCTGCCTGCATTGCACACTCCAACTCATGATAACTAAGCCATTATACTAGCAAACACTCAGTGTACCTAGTGGCATCCTAAACGTGGCTATTGGACTTTGCTATAGTCCCACTAGTGCAAAGACATTTGCAGCACCTCTGCCTGCATTGCACACTCCAATTCATTATAACTAAGCCATTATACTAGCATACACTCACTGTACCTAGTGGCATCCTAAACGTGGCTATTGGACTTTGCTATAGTCCCACTAGTGCAAAGACATTTGCAGCACCTCTGCCTGCATTGCACACTCCAACTCATGATAACTAAGCCATTATACTAGCAAACACTCAGTGTACCTAGTGGCATCCTAAACGTGGCTATTGGACTTTGCTATAGTCCCACTAGTGCAAAGACATTTGCAGCACCTCTGCCTGCATTGCACACTCCAATTCATTATAACTAAGCCATTATACTAGCAAACACTCAGTGTACCTAGTGGCATCCTAAACGTGGCTATTGGACTTTGCTATAGTCCCACTAGTGCAAAGACATTTGCAGCACCTCTGCCTGCATTGCACACTCCAACTCATGATAACTAAGCCATTATATTAGCAAACACTCAGTGTACCTAGTGGCATCCTAAACGTGGCTATTGGACTTTGCTATAGTCCCACTAGTTCAAAGACATTTGCAGCACCTCTGCCTGCATTGCACACTCCAATTCATTATAGCTAAGCCATTATACTAGCAAACACTCAGTGTACCTAGTGGCATCCTAAACGTGGCTATTGGACTTTGCTATAGTCCCACTAGTGCAAAGACATTTGCAGCACCTCTGCCTGCATTGCACACTCCAACTCATTATAACTAAGCCATTATACTAGCAAACACTCAGTGTACCTAGTGGCATCCTAAACGTGGCTATTGGACTTTGCTATAGTCCCACTAGTGCAAAGACATTTGCAGCACCTCTGCCTGCATTGCACACTCCAACTCATGATAACTAAGCCATTATACTAGCAAACACTCAGTGTACCTAGTGGCATCCTAAAAGTGGCTATTGGACATTTGTCTAGTCACATTAGTGAAAAGACATTTGGAGCACCTCTGCCTGCATTGCACACTCCAATTCATTATAACTAAGCCATTATACTAGCAAACACTCAGTGTACCTAGTGGCATCCTAAACGTGGCTATTGGACTTTGCTATAGTCCCACTAGTGCAAAGACATTTGCAGCACCTCTGCCTGCATTGCACACTCCAACTCATTATAACTAAGCCATTATACTAGCAAACACTCAGTGTACCTAGTGGCATCCTAAACGTGGCTATTGGACTTTGCTATAGTCCCACTAGTGCAAAGACATTTGCAGCACCTCTGCCTGCATTGCACACTCCAATTCATTATAACTAAGCCATTATACTAGCAAACACTCAGTGTACCTAGTGGCATCCTAAACGTGGCTATTGGACTTTGCAATAGTCCCACTAGTGCAAAGACATTTGCAGCACCTCTGCCTGCATTGTACACATCAACTCATGATAACTAAGCCATTATACTAGCAAACACTCAGTGTACCTAGTGGCATCCTAAACGTGGCTATTGGACTTTGCTATAGTCCCACTAGTGCAAAGACATTTGCAGCACCTCTGCCTGCATTGCACACTCCAACTCATTATAACTAAGCCATTATACTAGCAAACACTCAGTGTACCTAGTGGCATCCTAAACGTGGCTATTGGACTTTGCTATAGTCCCACTAGTGCAAAGACATTTGCAGCACCTCTGCCTGCATTGCACACTCCAACTCATGATAACTAAGCCATTATACTAGCAAACACTCAGTGTACCTAGTGGCATCCTAAACGTGGCTATTGGACTTTGCTATAGTCCCACTAGTGCAAAGACATTTGCAGCACCTCTGCCTGCATTGCACACTCCAATTCATTATAACTAAGCCATTATACTAGCAAACACTCAGTGTACCTAGTGGCATCCTAAACGTGGCTATTGGACTTTGCTATAGTCCCACTAGTGCAAAGACATTTGCAGCACCTCTGCCTGCATTGCACACTCCAACTCATTATAACTAAGCCATTATACTAGCAAACACTCAGTGTACCTAGTGGCATCCTAAACGTGGCTATTGGACATTTGTCTAGTCACACTAGTGCAAAGACATTTGGAGCACCTCTGCCTGCATTGCACACTCCAATTCATTATAACTAAGCCATTATACTAGCAAACACTCAGTGTACCTAGTGGCATCCTAAACGTGGCTATTGGACTTTGCTATAGTCCCACTAGTGCAAAGACATTTGCAGCACCTCTGCCTGCATTGCACACTCCAACTCATGATAACTAAGCCATTATACTAGCAAACACTCAGTGTACCTAGTCTCATCCTAAACGTGGCTATTGGACTTTGCTATAGTCCCACTAGTGCAAAGACATTTGCAGCACCTCTGCCTGCATTGCACACTCCAACTCATTATAACTAAGCCATTATACTAGCAAACACTCAGTGTACCTAGTGGCATCCTAAACGTGACTATTGGACTTTGCTATAGTCCCACTAGTGCAAAGACATTTGCAGCACCTCTGCCTGCATTGCACACTCCAACTCATTATAACTAAGCAATTATACTAGCAAACACTCAGTGTACCTAGTGGCATCCTAAACGTGGCTATTGGACTTTGCTATAGTCCCACTAGTGCAAAGACATTTGCAGCACCTCTGCCTGCATTGCACACTCCAACTCATGATAACTAAGCCATTATACTAGCAAACACTCAGTGTACCTAGTCTCATCCTAAACGTGGCTATTGGACTTTGCTATAGTCCCACTAGTGCAAAGACATTTGCAGCACCTCTGCCTGCATTGCACACTCCAACTCATTATAACTAAGCCATTATACTAGCAAACACTCAGTGTACCTAGTGGCATCCTAAACGTGGCTATTGGACTTTGCTATAGTCCCACTAGTGCAAAGACATTTGCAGCACCTCTGCCTGCATTGTACACATCAACTCATGATAACTAAGCCATTATACTAGCAAACACTCAGTGTACCTAGTGGCATCCTAAACGTGGCTATTGGACTTTGCTATAGTCCCACTAGTGCAAAGACATTTGCAGCACCTCTGCCTGCATTGCACACTCCAACTCATTATAACTAAGCCATTATACTAGCAAACACTCAGTGTACCTAGTGGCATCCTAAACGTGACTATTGGACTTTGCTATAGTCCCACTAGTGCAAAGACATTTGCAGCACCTCTGCCTGCATTGCACACTCCAACTCATTATAACTAAGCAATTATACTAGCAAACACTCAGTGTACCTAGTGGCATCCTAAACGTGGCTATTGGACATTTGTCTAGTCACACTAGTGCAAAGACATTTGGAGCACCTCTGCCTGCATTGCACACTCCAATTCATTATAACTAAGCCATTATACTAGCAAACACTCAGTGTACCTAGTGGCATCCTAAACGTGGCTATTGGACTTTGCTATAGTCCCACTAGTGCAAAGACATTTGCAGCACCTCTGCCTGCATTGCACACTCCAACTCATGATAACTAAGCCATTATACTAGCAAACACTCAGTGTACCTAGTGGCATCCTAAACATGGCTATTGGACTTTGCTATAGTCCCACTAGTGCAAAGACATTTGCAGCACCTCTGCCTGCATTGCACACTCCAATTCATTATAACTAAGCCATTATACTAGCAAACACTCAGTGTACCTAGTGGCATCCTAAACGTGGCTATTGGACTTTGCTATAGTCCCACTAGTGCAAAGACATTTGCAGCACCTCTGCCTGCATTGCACACTCCAACTCATTATAACTAAGCCATTATACTAGCAAACACTCAGTGTACCTAGTGGCATCCTAAACGTGGCTATTGGACTTTGCTATAGTCCCACTAGTGCAAAGACATTTGCAGCACCTCTGCCTGCATTGCATACTCCAACTCATGATAACTAAGCCATTATACTAGCAAACACTCAGTGTACCTAGTGGCATCCTAAACGTGGCTATTGGACTTTGCTATAGTCCCACTAGTGCAAAGACATTTGCAGCACCTCTGCCTGCATTGCACACTCCAATTCATTATAACTAAGCCATTATACTAGCAAACACTCAGTGTACCTAGTGGCATCCTAAACGTGGCTATTGGACTTTGCTATAGTCCCACTAGTGCAAAGACATTTGCAGCACCTCTGCCTGTGTTGCACACTCCAACTCATTATAACTAAGCCATTATACTAGCAAACACTCAGTGTACCTAGTGGCATCCTAAACGTGGCTATTGGACTTTGCTATAGTCCCACTAGTGCAAAGACATTTGCAGCACCTCTGCCTGCATTGCACACTCCAACTCATTATAACTAAGCCATTATACTAGCAAACACTAAGTGTACCTAGTGGCATCCTAAACGTGGCTATTGGACTTTGCTATAGTCCCACTAGTGCAAAGACATTTGCAGCACCTCTGCCTGCATTGCACACTCCAATTCAATATAACTAAGCCATTATACTAGCAAACACTCAGTGTACCTAGTGGCATCCTAAACGTGGCTATTGGACTTTGCTATAGTCCCACTAGTGCAAAGACATTTGCAGCACCTCTGCCTGCATTGCACACTCCAACTCATTATAACTAAGCCATTATACTAGCAAACACTCAGTGTACCTAGTGGCATCCTAAACGTGGCTATTGGACATTTGTCTAGTCACACTAGTGCAAAGACATTTGGAGCACCTCTGCCTGCATTGCACACTCCAATTCATTATAACTAAGCCATTATACTAGCAATTTTTGCTGCCAGTTTAAGGGCCGTAGTTGCATTGTCAGGGATATTTATTCTTTATTATTCTGCTGTTAATAAAGCTAGACCACCACTGCAATCTACACCACCTCTCAATTGTTACTACCACATTTTCAGTCCACAATCTTGTCGCAATCAACATGAGTGGCAAAATGACAGATGCTGGTGGAAAGGGGAAGAGGCGTGGTGGAAAAGGCAAAAAAGGTTTTGTCCGTGGGGAAGGTGGCAAAGCTCCATTATCATCTGCTGAAGATAGACCATCTACCAGCAAAAGTAAGATGTCTACTACTTACCGTGGACAATCCAATGTGCTCCCTTTTTTACGGACACGAACAACAGGAACAAAGGTAGATGATGGCCAAAAAAGGAAAATGCTTGAATGGATCTCAAGTGGTCCAACAAGTGCCCTCTCAGCCACTTCAAGTACCGCATCCAAAAAACACCAGTCCTCTGAGTTGTCATCCCAATCAAACTTGCTTTCTCCCAGCTCTGAAGTCTCCATCAGCCCTGCACAGTATGGTGGAACTGAGATGGCTGAGTCTGCAGAGCTGTTCAGTCACACTATAGCCTGGGAATCAGAGGTCTGCTCCCAAGCTACAGTGAGTACAGACCAGGAAATGGTCTGCAGTGATGCCCAGAACCTTTGTGACTCTGATTCAGGCCGTGAGGACCAAGTTTCTGAGCATAATGTTGACCCTTTGTCACAAACTGTAACACCTGTGGTTATAGACAATGAGGAACATACTGATGAAGATGAGACGCAGATACCCGATTGGGATGACAACTTAAATATTCGGTCAGGGCAAGAAGAGGCTCGGTCTGAGGGGGAGGGGAGTGCAAACACAACAATTGATGATGAAGTTCTAGATCCCACCTACTGTCAACCCACAGTCAGGCACTCGAGGAGGTCAACAGAGGTGGTGGAGGAGGATGCAACTGATGACGAAGTTACCTGCGCCTTCCTGGACAGAGTCGGGGTACTGGTAGCACGTCTACAACTGCATCCTCAGCCACCACTCTGCCTCTGAGCATTATTCGGGGTGGATCAACAGGTCGCATGGCCTCTAAGCCTTGCCTAGCCTGGTCCTTTTTTGACATAGAAAAAGATCGCCCAAATTATGTGATCTGTAAAATTTGTCATGGTTCTCTTAGTAGAGGTCAAAACCTCAGCAGTTTGACAACTTCTTCCATGAATCGTCACATGAATAAATATCATATGGCCCGGTGGGAAGCTCACCGTGCTGCAATGCGGCCTAGCGGAGCGAACCATCCACCGCCTGTCCCTTCCAGTGCATCCGCACGCTCGTCATCTTCTAGGACTGTGGGGACAGCTGTCACACCTGTTTTTCCACCCACAACTTCCACCACTGTAACCGCAACAGGCAGTTTGCTTGGTAGGTCGTCAGTTGTTTTGGAAGGGGAAACAAGTGAGTGTGTACAGCTCTCTCAGACATCGATAGCACCAACTTTGGATGAAGGCAACATCATGTCTCCGCCTGCACTTTCCTCACAAACCTGCATTTTTCCAGGGACACCCTACTCAACACCGTCTACACACAGCAGCCAGATCTCTGTCCCTCAGATGTGGACAAATAAAAGGCCATTTCCTGCGACCCATGACAAAGCTAAGAGGTTGACTCTATCCCTCTGTAAGCTGTTGGCTACAGAAATGCTGCCTTTCCGCCTAGTGGACACACAGGATTTTAGAGACCTTATGTCTGTCGCTGTGCCCCAGTACCAGATGCCTAGTCGCCACTACTTCTCTAAGAAAGGTGTGCCCGCGCTACACCAGCATGTCGCACACAACATCACCGCTTCCTTGAGAAACTCTGTGTGTGAACGGGTGCATTTCACCACCGATACTTGGACCAGTAAGCATGGACAGGGACGTTACATGTCGCTCACTGGGCACTGGGTAACTATGGTGATAGATGGTGAAGGGTCTGCTGCACAAGTCTTGCCGTCCCCACGACTTGTGTGTCAATCCTCTGTCTGTCCAAGTTCCGCCACTGCTTCTGCATCCTCCACCTCATCTGGGTCCTCCACCTCTGCCCCAAGCCTGCCTGGTCAGGCCACCAGCGTTCTCACTGCGCAGAAGGAATCACGCACCCCTCATTACTATGCTGGCAGCAGAGCGCAACGGCATCAGGCGGTCTTTAGCTTGACATGTCTTGGGAATAAGAGTCACACAGCTGAGGAGTTGTGGTCAGCTCTGCGGTCCAAGTTTAATAAATGGTTGTCTCCACTCAACCTGCAGCCTGGTAAGGCCGTGTGCGACAATGCTGCAAACCTGGGTGCGGCCCTTCGCCTGGGCAAGGTGACACACGTACCTTGTATGGCTCACGTGTTGAACCTTGTCGTGCAGCAATTTTTAACAAACTATCCCGGCCTAGATGGCCTTCTGAACAGGGCACGAAAACTGTCTGCTCACTTCCGCCGTTCAAGCGCCGCAGCTGAGCGACTTGCATCGCTCCAGAAGTCTTTCGGCCTGCCGGTTCATCGCCTGAAATGTGATGTGGCGACACGCTGGAATTCAACTCTCCACATGTTACAGCGACTGTGGCAGCACCGCCGTGCCCTGGTGCAATACGTCATGACGTATAGCCTGGGCCAACGAGATGCAGAGGTGGGGCAGATCACCCTGATGGAGTGGTCTCAGATCAAGGACCTATGCACCCTTCTGCACAGTTTCGACATGGCGACGAATATGTTTAGCGCTGACAATGCCATTATCAGCATGACGATTCCAGTCATTTACATGCTGGAGCACACGCTAAACACTATTCTGAGTCAGGGGGTGGGACAACAGGAAGGGGATGAACTACAGGAGGATTCATATGCGCAAGACACAACAACACCACCAAGGTCCAGACGTTCATCATCACCAAGGCGCCAGGCATGTGAGCATGGGGGACAGGAATCAACAAGGGCGCATGGCGCAGGCGAGATATTGAGGAAGGTGCAGGAGAACATGAAGAAATGGAGGACGAACTGTCCATGGACATGGAAGACTCAGCAGATGAGGGAGACCTTGGTCAAATTTCAGTTGAAAGAGGTTGGGGGGAGATGTCAGAGGAAGAAAGAACGGTTAGCACCTCTATGCCACAAACACAGCGTGGACTTGGTCCGCATGGCTGCGCAAGACACATGAGTGCCTTCTTGTTGCACTACCTCCAACATGACCCACGTATTGTCAAAATTAGAAGTGATGATGACTACTGGCTTGCCACACTATTAGATCCCCGGTACAAGTCCAAATTTTGTGACATAATTCCAGCCATAGAAAGGGACGCACGTATGCAGGAGTATCAGCAGAAGCTGTTACTCGATCTTAGATCCGCTTTTCCACCAAACAACCGTGCAGGTGCAGGGAGTGAATCTCCCAGTTGTAACTTGACAAACATGGGACGGTCTCGTCATCTTCAACAGTCTACACGTACCAGTAGGACCGTATCTGGTGCTGGTAACAGCAATTTTATGGAATCTTTTCATAATTTTTTTAGACCCTCCTTTGCAAGTCCACCAGAGACAACAAGTCTGACACATAGTCAACGTCTGGAGAGGATGATACAGGAGTATCTCCAAATGAACATCGATGCCATGACTTTGCAAATGGAGCCTTGCTCCTTTTGGTCTTCAAATCTAGAAAAATGGCCAGAGCTCTCCAGTTACGCCTTGGAGTTTTTGTCGTGTCCAGCTGCCAGCGTTGTCTCTGAACGTGTCTTCAGTGCTGCTGGGTGTGTGCTGACAGATAAGCGCACGCGTCTGTCCAGTGACAATGTGGACAGACTGACGTTCATCAAAATGAACAAGTCATGGATCCAGAAGGAATTTACTACCCCTGTGTCATCCTGGGGAGAGTAAATGCTTGTGGATTGGGAATGTGCTTGATGCAAATCAAAACATTCTGTTTGCAACTAGGGCACAAGTGCTGCCACTGAAAGGGGTGGGTGTGTGTGGGGCCCAATTTTTGGAAAAAAGGGAGACTTCGCTTGGAGTAACCCTTGCTTACATTGTTTTTAAAAGAAGCCAAGATGAACAGAGCTGGGATCAGGAAAGACTTTGCTACCTACCCCGGTGTCATCCTGGGTACGGTTAAGAATAGCGTATTTTTGAATGTGCTTGATGCAAATCTAGCTGTGAAGTGTACAACTAGGGCACAAGTGCTGCCACTGAAGGGGTGGGTGTGTGTGGGGCCCAATTTTTGGAAAAAAGGGAGACTACGCTTGGAGTAACCCTTGCTTGCTGTGTTTTTAAAAGAAGCCAAGATGAACAGAGCTGGGATCAGGAAAGACTTTGCTACCTACCCCGGTGTCATCCTGGGGACGGATAAGAATGGCGTATTTTTGAATGTGCTTGATGCAAATCTAGCTGTGAAGTGTACAACTAGGGCACAAGTGCTGCCACTGAAGGGGTGGGTGTGTGTGGGGCACAATTTTTGGAAAATGGGAGACTACGCTTGGAGTAACCCTTGCTTGCTGTGTTTTTAAAAGAAGCCAAGATGAACAGAGCTGGGATCAGGAAAGACTTTGCTACCTACCCCGGTGTCATCCTGGGTACGGTTAAGAATAGCGTATTTTTGAATGTGCTTGATGCAAATCTAGCTGTGAAGTGTACAACTAGGGCACAAGTGCTGCCACTGAAGGGGTGGGTGTGTGTGGGGCCCAATTTTTGTAAAAAAGGGAGACTACGCTTGGAGTCACCTTGCGGTGTTTTACATGATTTTAGAAGGGCGTGCCATGCCTTTATCTGTGTCTCCTCTTTTTCCTTGTCCAGCTGTTTTGTTTTCGCATGAGTATATGTCCTTGTCACTTTCCCATGTGTTTGAGTTGTTTGTCACCTTTTGGACACCTTTGAGGGTATTTTCTAGGTGTTTTGCTGTGTTTGTGATTGCCTGCCATTGTTTCCTATGCAGTTCGAGTTCAGTTCGTCGAACGTTCGACGAGCCGAACTCGAACGGGACCTCCGTTCGGCGAACCGACCTCGAGCCGAACCGGGACCAGTTCGCTCATCTCTAATATTCACTTACTTTAAGCAGCGGGCACATGTGGTTTCTCCAGCGCCGGCTTCCTGTAGCTGCGGACCCTCCCTGCCTCCTGTGATCCCACTGCATAGCGCTGACTCCCGAGTCCCCACAGCTACCTACCCCGCAGCTTCAGACCATAAGACGCACCCCACACTTTCCTCCCAAATTTGGAGGAAAAAAAGTGCGTCTTATGGTCCGAAAAATACGGTAGTCGGGGACAAGATTTCAAGTATCGTCCCACAGGAGGCCCAGATAGAGCGAGACGGAAGCCCAACGAGGGGGCTAGGGCTCCGCAATTGCCTGCTAAGATCACATGGGTCAGTTCTCGCGGGCCACAGCTCTCAAAAGACAGTAACACCTGGAGTGGACTTCCCCGTTTCACATGGAGTGGTTACAGTAAAAGACTTAAATACAAAGTGGAGGTGGAAGGGCTCCTGTTCTACAATACCGGGGTGTGGGATCCGAACACCCCTCTTCCAGAGGCTACCGGCTGGTGATTTGGTTTACCATCTGGACTCTGTGTCAAGTTATTTCAGAACTGTGAGTACACCAGCACCATCCGGTCCAACCCTGCAGACTGCACTCCATCACACCATCCCACCTGTACCGGGGTCCCAGGACAACACCTCCTTTACCCGTACAGGGGATAACATCCAGCTGCCCCACTCCATCAGCCCCGGGCACCACCTCCAGCGGCAGTGCCACCAATATCACCGCATACCACGGGTGACGTCACTGACAAACCTCCTTTGTATATATAATACCCCTTTTTTTTCACTTGCGGGCGACAGACAGGTGCTCAGGCCTGGGTCCGGCTTCCCCTCGAGCCACCGCAACAACCCCGGATCCGAGCGTCTCGAGCAGCCCCCCCTGCCACGGTCTGTCCCCCTGCCCGCAACAACTTGGCGTCACGAGCAGGATACTTACCCCATCCACTGACCTGGGTGAAGTGCGCCTTTCCTGGACTGCTAACCCTTGAAACGCTACAATTTTCCGGACTGCCGCCATCTTGCCCACCATTTTGGTGCCAAAAAGGACAACCTCACCATCTTCATCCCTGAAAAGAGCGCGAGTGCTGAGCCCCGCCCATCTTCCTGTGAATGTAGCCGGAGACTGCTGTTGAGAACCAAGGGGGAGGGAGAGAGAGCGGCATGTGACCAGAGTTGATAAAGTGCAGGGACGCCAGGACTCTGCAGAAACCCGTTTCTGGACACCAAGACGGCAGGATGTCAGCACTGCCCAAAAGATCCGATTCCAGAACTGCTGACTGGGTGGAGGAACAGACCAGGAAGATGTGCGGAAGATCAGGGCCCAAGTCTGCCTTATGATGACGGAGTGGACGTCGGAGATGAAGGACCTGGCCACAACTGTCCAAGCATGTGAAGCGGAGGTGGCCTCTGAGGATCAAGGAAGCAGAGACCCACACCCCTATGTTCCCCAGGAACCGGCCTGCATAGCTGAGGGGTCCAGCCTGCTTCCATCCGCCACGCTACCTCCCTAACCACCCATGCCCGCAGCGAACGTACCGACCGACCCGTTGCCTCCGCCCGTGACAGAGGAACCTGCAACATCGGGGAAGGAGGATCTAGCTACCGAATACTCAGGCCTTGTCCTTACCACCACCCCGGCACTCGTCCCGATCTCCATTCTGACTACACCACTGATGACATCCGCACCGGCTCCGAGCCAGGTCGCCACGCCAGCAATCCTCATTCTTCCCGTCCTGGCTGCGGAGCAGCCAGTGTGCTCATACAGAGAAGATGAGTGGCTCGCTGATGTTCGGGGCCCGCGGCAAAGTGAAAGGCTGGTGATCGCCTGCGCCGAGGGCATACAAGTGGACCCAGCTCCTGAGCAGGAGGAGGAGCACAAGAGCCGTGCCCCATACTGGGAGCAACAGCAGCAGCATCTCTGAGGGGAGATTGCCACCCGTGAGAAAAGGAAGGCTGAAATGATTGCCCGGACCCACCGGGAAAAGTGCAAATCAAGAAAGCCGCGGAGACACCATCACATGTTTCTCAACGCTGGCAGGAAACTAGCCAGGTCTTTCACCAGGAAGGAACAATCACGGGAAGGGCAGTCTCCAGTCAAGGAGACCAACTATGCCAAACATGGTATCCATCCACAGACAGCTGTTTCGGGGTATTTGCCCCTCATCAGTGTGGAGTAGGAAACTAAGACTACATAGGTAAAGATGGTTGACCTTAGGGAAATCAACATCCAGCACCGCGGAGACACTATCATGTGTTTCTCAACGCAGTGATTCTAGAGCAATGCCCCCTGGGAAATATGCAAAACAAGAAAGCCGCGGAGACACCATCACATGTTTCTCAACACTGGCAGGAAACTAGCCAGGTCTTTCACCGGGAAGGAACAACCACGGGAAGGGCAGTCTCCAGTCAAGGAAACCACCTATGCGTAAACATGGCATCCATCCACAGACAGCTGTTTCGGGGTATTTCCCAGGGGGCATTGCTCTAGAATCACTGCGTTGAGAAACACGTGATGGTGTCGCCGCGATGCTGGATGTTGATCTCCCTAAGGTCAACCATCTTTACCTATGCAGTCTTCTACTAGGCATTGCTCCCTCTAGCCAGTTTCCTACTCCACACTGATGAGGGGCAAATACCCCAAAACAGCTGTCTGTGGATGGATGCCATGTTTTGGCATAGGTGGTTTCCTTGACTGGAGACTGCCCTTCCCGTGGTTGTTCCTTCCCGGTGAAAGACCTGGCTAGTTTCCTGCCAGTGTTGAGAAACATGTGATGGTGTCTCCGCGGCTTTCTTGTTTTGCATATTTCCCAGGGGGCACTGCTTTAGAATCACTTCGTTGAGAAACACATGATAGTATCTCCGCGGTGCTGGATGTTGATCTCCCTAAGGTCAACCATCTTTACCTATGTAGTCTTCTACTAGGCATTGCTCCCACTAGCCAGTTTCCCACTCCACACTGATGAGGGACAAATACCCCGAAACAGCTGTCTGTGGATGGATGCCATGTTTTGGCATAGGTGGTTTCCTTGACTGGAGACTGCCCTTCCCGTGGTTGTTCCTTCCCGGTGAAAGACCTGGCTAGTTTCCTGCCAGCGTTGAGAAACATGTGATGGTGTTTCCGCGGCTTTCTTGTTTTGCATATTTCCCAGGGGGCATTGCTCTAGAATCACTGCGTTGAGAAACACGTGATGGTGTCTCCGCGGTGCTGGATATTGATCTCCCCAAGGTCAACCATCTTTACCACCGGGAAAAGGACTGTCTGCGGCAAGCCACTTTTCGGGTCAGGGACCCGACGTACAAAGGACAGATCCACCACTTTGACCCCCGAATAGGGTGGGGGGTTATCTATGAACCGGGACTGGAATCCGAAATTTGTGTGTCCCGGAGGGATGTGGCCCCTCATTTGCCCACTGGACATCCAGATTGGGATCTGGAACCTGGAGACTTGGTGAGCTACACCCGTCATTGTGGAGAGCGAGGGTGGTTTGCCCTTGATGTGTGAAGATGGGCAAAGGATGATAAAGAACCATGCCCTGCCTCCCACCGCCACCGTTATGAAGATAAGGAGCAATTTGGTAGCGGAACCCGGCTACCTCTGTTCCCTTGTTTAACCCCTTCTTATCCTTTGCTTTTATGGACCATGGCCTCAGGACTGGCAGAGGCCACCCAAAAACTTTCTTAGGCTCTTGTAAATATTACCCATTTGCCTTCTTATTCCTCTGCCTGCCAGGACTGTGACACCCACTGGAGAGGACTTGTTGGAGGAAGGGCCTATGGTGGAGTCAGCCAAGGCCCAGTCACCACCTAAACTGGTGGCTAGCCTCTAGGCCAGAGGGTTCCGGGACACTGGGACTCTTTAAGGTGGACTGGTGGGAAGGGACTTTTAGCAATGTTTAAGTGATGTGCCTTCCCTTTGAGGGCTGAAATATTTTATGTTATGTTATATCCTTTTTTTTTTTACCTTTTTAGAAGCAGTTCAATAAAAGCCAGTGGCCGGACAGCCCGAGGATGGGCTGTGTTCTACCAAGAGCGAGTGTGATGCCCTGACAAAATCAGGGTGTCACAGAAGACTGCACTCCTCTTCCAAGTGCAGGATTCTCTCCTCTTTGGTCCTCCATCACAATCCCCATACTGGTAAACAACACCAGCCATCAAAACCCTAGTCTCCCCCATGACAATAAGGACACACCAGTGGGCGGGGCCAAGCAGATGGCGATGCCCACCTAGGGGTTCTGAGGTGTTATGGGAGGAGCCAGTTTCAGTCAGAGAGTGACAGTTGAAGAGAGTTGACAGTTGAGTGAGAGACAGTGAACATGGTAGTCAGGAGTTGGAGCTCCTGGGCTACCGGACGACTGGACAACTGACTAGGTGGCAGTCGGTAGACAGGGCCACAAGCAATGGAGATCCGGTCGCAGGAAACCTTAAGTGGACCGGGGCAGGGTCGTAGCCCGCCAGTATCGACAGCGGGAATCCAGTCCGGAGCCATGCACAGACAGAGTGCCTGGACCCTAGGGCGAGGAGCAGCTTTAAGCCCCTTACCAATTAACCAGTTGGGGACAAGATTTCAAGTTTCATCCCACAGGAGGCTCAGAGCAAGACACAAGCCCAACGAGGGGGCTAGGGCTCCGCAATTGCCTGCTAAGATCCCAAGGGTCAGTTCTCGCGGGCCACAGCTCTCAAAAGACAGTAACATCGGAAGTGGACTTCTGCGTTTCACACAGAGTGGTTACAGTAAAAGACTTATACAAAGTGCAGGTGGAAGGGCCCCTGTTCTACAATACCGGGGTGTGGGATCCGAACACCTCGCCTCCATAGGCTACCGGCTGCTGGTGACTTGGTTTACCATCTGGACTCTGTGTCAAGTTATTTCAGAACTGTGAGTATACAGGCAGCATCCGGTCCAACCCTGCAGACTGCACTCCGTCACACCATCCCACCTGTACCGGGGTCCCGGGACAAAACATCCCCCTACCCGTGGAGGGGATAACATCCAGCTGCCCACTCCATCAGCCCCGGGCACAACCTCCATCGGCAGCGGCGGTGCCACCAAAATCACCGCATACCATGGGTGGCGTCACTGACAAACCTCCCCTGTATATATAATACCCTTTTTTTTTCACTTGCGGGCGACAGACAGGTGCTCAGGCCCGGGTCCAGCTTCCCCTCGAGCCACCGCAATAACCCCGGATCCGAGCATCTCGAGCAGCCCCCCCGCCACGGTCTGTCCCCCTGCCCGCAACATTAGTACTTTAGCGCTCCAATGGATTTAACCCTTTCACGACATGCATCGTACATGTAGGATGCATGTCAGATGAAGTGCGCTCACCCAATACTCACAAGGTAATGGTTGTGTATTACAGCCAGATCATGCTGCTAACAATTGTGGATGGAGCTGAATCTTCAATTGTAAATCTGTTAAATCCCACTGTCATACTCTAAAGGCCCCTTTGCACACTGCAACATCGCTAGTGATATCGCTGTAACGTCACCGGTTTTGTGACATAATAGCGACCTCCCCAGCGACATTGCAGTGTGTGAAACACATCAGCGACCTGTCCCCCGATGTGAGGTCGCTGATCGCTACACATCTCTCAGGAACATTTTTGGTTCTTTGTTTCCACTGCGCAGCATGTATCGTTGTGCTTTGACACGTCCCCAACGACCAGCTAGGTTGTTCTGCAGGTCCATATCACTGCTGCGTCGTTGGCCAGGTTTGCTTGTTTGACAGCTCAGCAGAGACTTTCCAGCGATGCTGGCCAGGTCGGGATCACTGGTGGGATTGCTAGAAAGTCTCAGTGTGTAAAGAGGCCTTAACAGTGAGATTTAACACTCGCTGACATGGGGGTGCGCCATTTTAAGCTCCCATCAGTGCCCCCGTGACTTGATTGCAGGTCACCAATGCAGGTCGCCCTGCTATTAGAGATACGTGGACCCATGAAAGTTCGGTTTGGTGGCTTCATCCATACTTGAGATAAAGTTCGGTGTGGGACACAGACTTGACCTGAATCCCAATGGAAGTCACTAATTGGGCAGCTCAGATCTCCACTAACATGCAGCCAGACATAAATAGATCACTGCCCGGGGAGGGTGGAGTATCTGCTCTTTAAAACCTTGGCTGGTTGGCTCGCCTGAAGAAGACGTCATGTGCACATACCCTCAAATGTAAAAAAAAACAACTATTTATGGAACTGGACCTTGATATAACCTTAACTCCTAAGGTCAGGTCAAACTGAATGGGGGCAGGTGGGGCATATTCTTGGGGTTCCGCCATCAGGGGGGCACCATCAAGCTATCTAATGTGGTGGTATGAGTTATCTCTCAAATGGCAGCATTTTGTTGCCTCTGAAAGTAGGATTCAGTTTTTCTCCATGTTGTTAGACTAAAGGGTACTTTACACGCTGCGATCTCGCTAGCAAGACCGCAAGCAATCGTACCCACCCCCGTCGGTTGTCCAACACGGGCAAATCGCTGCCCGTGATGCACAACCTCGTTAGTCCCCGTCACACGGACTTACCTGCCTTGCAACGTTGCTCTGGCTGGCGATCCGTCTCCTTTCTAAGGGGGTGGTTCGTGAGGCGTCAGAGCGACGTCACACGGCAGGCGTCCAATAGAAGCGAGGGGCGGAGATGAGCGGGACATAACATCCCGTCCATCTCCTTCCTTCCGCATTGCCGGTGGAGGCAGGTAAGGAGATGTTCGTCACTCCTGCGGTGTCACACACAGCGATGTGTGGTGCCGCAGGAATGAGGAACAACATCGCTAATAAGCAGAGAACGATTTTTAGTTTCAGGACGACCTCTCCATGGCAAACGATTTTGACCGCTTTTGCAATCGTTTAAGGTCACTCGTACTTGTCACACACTGAGATATCGTTAATGACGCTGCATGTGCGTCACAAACACCGTCACCACGACGATAATTCATTAACGATATCGCAGTGTGCAAAGCCCCCTTTAAGGGTACTTTACACGCTGCGATATCGGTACCGATATCTCTAGCGAGCATACCCGCCCCCGTCGGTTGTGCGACACGGGCAAATCACTGCCCGTCGCGCACAACATCACTAACACCCGTCACACAGACTAACCTTCTCTGCGACGTCGCTCTGGTCGGCGAACTGCCTCCTTTCTAAGGGGGAGGTCCGTGCGGCGTCACAGCGATGTCACACGGCAGCCGTCCAATAGCAGAGGCGGGGCGGAGATGAGCGGCCGGAACATGCCGCCCACCTCCTTCCTTCCTCATTGCCGGTGGACGCAGGTAAGGAGATGTTCGTCGTTCCTGCGGTGTCACACATAGCGATGTGTGCTGCCACAGGAATGACGAACAACATCGTACCTGCAGCAGCAACGATATTAAGGAAATGAACGACATGTCAATGAGCAACGATTTTTCACGTTTTTGTGCTCGTTGATCGTCGCTCATTGGTGTCACAAGCTGCGATGTCGCTAATGGCGCTGGATTGCGTCACTAACGACGTGACCCCGACGATATATCGTTAGCGATGTCGCAGCGTGCAAAGCACCCTTAACACTCTGCTCAGACAGAAAGTAAAAGGCCAACTTCTTGCATTCAATTGTACGCATGTCTTTTGGAGGTAAATACAGTTTAATTGCCTGCAATTCCGGAGCTGACGCAATGTACAGCAGTGTAATGAGGTCAACTGATCATGCTACTGACGTTACTCCAGCTCTGCAAAGGAATTGAAGGCAATAATGAAGTAAGCTCCAATGGTGGGTAAGAAGTGTGAGTTTTATGCAGAGAGCATAGTATAAGGGGACAATATTGGAGTGAAATATAGTGGGTAAACTGTGAAAAGGGGGCATAATATAGAGTCTAGGCAGTATGTGGGAAATTGTAGAGAAGGGGCACTGCTGGGGGATAGTGTGAGGGCACAGTTTGGAGTTTACAGTATGCAGAGGGGTAAAGTGTGATGAGAGAGCACAGTATAGAGACTGGTAGTGTAGCCATTATAGCTAATCAGGGAGGACAGTCTGACATTTTTAGCTAATAATAGCAAAAAAAGGTGTGGTTATATCTAATAAGGGTGGACAGTATAGTGGTTATAACTAATCAGGGAAAACAGTGTATCAGTCATGGCTAATTAGGGCGGACAGTGGTGTCTGCTATAATAAAGGTGGGCAGTGTGGAAGTTATACCTAATAAGGGCAGACACTGTGCGTAATACTTCAGAAGGACAAACCGTACCATGGCAGTTATGGTTCATGAGGGGAGATAGTGTTCAGGCAATATTTTATATTAGAGAATAGTGTGGAGGCCATGTACCGTAAGAGACAGAGTATGGGGAGACATATTTTATGCAAGGAGCATAGTGAGGTACAATCATTTATTCAAGGACATAGCATAGAGTAGATATAGATGTATTTATTCAGAAGCATTATAGTAACACTGTTACTTTAAAGAATACCATGTTGGGTTGAGCTGACCAAGGAAAATGGGAGTCTACAGAAACAAGTTGAGGATGAGAAAAGGCATTGGAGCATCTGAACAAGCTGGAGACGAAAAGAAAATGAATTACTCCAAAATGTCACTTTTATGATGCCTGGATATAAATATTTACTTCTCATACTGACTACCTCTCATAAGTACTGAGGCTACTATGTTGTCCACAGTCTGATGAGGGCTGTTAACAACAACTGGTATCATCTTACCAGTGATAAGGAGCTACTGAAAGTTGTAGGTTCACGTGATATAATTGTAGTTGGAGCTGACCTGACATTGCAATTAATCACAGTACTAAGCTTAATGATGTGTTCCTGTGCTGATGGTGGTTTTGGTGCTGTATTTATTTACTGATAGTAGTTCTGGTGCTGAATTCAGGTTCTAATGGTGGTTCTGGTGATATATTCATATACAGATAGTGGTTCCAGTGATGTATTAATGTACTAATGGTAGTTCTACTGATGTATTCCTGTAGTTTTTAATTAAATTAAGCATGTAGCAATTCATAACTTGTCATCTAACCTTATACATGGGTATGCTATTAAAGTATTATGCCTTCTTACAAGTTAAATAAACAGAAACTAGTTACATTATTATTATTATTATATAATTATTATTGCTGCCATGTATATTTTACTCTAAAAAAAATGTACCATTTCAGGGAAAATAAGGCTAGGAGCTCTATGTCTTGGATAACAAGTCCAAGGCAGGTGCCCAGTGGCCCCAGTCCTGCCCACTCACACAGCATAACTATGATGTCAGGTACAATTTCAGAGACAAAATCTGACACAATATTTTAGGGAACATTTAAAGCAATTTGTGGCAAAATCCTGCTACTAACCTGCGACATTTGATGCAAGCTTTAGATCTAAAAATCCACATCACACATGCTATAAACTCCCACTCACTAGCAGTATTCTGTAACTTCTCAGCACCCAAACTATGACTAACAAGTTTTACTAATGTGTGAATGGAAAAAAGAAAAACCTGAAAAATATTCAGTTTGGTTTGATGTTTTCTTGCATAAATTTGGCATCAATGTATAGCAGCATGCAATATATTATATTAGATTTTGTGTTGTATAACATTTCATTACCAATTTATTAATTTATGGGTCTGTATTTCCTTTTTTAACTAGTAATTAATTTAAAATAAGTGTAAAATATTGTTACTTGCTGACGACATCAGAAAAGTAAAGAGCAATTTAATGGAAATATTGATTAAGCGTCTAGCCTGAATTAATTAATATACACAATAAATATGATGCCGTACCGTACATATCTGCTGCTTCGGCATGGCTCCTGAGTGATTTTTCATATTGGTAAAGAGCATTGTCAACAGCTCCTAGGTTTTGGAGTAATACAGCCATCTTTCTTATCGAGAATTGCTTTCCATTACACAGGTTCAAACTTGCTGTAAAACACTTTTCTGCCTGACTAAAATATTTTAGCTCAGCATAATGCAGACCAATATGATTATATAGTGTTCCTGTAAACAGAAGATGGAAAAAATGAAAAGTTGGATGTATAGGCATGTACAGTATATACACTCTAAGGCTATGTGCGCACTAGGCGTTTTTTTCACGCTGCGTTTTTATGTGCGTTTTTGTCTAAAAAACGCACCCGCGGCTAAAAACGCGGCAAAAACGCATGCGTTTTTGCCGCGATTTGGTGCGTTTTTTGCTGCGTTTTTGCTCACTGCGTTTTTAATCAGTGCACAATGCCATTAAAGATTGTTGATGAAAAAGAAAAAAAAAAAAAGGTCTGATGTCATTTCCTTCTTCAAAATGTTCATTGTATGCAGGAGAGCAGACAGCAGCTGCAGAACTAGTGTATGCAGGAGAGCAGACAGCAGCTGCAGAACTACAAGTCTCAGCATCCTCCAATCACTAGTGTATGCAGGAGAGCAGACAGCAGCTGCAGAACTACAAGTCTCAGCATCCTCCATTCACTAGTGTATGCAGGAGAGCAGACAGCAGCTGCAGAACTACAAGTCTCAGCATCCTCCATTCACTAGTGTATGCAGGAGAGCAGACAGCAGCTGCAGAACTACAAGTCTCAGCATCCTCCATTCACTAGTGTATGCAGGAGAGCAGACAGCAGCTGCAGAACTACAAGTCTCAGCATCCTCCATTCACTAGTGTATGCAGGAGAGCAGACAGCAGCTGCAGAACTACAAGTCTCAGCATCCTCCATCCAGGACTGTATGCAGTTTTTTGCCCAAAAAGAAAAAAAAAATGACGTGGGCTTCGCCATATTTTTGTATGCTAGCCGGGTACAGCAGGCAGGTACGGGCTGCCCCCAACCCCCAGCTGCCTATTTGTACCCGTCTGGGAACCAAAAATATAGAGAAGCCCTTTTTTTTTAATTATTTCATGAAATAATTAAAAAAAAAAATGACGTGGGCTTCGCTTAATTTTTGAGTCCAGCCGGGTACAACTAGGCAGCTGGGGATTGGAATCCACAGTGCAGGGTGCCCATGCTTTCTGGGCACCCCCACTGCGAATTGCAGTCCGCAGCCACCCCAGAAAATGGCGCTTTCATAGAAGCGCCATCTTCTGGCGCTGTATCCAACTCTTCTAGCTGCCCTGAAGCCGGGTGGCGAGCTAGGTAATAATGGGGTTAGGGCTAGCTGTATAGCTGGCCCTAAGCCCGAAATTCATGGTGTCACGCCAATATTAGACATGGCCACCATGAATTTCTAGTAATGATAAAAAAAAAACACAACACAGAGAAAAATATTTTTATTAGAAATAAAACACAACACAATTAGTGACTCCATCTTTATTGAAATAAACCCCCCTCCGCAGTAATCCTGGGTCAGGGTCCCGCGCCGTCCAATCCGGATCCAATATCATCTGATCGGTTTGCTGGAAGGCAAAGCGATCAGATGATGTGTCAGGTTCAAGGATGTGAATCACATCACACATCAGCTGATTGTATAAAAGCCGATTATACAATCAGCTGATGCATCAGTAGAAAAAAAAAAAAAATAATACTCACTTATGTGCTGTGGTGATTACCGGCAGCTCCTGGAGCGATCGATTGGGCAGGAGTCTGATCCTATACGATCGCTGCCGGAGCTGCCGGTAATCAGCTGATGAAGTCCCCTGACGGCAGGATCAGCTGATAGCCGGCCGGGCGCGAAAAAGCCGGCGACACCGCGATCAGCTGATGCGTCAGGTGACTGCATCAGGTGATCAGCGCCAGGTCCTGCAAGCAAGGTCCTGCCCCGGGGAGACTGCACACAGCTAGAGCGGCGGGACCGGGAGGAGCTGGGAGCGGGCATGGCACCGGGACCCTGCGGACAGGTGAGTATATGACATTTTTTTTTTTCTACTGTTCACTTTGGTTTTCGCCGCTGCCTCCACCTCCCGCCCAGACATGGCGCCGCACGGAGCTGACATGCACAGGACGGGAGGTGGAGGCAGCGGTGACGGTACCGGGAGGATTCCTGCTTCTGTGTTTACCAACAGAAGGAATCCTCTTCCTGTACACGTCACTGTAGTACCCACCCCTTGCGTTTATAGCTGCGTTTTTAGTCATAGAAACGCGGCTATATGCGTTATTCATTGCGTTTTTAACATCTCATTGAATTCAATGAGTGAAAAACGCAGTGGAAAACGCAGAAATAATTGACATGCTGCGTTTTTGTGGTCACCACAAAAACGCAGCTAAAAAAAAAACGCTGTGTGAGGACAGCACTTCTGAAAACCCATTGACATTGCTGGGGAAGCAATGTCACTGCGTTTTCAGCACAAAAACGCGGTAAAAAACGCCGCTAAAAACGCGGCAAAAACGCCTAGTGCGCACATAGCCTTAGGCTATGTGCGCACAGTGCGTTTTTTGCGGCGTTTTTGCGCGTTTTTCGGGTGCGTTTTTGGCCTCAAAACTGCAGGACTTTGCTTCCCCAGCAAAGTCTATGAGTTTTCATTTTTGCTGTCCGCACACATCTGTTTTTTTTACCTGCGTTTTTGAGTTAAAAAAAAAAATGGACATGTCAGTTCTTTCCTGCGTTTTTCTGCGTTTTCCGCCCATGCAATGCATTTGAAAAACGCAGCAAAAAGCAGAGATCAAAAACGCAGCAAAACGCAGCTAAAAACGCACCAAATCGCGGCAAAAACGCATGCGTTTTTTGATGCGTTTTTCGACGCAGGTGCGTTTTTGTGCGTTTTTAGCGGCCAAAAACGCACAAAAACGCAGCGTCAAAAAGACGCAGTGTGCGCACATAGCCTAATTCTTGATCTATTTCTTCCATTATCTACTAACAGAAATTACTTTAATGGCACTGCACAGAAAGTTCCTATACATTGCTACCTACAATCAGATGTTAAGAGTACTAAGCAAAGTTCAATACTTACATTTTATAAACATTTGCATCATTCATGTCTGTTTTTGTCATACATGTGTTGTCAAAATGTGTGTTGGCAACACAGTATATTCTAGGGGGGGAAAGGGAACCTGTCCGGTGCAATATGCACCCAGAACCATGAGCAGTCCTGGGTGCATAGGACTAATCCCTGCCTAACCGTCCCTGTATACACTAGCATAGATAAAGAGATCTTTAGAAAAAGTATTTATAAAGATCTTTTACCGTATACTAATGAGCGAGGGGACTAGTTCCCTGGACGTTAGTTACCCTTGCTAGTCGGCTCCATTAGCATGTTAGTACACTCTTGTGGATGTACTAAAATGCTAATGAATGTGCAGCGTCACAAGATGATCTCACTCACCTCTCCGCTGCCATCGCAGCCCGACCCTGGATTTCGGCTCAGTGCGCATGACCCTGGAGTTTTGGTCATGCGCACTATGAAGCCAGATGTATGCGTCCTGGCATCAAACTGAAGTAGTGTGCATGACCCAAACTCCAGGGTCATGCGCACAGAGCCAAAATCCCCTGTCGGACGCGAAGGCGGCAGAGAGGTGAGTGAGATCATCCTCTGGTGCTGCACAGTCATTAGCATGTTAGCACGCCCACAGGGGCGCACTAACATGCTAATGGGGGCGATTAGCCAGGGGAACAATGCCCTTGAGGCTACTGCCCTCGCTAATTAGCATACGACAAAAGATCTTTAGAAAAACGTTTTCTAAACATTCCTTTATTTATGCTAGTGTAGACAGGGACAGTCAGGCAGGGATAAGAAATATGCACCCAGAACGTCTCGTGGTTCTGGGTGCATATTACACCTGACAGGTTCCCTTTAATCACAAATTAGATTTTTTTAATCAATGGTCCTCAAAATAAAAACTAGACATCCTACTTCGGTCCTATTTGTGAACCAGTCTTTAATATGTTCACTATATGGTAAAACTGACCACCTGGCAGTATGATTACCCAGTTCAGTACAAGTTTGTAGATACCAAAGATGTCTAGTTTTACTTTTATCTAAGTGGTGAAAACAAATTCTTCAGAGAATTTGGAAAAAAGAGTTGCGCTTTTGTCACCATTTTCTGAGACCCCTAGCATCCTTATTTTTTGGGTTCTGCGGCTGTGTGACGGCTTATGTTTTGCGTCCTGAGATAACGATTTTAATTATACCATTTTTGGGAAGATGGAATGTTTTGATTGCCTGTTATTGCATTTTATTGCAATGTTGCGGCGACCAAAAAAATTAATTCTGGAATTTTGATTTTTTTTCTTGCTACGCCCTTTACTGATCAGATTAATTTATATTATATTTTGATACAAGTGCATCTCAATAAATTAGAATATCCTCAAAAAGTTGAATTGCTGAAATAAATTAATACAAAAATGGAAACTCATATATTATATAGAGTCATTACAAACAGAGTGATCTATTTCACGTGTGTATTTTTGTTAATGCTGATGATTTATGACTTACAGCCAATGAAAACCCAAAAGTCATTATCTCAAAATATTAGAATATTATTTAAGACCAGCTGAAAAATGATTTTAAACTCAGAAATGTTGGCCTACTGAAAAGTATGTACAGTAAATGCACTCAATACTTGGTCAGGGCTTCTTTTGCAGCATCAATGCGGCGTGGCATGGAGGCTATCAGCCTGTGGCACTGCTGAGGAGTTAAGGAAGCCCAGGTTGCTTTGATAGCAGCCTTCAGCTCGTCTGCATTGTTGGGTCTCGTGTCTCTCTTCTTTCTCTTAACAATACCCCATAGATTCGTAATGGAGTCTAGGTCAGGCGAGTTTTCTGGCCAATCAGTGATACTGTGGTTATTAAACCAGGTATTGGTACTTTTGGCAGTGAGGACAGCTGCCAAGTCCTGCTGGAAAATGAAATTTCTATCTCCAAAAAGCTTGTCTGCAGAGGGAAGCATGAAGTGCTTTAAAATTTCCAGGTAGATGGCTGCGCTGACTTTGGTCTTGATAAAGCACAGTGGACCTGCACCAGAAGATGACATGGGTCCCCAAACCATCACTGATTGTGGAAACTTCACACTAGACTTCAAGCAGCTTGTATTGTGTGCCTCTAGATTCTTCCATTAGACTTTGGGACCTTGATTTCCAAATGAAATGCAAAATTTACTTTCATCTGAAAACAACACCTTGGACAACTGAGCAACAGTCTAGTTAAGGCCCAGGTAAGACTCTTCTGGTATTGTTTACTGGTCATGAGTGGCTTGATACAAGGAATGCAACAGTTGCAGCCCATGTCCTGGATATGTCTGTGTGAGGTGGCTGTTGAAGCACTGACTTCAGCAGCAGTCCACTCTTTGTGAATCTCCCCCAAATTTTTGAATGACCTTTTCTTAACAGCCCTACCAAGGCTGCGGTTATCCTGGTTGCTTGTGCACTTTTTTCTACCACATTTTTTCCTTCCAATCAACTTTCCATTAATATGCTTAGATAAAGCCCTCTGAACAGCCAGCTTCTTTAGCAATGACCTTTTGCGGCTTACCTTCCTTGTGAAGTGTGGCAATGACTGCCATCTGGACATCTGTCAATTCATGATTGTGTAGCCTTGTGTAGCCTACTAAAACAGACTAAGAGAACATTTTAAATGCTTAGGAAACCTTTGCAGGTGTTTTGTGGTAATTATTTACATATTCTGAGATAATGACTTTTGGGTTTTCATTGGCTGTAAGACATATTCATCAACATTAACAGAAATGAACACTTGAAATACATCACTCTGTAATGATTATATACAGTGTGTCCACCCATATCCTGTCCACCGCCATTAACTTGAGAATGGCAACACCTCTAGACATAGAAGTGGTGTCTAGATATAGTAAAGGAAAACCACACGTTTGCACAAACATCTGTGATAGGTCGTCATAGGTCCTGCAACGTTGGTGGAGGGGGTCGCATACACCTGCTGTTTAATGTGACCTCACAGAAAGAAGTCCAATGGGGCCAGGTCAGGTGAGCGTGGAGGCCACTCCATGCAGCCACCATACCCAATGACTTATAGGAAGGTCTCCATGAGGTATCACTTTACGTCTGCAGCCTTGTGAGTTTTACATGTTCTAATCATAGCATTTCTGTATGCAAGGTGTCGATTTGTATTGAATTGATGTTGCCCTACAACTTTATAATTCACTTTTTTTCTCTATCTCGTTCCGTTTTTGAGATAAAAATGCTACCTCCGTTGTTTTCCACCAGGTGGCGCTATAGGTGGTTTCATTACGTAGCGCATGGCTACTTTACTATACCTAGACACCACTTCTATGCTTATAGCTGCCGCTGTTCTCAAGCGACAGGATATGGGTGGACACACTGTATAATATGTGTTTCCCTTTTCATATTGAATTACTGAAATAAATTAACTTTCTGAGGATGTTAGAAGCCAACATTGACAATGTATGTATCATAAGGAATCACTAGACTCCATATTGTATCTATGAACTACCGATATTACCAGGACTTTATATCAAAGGACTCAGCCATTCACAGTTGCATAAACTGGGAGGGATGAAGGCCATTGTGTGTTCTGTGATGATTTCACGTTTGTTCTATCAACACAAGTTAACGGTTGCATCTTCATGTGAATTGAACAGACTGCCTTTAGTCTCTTGGAAGATACATAACTCCTCTTGTGTTCATGAATTGGATGTCTTGTTTGTGGCCTATTGTAATGTACATTGGTAAACAATCCCTTGTTCCAGTGGAATACAAGCCATTATTCTGGAGGTGGATATCAAGTCTCCAACCCAACTGGAGTGTAAACCTGTCCTCAGGCCTTTTGATATGAAGATTTTCACCTAAATACCAAGACACCACCCACAGAAAGGTGAAAACATTGCACATACATTTGTCAAGACTTTTGATTCTCGTAGGACCTTTTTACACCTCCGGTATTTTGCCGGAGGCCGGATACGGCACATATGCAGTAAAGTTACATTCATTTACAGTGGAAGCGCGACACCATGTGGTTGTGTGCTTCATACACAACTGCATGTGTCCGCATGGTGAGGCGCTTCCGCTGTAAATGATTGTAACTATACTGCATGTGTGCCGGAGCTGGCTTCCGGCAAAGTACCAGAGACGTGAAGCGGCCCTAACCCATTCTTGATTTAAGAGAGCCATCTTCAGGAGAACATCGACATCAGCAGTCATGTGCATGTTCCTGGACAACTCAAAAGACTGTGACCTGATTGGATGGTACTATTGTGACGCCCTGTTAAAGTTAACACCTTCCCTCATTAGGAAACACACAGCCAACCAAAAAATCCCAGTCACCCCCCTTAGGGAAAGATAGACACACCAATGGGCGTGACCAGGCTGTTGGGGCATGCCCACCCAGGGGTCTAGACAGCCCGGGGTGGGAAAACAATGAGTGAAGCTCTGAAGTTCACTTTGGAGAGGAGTGTGGGCTGGAGCTAAGTGTAGCTCTAGCAGGAAAGGTCCAAGTTGAACGGTACCAGGGTAGGAGCCCTGGTGCCACTGGCTAGGAGGCAGACAGTGGTCTCCGTCAGCAGGAGACGGGAAGACGGCTTGGCAAAACCGAGGTGGACCGGGACAGGGTTGTAGCCCACCGGTACCGACACGGGGAACCGACCCGGCAACCGGAGCACAAAGGGGGGTACTCGGACCCTGAAGCCAGGACCAGAACCAACTGGAACTGGTTAATTAACCGATTGAGGCCAGGACTAGAGGTCCTGTCCCACCCAAAGTCCCTCATAGAAGACAACAGCCCACCGATTAGGAATAAGAGGTCACTGTCAGGGCCCATAGATCCCACGGGCCAGCGTCTGCGGGCACAGCTCCTTAGGCCACATCCAGCCGGGAGCGGACTCCTGAGTTTCACACTAGGAAAGTCCACCTTACACAAAGCAGTGCAGGAAAAGGATAGAGACCACCAGCCGGGACGGGGACCAGAACACAACCGGCCGCGGCACCGGCCACCATCACCTTGGTTTACCAGAGACTTGTGTGTTTTACTAACAGTGAGTACACCAGCACCCCCTGCAGTCGCCATCCCCTGCACCAAGCCACCAGGTCTCGGGGTCACCATCCCTACCCACGGAGGGGTTAACAACTTGCTGCACAACATCTCCCCCGGGTGCCCCGTAACAGCAGCGGTGGTGTCCCACCTCACCACACACCGTGGGTGGCGTCACGAACTTACTATGGCTTAGCCCGTACATCTACGTCCCCCATTTTATTCGGCATGTCCGTGAGACCCCCGGGTCCGGAGACCCTCGAGTCACCACCCCTGAAGGCTCGGATTCGAGCAGCGCCGGCTGCTGGCACGGGGGCGGCACACTATCATGTGGAATTGTTACAGGGATGGGCACTGTATGGGCCATGTTTGATTGTATGGCTGATATAAAGGTAGCATACCAAGCAAGTCAGCCTCCCCACTTCCATTCTTCCACCACCCTATCCATATTCCTTTTCATTGTACCTTTTCTCTTAGTTAGGTTTCCCTTATGTATTCATTGTAAATACCCATTTGTAATATATCCCCTTTAAAAGATCCAGTAACTCTTGTTAATTATTATTAACTGGCACCCCAAAACTCAGCAGATTTCTACAGAGGATATTCTAGTTTATTGAGATGCACTTGTATATCGAGAATTTCTGAAAGCAGCGATACTAAATATGTGTGTATTTTTAATTTTTCTTAATTGTTTTATTTTCATTGTGGAAAAAGGGAGGTGATTTGAACTTTTGTATTTTTTTCATATTTTTTAAACTTTTTTTACACTTTTTCTTTTTTTTACTAGACCTTTTAGGGAACTTGAAGCTTACACACTCCAATCACTTCTGCTGTTCAGAGTGATGCTTCAGCACAATAGAAATGCTGATCTACTATGAATACCGGCGTTCAGCCGCCATTCATAGGAAGTTCATTATAACAGTGACAAGGTTCATCAGCTAACCTCCGGATGTCATGACAACCCATCAGGTAACAAGGCCAATGATGCCAGTGGGGAATGATGCGTTCCTCGTTGGAACTCGTTAAATCGCACTGTCAGAGATTGACAGCGGAATTTAATTGGTTAACAGGCACGGGTGGATCTTGGATCCACCCGCGCCTGTTAGCTGCAGATGTCAGTTGATCAGATTAGTTGACATTTGTAGAAAAACATGCGGGCTCCATGAGCAACCCCGTATTAAAGATAAAGAGACGGCTTATGACGTACTGGTACATCATAGGTTGTCAAATGGTTAATTCTTGAAATAGTTGGGTTCACATTATGAAGAGTGCTGGAAAAAAGGAACAGAGTACAAAGGTAAATTTTTTTGTACTATGGTTGCCTAACTGAAGGAATGGATATGTACATTTAAGTCCAGAAATATTTGGACAGTGACTGAATCTTTATGATTTGGGCTCTGAATGCCAGTTTATTATTTAAAATGAAACAACTGAGATACAATTGATGTGTAGACTTTCGGGGTTGAACAAAAATTTCTTGTGAAACATTTAGGGATTGCAACCATTTTTCTCCAAGCCTCCTCATTTCAGGAGCTCAAAAGTAATTGGACTAATCTACTTTACCGTAAATAAAATGTTGATTTTTAAGACTTTGTAGAGAATCCTTTGCAGACAATGACCGCCTGAAGTTTGGAAGCTATGGACTTCTGTAGAGAGGTGATGGGATTCCTGCCCCTGAAGACACCAGCATATATCACTGTTTAGAGTGCATATAATAGAATTGCAAATGAAATACAAATCTAAAGAGTAGGAGTGCTATGTAGAATGTAGTATGAAATGTTGCCATCTAGTGGCTGGTTTAGATAGAGTTTGTAGAAATAGGTAACAGTAAGGATAAGCAGTAAAGTGTGGGATCAGCCCACTGAGGGCGGAGATAGTCTCTAGGAGTAGAGGGCAGACTCCATCTTAGTTGAGTAGAGAGTAGTGTGGTAACAAGGGAAAATCTGTAGAATATCAAGGGCACAGCTGGCTGGTGATTGTGGCAACAGAAGGCATAATATAAACTGGACAGAAAGAATTGAGCTCCTTTAAGGATTCAAGAAGGGGGGACGTAAAGAGAACTAACTCCATCCAATAATAAGGTACTCCAGGCCCTGGACTCTAGAAAAACACTACTGTCTCCAGTAGTGTGAGTCCTCCGGATGACATTCAGCGTAGACCTGGGTGAACAGGTCGATACAGTATTGACGTTAGTCTGGCTGAATAGTCAGTGTACTCCAACCTCGAGCTGACAGGGACTGAAAAGGCCCTGACATGTTAGAGTCTGAAGCTAAGCCATGTTGTGAAGTATGGATCAGTATAGAGAAGAAGCGGCAGCTCACTCGGGTAGTCGGTAAAGATTTTTTATTCTGCGGCTGTAGACGTGGTTACAAAAATAACGGGGAGGGGGGGTGTGCGGGACGGCAGACGGAGAACAGCCGTTTCGCGCTGTGGATAGCGCTTTCACTCGTCAAAGCGCTATCCACAGCGCGAAATGGTTGTTGTCTGTCTGCCGTCCTCGCACTCCCCCCCTCTCCCTGTTATTTTTGTAACCATGTCTGCAACCGCAGAATACAAAATCTTTGCTGACTACCCGAGTGAGCTGCCACTTCTTTTCTATATTGGAATTCCGGAATCTTGACCACTTTGTCATCAGATCACCAGCCGACACAGCGATATAAGTCCTGGAACAGCTGATTGCTGTCAACTGTGAGTACGGCTCCACTATACAACTTTACGCTGCAGTGCCCGACTGCCTGTTTTATGTGAAGTATGGATCAGTGACATCTGCGGTGACAAAGCCCAAGGGAAAGTATGCTCTGAAGTGAAATGTACCATAAAGAACGTGTTCAATTGTTGCGCCCAAAGTATTGAGTGTTTACAGTAGTGTGCATAGCATTAAGTAAAAGACTGTTGAAAAAGAACTCCAAGTTTGTGATGGTGACTCCCATGCTGACGGATCCAAGTTCATTAGACAGCCTAACACAAGGTACGACTTGCACCCTGCAAGACCACACACCCAGCCAGGACCACCACAGGCATTAACCCCCCTTCTCTGTGGGAATGGCAGGGCACAGACTATAGGAAAGATCACCTCTACTGCAACAACCACCCTGAACTAACCTCACGTCACCAAATGGTGGGTTTTCTCCTTTTTGATGTTTGCCAGGGTTTTACTATAACTGACTTCAGTTTTTGCGTCTTCCTGCCTTAAGCTTTGGCTTAATCATGTGAAATATATGCTTGATGGGGTTGAGATCTGATGATTGACTTGGCCATTTCAGAATATTTCTACTGCTTTGCCTTAAAAACGTCTAGGTTACTTTTGCACCATTTTTTGAGCCATTGTGAAGAACAGTCTAATCAACCTTGCTGCATTTGTTTGAATCTGAGCAGAAAGTAAAGTCCTGTACACTTCAGAATTCATCCTGCTGCTTCTGTCTTCAATTATATTGTTACGGGGCTGCCTGGTATTATATATAATTACTAGTGATGAGCGAGTATGCTTGTTACTACTCGGTACTCGCACGAGTATCACTGTACTCGGGCTACTCGGCGGGTACCGAGTAATTTCGCGATACTCGTGCTGTACTCGTGGTCTTCATCCCTGCATGTTGGCGCTCTTTTGAGAGCCAGCCCTCATGCAGGGATTGGCTGGCAGACCACTGCAATGCCACAGCCCTGTTAGTTGTGGAATTGCAGTGATTGGCCGGCCTGCACAGCATGACCAAGCCTTTATACCGGCGGGCGTGCTGTGCTTTGTACACAGCCATCTTATATTCCCTGCTTTCCCCGCCCACAGGCGCCTATGATTGGTTGCAGTGAGACACGCCCCCACGCTGAGTGACAGGTGTCTCACTGTACCCAATCACAGCAGCCGGTGGGCGTGTATATACTGTGCAGTAAAATAAATAAATAAATAATTAAAAAAAACGGCGTGCGGTCCCCCCAATTTTAATACCAGTCAGATAAAGCCATACGGCTGAAGGCTGGTATTCTCAGGATGGGGAGCTCCACGTTATGGGGAGCCCCCCAGCCTAACAATTTCAGTCAGCAGCCGCCCAGAATTGCCGCATACATTATATGTGACAGTTCTGGGACTGTACCCGGCTCTTCCCGATTTACCCTAGTGCGTTGGCAAATCGGGGTAATAAGGAGTTAATGGCAGCCCATAGCTGCCACTAAATCCTAGATTAATCATGTCAGGCGTCTCCCCGAGATTCCTTCCATGATTAATCTGTAAATTACAGTTAAAAAACACACACACCCGAAAAATCCTTTATTAGAAATAAAAAACAATAACAAAGTCCCTCATCACCAATTTATTAACCCCGACAAAGCCCTCCATGTCCGGCGTAATCCACGGACCTCCAGCGTCGCGTCCAGCTCTGCTGCATGGAGGTGACAGGAGCAGCAGAATACACCGCCGCTCCGGTCAGCTTCACACAGCAACTGAGGTGAGTAGCGCGATCAGCTGCTGTCAGTCAGGTAACTCACGGCCACCGCTGGATCCAGCGGTGGCCGCGATTAACCTCAGTGACAGCTCAGCTGATCGCTATACTCACCTCAGTTGCTGCATGGAGCTGACCGGAGCGGCGGTGAGTAGCGCGATCAGCTGAGCTGTCACTGAGGTTACCTGCGGCCACCGCTGCATCCACCGCTGGATCCAGGTAACCTCAGTGACAGCTCAGCTGATCACTATACTCACCTCAGTTGCTGCATGGAGCTGACCGGTGCGGCGGTGAGTAGCGCGATCTGCTGAGCTGTCACTGAGGTTACCCGCGGCCACCGCTGCATCCAGGTAACCTCAGTGACAGCTCAGCTGATTTCGCGGCTGTCTTCAGTTGCTGTGTGAAGCTGACAGGAGCGGCGGTGTATTCTGCAGCTCCTGTCACCTTCATGCAGCACAGCTGGATGCGACGCTAGAGGACTGTGGAGTACGCCGGACATGGAGGGTTTGTCGGGGTTAATAAATTGGTGATGAGGGACTTTGTTAGTGTTTTTTATTTCTAATAAAGGATTTTTCGTGTGTGTGTGTGTGTTTTTTAACTGTAATTTACAGATTAATCATGAAAGGAATCTCGGGGAGACGCCTGACATGATTAATCTAGGATTTAGTTCAGCTATGGGCTGCCATTAACTCCTTATTACCCCGATTTGCCAACGCACTAGGGTAAATCGGGAAGAGCCGGGTACAGTCCCAGAACTGTCGCATATAATGTATGCGGCAATTCTGGGCGGCTGCTGACTGATATTGTTAGGCTGGGGAGCTCCCCATAACGTGGAGCTCCCCATCCTGAGATTACCAGCCTTCAGCCGTATGGCTTTATCTGGCTGGTATTAAAATTGGGGGGACCGCACGCCGTTTTTTTTAATTAATTAATTATTTATTTCACTGCACAGTATACACACACCCACCGGCTGCTGTGTTTGGGTGCAGTGAGACACCTGTCACTCAGCGTGGGGGCGTGTCTCACTGCAACCAATCATAGGCGCCGAAAAGCAGGAAAGCAGGGAATACGAGATTGTTTAATGAGCGGCCGGCTTTTTCAAAAGAGGAAAAGCCGCCGGAGTTTAGTGAACAGCTGTGCAGCGCCGCGGCAGTGATCGGGGAACGGTAAGTAAGAGAGAGGGGGGAGACTGACCGACAGACTGTAAGAGGGGGACAGACAAGACAGAGAGAGACAGACAGAATGAGACCGACCGACGGGAGATAGAATGGAAAAAAAAATGACCGACATCGCTAGTAAAAAGCACAAAACGTGCGTTTTGGACATCGGAGTGCCACACAATGTTTTACGTAAAATCTTTCATGTATTAATCTCAAAAAGTAACATACACCAGCTCTATCTCACTATTGGGTATGTGCCCTTAATATTTCCGCCATGAAAATTCATTTTGGTGTCATTTTGGAAGGTTTTCTGGTGAGTCCGTAAAAATGGCGTAAAACTCGGACAAAATTGTTCACAGCTGTGACTTTTGAGTGATAAATGCTTCAAGGGGTCTTCCCCATGCTGTTGCCATGTCATTTGAGCACTCTTCTGAGACTTTTGTGACATTTTTAGGGTTTCTACATGCTGCTGGGGGTCATTTCATAAAAATACTCGGGTCTCCCATAGGATAACATTGGGCTCGGTGCTCGGGCCGAGTACACAAGTATCTTGGGATGCTCGGCCCGAGCCTCGAGCACCCGAGCTTTTTAGTACTCGCTCATCACTAATAATTACGAGTAACAGGCAGTCAGGGCCCACCGTGCAACTGCTGCTAGTGACAGCAGAAAAGGGTGTCTGTACCACAGAAGTAGTACTTGTTCCTGTTACTTCACAGCAACACTAGGACTAGTACGACACACCCTGTTTAACTCACAGCGAGTACCATATTAGCATAAACTAATATGTGGTAGCAAATAAATAAGTTAGGGCGACTACCCTATACGAATAGGAAATACCTCTGTTACTTCACAGAAGTAAGCTAGTAAATTAACAAAGCATAAACAATGCTCCTAGGTGAGGAGAGAATGCACAGGTCTCCTGTTAATGGCCACAGGCAAACCTAAGAACTAACCTCTATTATGCTCATAGAGGAAGTGTAATATGACAACTGATAACAGAGAGCAATAGCTTTCTCTGAAATGGCTCAAGTGCAAGTCCCTGTCCAAGCCCCGTGTGCTAACTGCACTATAAGGAGTCAGGGAACTTTCTATGCTATCTGCAGAGAGTAAACAGGAGTGAAGGGGGAGAGGTTCCTACCTAGCCCGACTCCCCTAAAGCATGGGAAGCGGGTATATTTTGCAGACTCACATGGAGCGTCTACTCCCACACAACCACATGTAACGACTGAGCACCGAGAGGTGGGCTCCAGGGCCCTTTATAAACTTGGCTCCGCCCACAAGATGGAGGATAATTAACAGGAACAACCCTGGGCCAATAGTAACGAGCAACGACAGAAGTGACGTCACCCTCGGCCAATCATGTAATGCCACGTCACATGCCGAGGACCATGTGATCCCCGCATCATCTGTGACATCACACACGGCCAATCATGTAATGCAACGTCACATGCCGAGGACCATGTGATCCTCGCATCATCTGTGACATCACCCACGGCCAATCATGTAATGCCACATCGCAGACATGCTCAGAACAGAGTACACACTCAAAAATGACTAAGTCCGTGAGCATGCTTAGTAGCTCAAAATTGGGACTTAGACTCAGGAAACTAAGAAGTTCCCAAATGAGTGGAACGACGCAAACGAGAAGCAGAAGGGGAAGAAGGGGAACGTGGAGCAACAGACCCATGGGCCGTAACACATATCATCAATTAGGAGGGCTTCTTCCATTGCTGCTAATCGACCTAGGGCCACATTATTGATGGACCGTCCTACACCCCCTAAGATTGGAGATCGTGTTACATTTTCAACACCTTTCAGTACAGATTTCTTTAAAATCAGACAAACCCTCTTACGTTTTGTTCCCTTACTTTGTCAGGATGCCACCTTAAGTCACATTCTTCAATCAGGTGTTAACATAGTAGCCAGGAAGGCAAATACTATAGGTAACTCAGTTGCGCCCAGTAGATATGCCCCCAATAAATCTGGTAAATCGGGCAAAAACTGGCTCAGTATCCAGGGATCCTTCAAATGTGGATCCAATCGCTGCGGACTTTGCAAGTTTATGCTTAATAATAAATTCATTTTGGGTAGCGATGGGGAAAATTTTGATATCAGGACTTTCATCAATTGTTCTTCTACACACATTATTTATGTAGCAACATGTACTTTATGTTGTAAGAATTATGTGGGTTGTACCTCACGTACCCTAAGGACAAGGATTTCGGAACACTTACGTATTCCAATGGCTGCCCAGGATAAAGCTTCTTTGAGCTATGCTACACTTGTCAGAAAGCGTTCCCTATCAGGATTGACTAGACACTACATCGAGAACCATGCAGGAGATTTTTCTACACTCAGGATTACGGGCATTGAACATATTCCTAGACCCCCACGTGGAGGTGATTGGTTTAAAGCCTTATTACTGGCAGAGGCTAAGTGGATTCTTAAATTAAATTCCAGATACACTAACGGATTTAATTATCGCTCCGACCTGAGGTTTATTTTTTAGCAGACAGATACGCCCGTGCACCCATGATCCTGAGTTAGTGGGGTATTATAATTATGGGGATTTTTTGTTTCCTGCACCTGTAGTTCCTCCTGTCACAGCTCAGGACCTGTGTATAATGTGTCCTGCACTGGTAGTTCCTCCTGCCAGAGCTCAGGGCCTGGGTATAATGTGCTTTGCTCTTGTAGTTCCTCCTGTCACAGCTCAGGACCTGTGTATTATGTGTCCTGCACTTGTAGTTCCTCCTGTCACAGCTCAGGACCTGTGTTTAACGTGTTCTGCTCTTGTAGTTCCTCCTGTCAGAGCTCTGGGCCCGGGTTTAATGTGTTTTGCACTTGTAGTTCCTCCTGTCAGAGCTCAGGGCCCGGGTATAATGTATCCCGCACTTGTAATTTCTCCTGTCAGAACTCAGGGCCCGTGTATATGTGTCCTGTACTTATAGTTCCTCCTGTCAGAGCTCAGGGCTGTGTATAATGTGTCTTGCACTTGTAGTTCCTCCTGTCAGAGTTCAGGGCCCAGGTATAATGTGTTCTACACTTGTTGTTCCTTCTGTCACAGTTCAGGACCTGTGTATAATGTGTTCTGCTCTAGTAGTTCCTCCTGTCAGAGCTCAGGGCCTGGGTAAAATGTGTCCTGCACTTGTAGTTCCTCCTGTCAGAGCTCAGGGCCCGGGTATAATGTGTCTTGCATTTGTAGTTCCTCTTGTCAGAGCTCAGGGTCTGTGTATAATTTGTCCTGCACTTGTAGTTCCTCCTGTCAGAGCTCAGGGCCCGGGTATATTGTGTCCTACACTTGTAATTCCTTCTGTCAGAGCTCAATACCTGTGTATATTGTGTCCTGCACTTGTAGTTCCTTCTGTCAGAGCTCAGTGCCCGGGTTTAATGTGTTCTGCACTTGTAGTTCCTCCTGTCAGAGTTCAGGGCCCGTGTATAATATGTCCTGTACTTGTAGTTCCTCCTGTCAGAGCTCAGGGCCCGAGTATAATTTGTCCTGCTCTTGTAGTTCCTCCTGTCAGAGTTCAGGGCCCGGGTATAATGTGTCCTGCACTTGTAGTTCCTCCTGTCAGAGCTCAGGGCTCGGGTATAATATGTCCTGCACTTGTAGTTCCTCCTGTCAGAGCTCTGAGCCCATGTATAATGTGTCCTGCACTTGTTTCCTTATGTATTTTCCTACCTATATTTCCTCCCCCCCCTCCCCTCGTTTGAACCAAGGGGAGATTCATTTATACACATATAACTAATGTGGATCCCCGTATGGTGGTGGAATATATTTATATCCATTCTAGATTATGTGAAATGATTTAATACAACTTTGACACATTGGACATATAAATTTTACATTTTTGGAACATTAATGCCCACCAGATCAATTAATACCAAATTCTTTGTTATTTTTACATCTACTTTTATTCCTATTTATATATATTTCTTTATATTTATTTTCATTTCATTAGTGACTCCATTAACTTTGACTTCCACCTGATGTTTGCATGTAATTAGCACATTTCCACTCCTCCCTCCTACTCATTCATCAGATTAGTCTATTTCAGTAGCTCTGCAGTGTTCATGAGACACTTATGATTAAGGACTTTTTTTGCTTTTATAACTGTCCGAAACGCGTAAAGTTATCATGACCTCCATGCTTTCCATCTGAGTGGATACTTGGTCTTCACGCTATTTTTAATTATGTTTCAATAAATTTTGGATGTTTTTACCAAAGGAGATTTTGTGCCGGATCATCCTTTTCCTTTCACTCCACGTTATCATCAATATACGCCAGTGACCCAATTCCATTGGAAGCCATGCATGCCCATGCCATCACACTGCCTCCACCATGTTTTACAGAGGATGTGTGTGTGATCTGCTTTGGACCATGAGCGATTACAGGCATTTTACATAATTTCTCCTTCCCATCAGTCTAGTACAGGTTGATCTTAGTTTCATCTGTCCAAAGAATTGTTTTCCAGAACTCTGTTGCCTTCTTTAGATGTATTTGGCAAAGTTTATCTGGCCTTTCTATTTTTAAGGCTGATTAATGGTTTTCACCTTGTGGTGAACCCTCTGTATTTGCGCTCATGAAGTCTTCTGTTTATGGTAGACTAAAGGCCACTTTACACACTGCAGTCTCGCTAGCGAGATCCCTAGCGAGCATACCTGCCCCCGTCAGTTGTGCGTCTCGGGAAATCGGTGCCCGTGGTGCACAACATCGCTAGTAACAGTCACACATACTTACCTCCCTAGCGACGTCGCTGTGACCGGCAAACCGACTCCTTTCTAAGGGGGCGGTTCATTCGATGTCATAACGACATTACTAAGCGGAGGGACGGAGATGAGCGGGCCGAACATCCCGCCCACCTCCTTCCTTCCTCAATGCCGGCGGCCGCAGGTAAGGTGATGTTCCTCGTTCCTGCGGTGTCACACATAGCGATGTGTGCTGCCGCAGGAACGACGAACAACCTGCATCCTGCAACAGAAACGATAAATGAGAATAGAACGATGCATCAACGATAAGGTAAGTAATTTTGATTGTTAACGGTCGTTTGTGCGTTTCACACGCAACGACGTCGCTATCGAGGCCGGATGTGCGTCACGAATTCCATGACCCCAACGACATCTCGTTAGCGATGTCGTTGCGTGTAAAGTGGCCTTTAGTTTCTGAAACACCTACTTCCTGCTGAGTGTTTTTCACTTGGGTGGATGTTATCAAGTAGTTTTTCTCTACTATGGAAGGGGTACTGTAATCATTCTCAATTATTGACCTCCATAACCGTCCAGACTTTTTTGAGCTCCCAAGCTCACTGGTGTGCTCTTTATTTTGCAAAATGCAGCAAACTGTTGATATGGATACTGCTAACATTTCTGCTATCTCTCTGATGAATATGTATTTTTTTCGGCCTAATGATGGTCTATTTCTCATCCATCGAGAGCTCCTTTAATCACATAAGGGTTCACAGCAGCAACTTCCAAATTCAAATGCCACACCTGGAATCAGCGCCACAACTTTTAGCTGATTAATTGATGATGGATTAATGAGGGAATAGCCCATGCAGCCCACTAAGGAGCTTTTGAGATAGCTGTCCAATTACTTTTGGTCCTTTGAAAAAGAGGCAGCTACGTATTAAAAAACTGTAATTGCTAAATCCTTACTCCAATTAGGATGTGAATAATACCCTCAAATTAAAGCTGAGAGTCTGCACTTTAAGCCCATATTAATTATATAAGTATATCTTTAATATGTGTTGGTAAACAAGCAGCTAAAATTGTCACTGTCCAAATATTTCTGGACCTTAGAGTATATGGTACATGTAAATACCACTTTTTGGTACTCAAATTTAAGCCCCTGATGAAATGCTCCACATAGAGAATTAACAATGAGAATGTGCAGCTAGTTGTGGTTCTCATCATGATTTAGCTTCCAATCAAAGCGTATCAAAGCATACTTTTTAGGATGATAAAAAAATGAACATTTAAAGCAAGATTGTTCAACAATGACTTCTTCTTGCCACTCCTCCATAAAGGTCAGATTTGTGGAGTATACAACTATTAAGAGGAAAAAATATTGGCACATCCAACGTAAAATTATTTCTTTCTTTAATTTCACATAATGTTAAAAAAGTCCATCCATATTCAGAATACCCTGACGCGTTTCCGACGCAAAAGAGCATCCTTAATCATAGCCTATGATTAAGGACGCTCTTTTGCGTCGGAAACGCATCAGGATCTTCTGAATATGGATGGACTTTTTTAACATTATGTGAAAATAAAGAAAGAAATTATTTTACGTTGGATGTGCCAATATTTTTTCCTCTTATTCAAGTTACAGTCCACCTGGCAGACTTCATATTGTTGAACTCCATGGATGTGTGGTGACTAGTGATGAGCGAGTACTAAAAAGCTCGGGTGCTCGAAGCTCGGGCCGAGCCTCCCAAGATACTCGTGTACTTGGCCCGAGCAACGAGCCCAATGTTATCCTATGGGAGACCCGAGTATTTTTGTGAAATGACCCCCCGGCAGCATGGAGAAACCCTAAAAATGTCACAAAAGTCTCAGAAGAGTGCTCAAATGACATGGCAACAGCATGGGGAAGACCCCTTGAAGCATTTATCACTGAAAAGTCACAGCTGAGAACAATTTTGTCCGCGTTTTACGCCATTTTTACGGACTCACCAGAAAACCTTCCAAAATGACCCCAAAATGATTTTTCATGGCGGAAATGTTAAGGGCACATACCCAATAGTGAGATAGAGCTGGTGTATGTTACTTTTTGAGATTAATACATGAAAGATTTTACGTGAAAACATTGTGTGGCACTCCGATATCCCTGAGAAGAGACGTACATGAAGGCCTCTTGAGTCTAATGTGCCCATTTTGAGGAAGTGAGTCTTTGTAGTATTTTCCTTTGCCAGGGCAGTCCAAAATTGTGAGGTTCACCAATGCCCCTGCATACAGACGTGCATGAGGGCCTGTAAACCTGAAGTGCCCATTGTAAGGAAGTGGGTCTATTGTAGTATAGCCCTTAGGCAGGGCAGCCAAAAATTGGGAGGCTCCACGTTGTCCCTGGGTAGAGACGTGCATGAGGGCCTGTAAACCTGAAGTGCCCATTGGAAGGAAGTGGGTCTATTGTAGTATAGCCCTTAGGCAGGGCAGCCAAAAATTGGGAGGCTCCACGTTGTCCCTGGGTAGAGACGTGCATGATGGCCTGTAAACCTGAAGTGCCCATTGTAAGGAAGTGGGTCTATTGTAGTATAGCCCTTAGGCAGGGCAGCCAAAAATTGGGAGGCTCCACGTTGTCCCTGGATAGAGACGTGCATGAGGGCCTGTAAACCTGAAGTGCCCATTGTAAGGAAGTGGGTCTATTGTAGTATAGCCCTTAGGCAGGGCAGCCAAAAATTGGGAGGCTCCACGTTGTCCCTGGATAGAGACGTGCATGATGGCCTGTAAACCTGAAGTGCCCATTGTAAGGAAGTGGGTCTATTGTAGTATAGCCCTTAGGCAGGGCAGCCAAAAATTGGGAGGCTCCATGTTGTCCCTGGATAGAGACGTGCATGAGGGCCTGTAAACCTGAAGTGCCCATTGTAAGGAAGTGGGTCTATTGTAGTATAGCCCTTAGGCAGGGCAGCCAAAAATTGGGAGGCTCCACGTTGTCCCTGGATAGAGACGTGCATGATGGCCTGTAAACCTGAAGTGCCCATTGTAAGGAAGTGGGTCTATTGTAGTATAGCCCTTAGGCAGGGCAGCCAAAAATTGGGAGGCTCCACGTTGTCCCTGGATAGAGACGTGCATGAGGGCCTGTAAACCTGAAGTGCCCATTGTCAGGAAGTGGGTGTATTATAGTATAGCCCTTAGGCAGGGCAGCCAAAAATTGGGAGGCTCCACATTGTCCCTGGATAGAGACGTGCATGATGGCCTATAAACCTGAAGTGCCCATTGTAAGGAAGTGGGTCTATTGTAGTATAGCCCTTAGGCAGGGCAGCCAAAAATTGGGAGGCTCCACGTTGTCCCTGGATAGAGACGTGCATGAGGGCCTGTAAACCTGAAGTGCCCATTGTAAGGAAGTGGGTCTATTGTAGTATAGCCCTTAGGCAGGGCAGCCAAAAATTGGGAGGCTCCACGTTGTCCCTGGATAGAGACGTGCATGAGGGCCTGTAAACCTGAAGTGCCCATTGTAAGGAAGTGGGTCTATTGTAGTATAGCCCTTAGGCAGGGCAGCCAAAAATTGGGAGGCTCCACGTTGTCCCTGGATAGAGACCTGTTAGGTTCTTAGTGCCTCCGTGCTTGCATTTAAAAACCGCACGTGTGTGCCTGTTGGTGGCAGCTTTCCGCTGCATTTGTGTGAGTTTTGCAAAAACTTGGATATAACACACAAGTCTAGTGAATACACATCAGCACAGCATTGCAAAATGCGCAAGGGCGTTGTCAACGAACAAGGAAGTGGACGTGATGGTGGTGCAGGCAGAGACCGAGGTTGTGTGCAAGCTCTAATTTCGCCACAACAAAGGGCCACATCTAGTCGCTCGCACGTCCTGTCCCAAATTCTTGGGGACCGCAGCAGTACACCGCTCTTGAACCAAGACCAGTGTCAACAGGTTGTTAGTTGGATAGCGGATAATGCTTCCAGTCAGATTGGCACCACCACAAACACTCTGTCTTCCACACGGTCAAGTGTCAGTAGCCGTGATACTGCACCGCACATTTCAGAACCTGATCCTCCTTCCTACCACCAGGCCGAGTACACGTCCACGGACATTACTGATCCCACACTTGGACACTCGGAAGAGCTGTTCGTTCACGTTTCCATTCACAAATTCTGGCCTCTCGCCAGCTCCTGTTGAAGTGGGCCATGACGAGATTGTATGTACAGATGCCCAAATATTTGAGCAGCCACGTTCTCACGAAGTTGGCAACGTGTCTCAACAAGGGGTGGACGATGATGAGACACAATTGTCAGGAAGTCAGGAGGAGGAGCAGGGTGCGGAAGAGGAAGACGACGTGGTGGATGATCCAGTAACTGACCCAACCTGGCAGGAGGATATGCAGAGCGAGGACAGCAGTGCACAGGGGGAGGGAGGCGTAGCATCCCAACAGGCAGTAAGAAGCAGAGTGGTGGCCCCAGGCAGACGTCAGGCAACTGTTCCCCGGAACAACATGACACAAGGTGCCTGTACAAATGTTAGGTCTTCCCGAGTCTGGCTGTAATACTATTGTATGTATTGAGGATTTCGATTGCGTTAGGGCAATGACAACCAGAGACGAGTTCTTGGTGCAAGACGTTTATAATATGCAACCAGCAAATATGTACTGTGAGGTAGCGTCGTCAGCTGCGCTGCAGAAGACACGGGATCCAGGCACCAAGGTTCACAGCACACGGTTTATTCCAAAGAAAAAGTCCACAATAGTACATATGTGCCTTTCCGGCAGAGAACTCAGGGAGATGTGATCACTCCCTCACACCCGGCACACCTGCCCTCGTTCCTGAATCTATTTAACCCTTCCTTCAGCCTGTAGGGAAACAGCATTAACCCTATAGTGGATTATCATGGAGTGAGCACAACCGGGGCGAGACATACCGGCCGTCATAGATAACCCCGGTCACAGTCTCACATACCTCCCCCCCTCAGTTCAAGCGTGCGGGGTTGAACTCCTGCCATCAAACACGGGCCGCGGGACAAGGCATCGGCGTTGCCCTGCAACCTACCGGCCCGGTGTTCAACCGTAAACCGGAAGTTCTGCAGAGAAAGGAACCACCGGGTAACCCGGGCATTCCGTTCCTTGGCGGACCTCATCCAGACCAGTGGAGAGTGATCCGTCACCAAGCGAAACTGACGTCCCAGCAGGTAATAGCGTAGGGACTCCAAGGCCCACTTGATCGCCAGGCACTCCTTCTCCACTACGCTATAATTCCGCTCGGGAGGGGTGAGCTTCCTAGTCAAGAAGGTGACGGGGTGTTCCTCCCCCTGAACCACCTGAGACAGCACTGCCCCCAGGCCGACTTCCGAGGCGTCAGTCTGTACTATGAACTCCTTCCGGAAATCAGGGTTGACCAGAACGGGCTGTCCGCACAGGACCTCCTTCAGGGCCCGGAAGGAGTCCTCGGCCTGCGGAGTCCAGCGCACCATGACGGACTTCTTGCCTTTGAGAAGGTCCGTCAAGGGGGCTGATAGTACCCCACGATACCCCACGATACCCAGGAAGGCCCTAACCTGCTTCATGGTCAGGGGTCTAGGCCACTTCTGGATCGCCTCGACCTTGTTAATTTGGGGCTTAATCACTCCTTGGCCTATCACGTAGCCCAAGTAGCGGGCTTCCGTGAGTCCCAATGCACATTTCTTGGGATTGGCTGTCAATCCGGCTGTTCGAAGCGCGTCCACCACCGCTTGTACCTGTTCCAAGTGAGTCTGCCAATCGGAGCTGTAAATAATGATGTCATCCAGGTACGCTGATGCATACGCCTGGTGGGGTTCCAGCACTATTTCCATCAACCTCTGGAACGTGGCCGGAGCGCCATGTAACCCAAAAGGCAAGACAACATAGTGGAAGAGACCCTCCGGCGTAACAAAAGCGGTTTTCTCCTTGGTGGACTCCGTTAGTGGCACCTGCCAGTACCCCTTGGTCAGGTCGAGCGTGGTAAAATATCGCGCCTGTCCCAGCCTATCAATCAGCTCATCCACCCGGGGCATGGGGTAGAGATCAAACTTGGATATTTCGTTCAATCTCCTAAAGTCATTGCAGAATCTTAAGGAGCCATCGGGTTTTGGTATTAGGACAATCGGACTAGCCCATTCACTCCGGGATTTTTCGATGACCCCCAGGCGTAACATTGTCTTTACTTCCTCCGATATGGCTTGTCGTCGAGCCTCCGGTACCCGGTATGACTTCAGGCGTACCTTCAGGTGGGGCTCGGTGACAATATCATGTCGTATCAGACTGGTCCTACCGGGCAGCTCAGAGAAGACATCGGGGTTCTGCTGAACCAACCGTCTGGCCTCTCGCCTCTGTTGCTTGGTGAGGGCTTCTCCAATCCTTACTTCCGGTTCGTCCTCTCCGGAGGTCGCTGGAGCCGGATGTGAACGACCTGAAGAGGAGGGAGGTGGGGAAAAAACAGCCATCAGGCTTTCCCGTTCCTGCCAAGGTTTTAATAGGTTGACATGGTATATTTGTTCAGGTTTCCGCCTACCGGGCTGCAATACCTTATAGTTGACCACCCCGACTCTTTCCTTTATCTCGTAGGGGCCTTGCCACTGAGCCAGGAATTTACTCTCCGCCGTGGGGATTAATACCAACACCCGATCCCCGGGTTTAAAGGTCCGCACGGTGGCTTGTCTATTGTAGCGGCCGCTTTGCGCGGCCTGAGCCTCCTGTAAATGCTCCTTTACAATTGGCATGACCGCGCTTATGCGGTTCTGCATACCCAAAATGTGTTCAATCACACTTTTATGGGGGGTGGGCTCCTGCTCCCAGGTTTCTTTTGCCAGGTCCAACAATCCCCGGGGATGTCGCCCGTATAACAATTCAAAAGGCGAAAACCCCGTGGATGCCTGTGGCACCTCTCGTATGGCAAACATCAAATAGGGAAGCATCATATCCCAGTCTTTCCCGTCTTTGGAAATCACCCTTTTGAGCATGGTTTTCAGGGTTTTATTGAATCGTTCCACTAAACCATCCGTCTGAGGATGATACACAGACGTACGCAACTGCTTGATCTGGAGTAGCCGGCATAGCTCTTTGGTCACTTTAGACATGAATGGGGTCCCCTGATCCGTAAGGATCTCCTTGGGCAACCCCACCCGGCAGAACACAGCAAACAACTCCCGAGCTATAAGCTTGGCTGCAGTATGTCTGAGAGGTATCGCCTCTGGATACCGGGTGGCATAGTCAACGATCACTAGGGTATGCTGGTGCCCTCGAGCAGACTTTACGAGGGGCCCCACCAGATCCATCCCTATCCGTTCAAAAGGGACTTCTATAATGGGTAACGGTACCAACGGACTGCGAAAGTGGGTCAGGGGTGCGGTAAGCTGACACTCCGGGCAGGTTTCGCAGAACCGTTTTACCTCCCCAAAGACCCCGGGCCAATAGAACCTTTGCAATATTCGCTCCTGCGTTTTCTTGACCCCTAGGTGACCACTCATCAGGTGTTTATGAGCCAAGTCGAGGACCCGCCGGCGATACGGCTGGGGCACCACCAACTGCTCTACCCCTACGCCCCGTATTTCATCTACCCGGTAGAGTAAATCCTGCTTAAGAGCGAAATGGGGGTATCTTACCTGGGCACCAGGCAGCTGTGCCACCCCGTCAACTACTGTCACCCGACTCCGGGCATGTATTAATGTAGGGTCCTGGAGTTGGGCTGTCCCAAACGTATCCGGGGACGCCTCCAACTCCGGGATGGGCTCGACCGTCTCAGCCTCTCCTGCCAATACCTCTAGGGGCGACCTATCAGGTTCACATCCTGTCCCTATCATGGGGACCCCTACGGCAGGCGTCCCGGATTCAGGATTGTAGGGCTCAGGTCCCGGACTGACCAATTTCTGAGGGGACTTAGGAGGTCCCTTCCATAAAGTCCAAAAATAGGGCAGATCCCTTCCTAGGATCACATCATAGGGAAGAGTATTAATAAGTCCCACCTCATGTTGCACCTGACCGCAAGGTGCTGTGATGGTGACTATCCCCGTGGAATAGTCACGGCGGTCCCCATGTATGCAAACCACCCCCACGGTACGTCCTGTGGCCTTTACTTTAGCCCTTAGGGTTGATCGCACAAGGGTCACTAAGCTTCCGGAATCCAACAAGCCTGTAACCGGACATCCATTCACCTGAATTTGGCACAAGTGGGGCTCAGTCTCTGGGTAGACCAGGTCAGCGGTACACACCACCTGAGCATACATTGAACCCCGCCGGGTAACCCCACAATCCATGGGCTCCGTGGTGAGTGGACACTGGGCTTCCATATGTCCCACCCGCTGGCACCGCCAACATCTAATAGGGAAGGACACCCCCTTGACGAGTTGTCGTTTAGGGTACATAGTTTTCCGGACCTCAGGGACGGAGGGTGCGGCCTCAGACGGGACGGTAGCGGACTCCCGCACCAGTGTCCGCGGTGGGTCCTTGGCCCCAGGCTTGGAGGGGCCGGACCGACGGGCGGTACGCAAAGTCTCAGTGTCCCGTATCAAGTCCTGCGTAGCCACATGCCGCTCTACCAGGGACACTAATTGGTCCAGGGTACTCGGGTCACCCTGTCCGACCCACCGTTGAACGGTGACGGGTAAAGTGCGCACAAAACGATCCACTACTACCCTTTCCACCATTTGCGCCGGGCTCAGAGTGTCAGGCTGCAACCACTTTTTTACAAGATGTAACAAGTCATAGGCCTGGGAGCGTACGGGTTTGGCTTCCTCAAAGAACCACACTGATTTACCCGCTGAGCCCGTACATAGGTATTCACCCCCAACCGAGCCAGTATTTCGGCTTTCAGGGTCACATAGTCAATGGCGTCCTCGGTACAGAGGTCCAGGTAGGCTTTTTGGGGTTCCCCCGTCAGATAGGGTGACAATACCTCAGCCCACTGCGGGGTCGGCAGCTTTTCCCGCTCGGCCACCCGTTCAAACACCGCCAGGAACGCTTCCACATCATCACCCGGGGTCATCTTTTGCAACGCTTGTCTCACCGCTTTCCGGACGCTGCCGTCGTCACCCGGTCCCTGGGTTGTTGCTGCCAATCTGGCACGGATCGACTTGGCCAGGAGAACCATCTGTTCTTGGTGCCTTTTTTCCTGCAATTGCAAGGCTTGCTGCTGACGTGCATTGGCCTGATCCATCTGTTCTTGGAATTTTTTTTCCTGCACTTGCAAGGATTGGAGCAGGTGTGCATTGGTCTGTTGCTGCTGTGCATTAGCCTGTTGCTGCTGTGCATTAGCCTGTTGCTGCTGTGCATTAGCCTGAGCCAAATGCTTTAATATGTCCTCCATGGCGTCGCCGGGTCTGGGCTGTAGTATAGCCGCTCGAATCCAGGACATGCGCAGCTGGGTCACCAGGGATGGATGCTACACCTCACCGGCTGTCATGCCCGCCGATTCTCCACCATATGTGAGGTAGCGTCGTCGGCTGCGCTGCAGAAGACACGGGATCCAGGCACCAAGGTTCACAGCACACGGTTTATTCCAAAGAAAAAGTCCACAATAGTACATATGTGCCTTTCCGGCAGAGAACTCAGGGAGATGTGATCACTCCCTCACACCCGGCACACCTGCCCTCGTTCCTGAATCTATTTAACCCTTCCTTCAGCCTGTAGGGAAACAGCATTAACCCTATAGTGGATTATCATGGAGTGAGCACAACCGGGGCGAGACATACCGGCCGTCATAGATAACCCCGGTCACAGTCTCACAGTACATAAACGGAACAAAAACACAGTAGAACATAAATACAGGAAATACCTTCCAGGGACGGAGCGAAAGGGAATTCCCGGGACCGCGCACCGGACTCCCCCAGGGAGACCACCAAGAGCGAACCCCTATACAGGGACTGTCTGGCAATCACCCCAGAAGCCCTAAATGCGCAGCAGCCGGGACACAAAAGGGCAATAGGTAAGTCCAAAAATGTCCGTACGTGATGTGAGTCCAGAGTGCTATTAAACGGAAGGAACCGGGCAGAAGTGCCGACCAAAGACGGCAAACGGAGTCCGGGCACAGCTAGATGATACCAGATGAAGTCCAGAGTCGGTGTCGGTTGTTTTCCAAGAGGATCCGAATAACAATCAGGAACCAAAAGCAGCAGGGCAGGAGCACACAGGAAGCAGTATACTCAGGCACTGGACTAAGCTTTAGGGGCGGCTTTTAAACAGATGGACAGGAAGTAGGGCAACAGAACAGAAAACTCCATGTTAACAAAGGGCAAGCTCTTTCAAAAGAAAACTGGAAAACCCGGAACTCTGACACTGGCAGTTTTTTAAGTTGGCTCCAGATGATTCTAAAAAGGCCATTTGCAACACCTGCCATGCCAGCATCAGCAGGGGTACCAAAACTAGCAGCCTGACTACCACCAGCATGATCAGGCACATGTCAGCCAAGCACCCGACTTTGTGGGAAGTACAACAGAGTCGAGGAGCAGTGCTTGCTGATGTCACTGCTACGTCTTCGCTGGTTGTGCATGCGAGCCAATCCCCTGTCCATGCTGCCTGCGAACAAGCCTCCTCCGGCCATGCACCTGCAGTTGCCCACGCAGAAATAACACCATCATCAAGCACGTCCTTGTCCCAGCGCAGCGTTCAGTTATCCATTCAGCAAACCTTTGAACGCAGGTGCAAATACACTGCCAACGCCCCACATGCCACACTTCTAAATGCTAACTTTTCGCGACTGCTTGCGCTGGAAATGTTGCCTTTTAGGCTGGTTGAGACAGAAGCATTCCGCGACCTGATGGTGACAGCTGTCCCACGTTACTCGGTCCACAGCCGCCACTATTTCTCCCGGTGTGCCGTCCCCGCATTGCATAACCACGTGTCACAAAACATCACACGTGCCCTGAACAACGCTGTTTCAGCCAAAGTCCACCTAACCACAGACACGTGGACAAGTGCATGTGGGCAAGGCCGCTACATCTCGTTGACGTCACACTGGGTTAATATTGTGCAAGCTGGGACCCAGTCTGAGCGAGGGACGGAACACGTCCTTCACACACCAAGTTTTGCAGGCCCTACCTCAGTCAGGGTTTCACACACACTCTACAGCTCCGGAATGTCATGCTCCTCAGCCTCCTCCTCCTCCTGCGCATCCTGATCCACTTTACCCTCCACACCAGTCCCAAGCTGGAAGTGTCGCGGGCGGAGGAGGGGACGGTGCGCTCTCCCACTGCTCGGGTCCGGCTGACGCTGCTCTACGGCTGCTGCTGCTCGTTGGCTCGAGCGATGGCCGGATCCCGGGGACTCGAGCGGCGCTACTCGCCCGTGAGTGAAAAGGGGTGGTTTGGGTTTTGGGGATATTGTCCGTGACGCCACCCACGGTTGTGGTGATTGTGTGGACACCACCGCTGCTCTGGATGGGGATCCCGGGAGCCTGTGACAGGGAGCAGCTTTGTTGTTATTTCTCCCCTCCGTGGGTAGGGGGGTTGGTTGTCCCGGGGCCTGGTGATGGGGTAGAGATGGATGGCAGGCGGGTTGCGGGGCCTGATGAGGTGCAGGGTCGCAGGGGCAGCGCTGTGCCGCACGGCACGGAGGTACTCACTCAGCCCAATGATGATGACACAGTTCACGGTAAAACAAGTGGCTGGATGGACGGGTCCCTCGGACGGCTGCGGTTGTTCCTCCCTGCAGGTTAGTGATGACTGTCTCTCCCTGCACCTAAGTTAAGTGTTGGTAGTGATGGTTTCCCAACGGTAACCCGCTCCCCGACCTGGATATGGGCCGGAGGAGCCCCTTTTGCCCACAGGCGCTGGCCCTGGGAGATGGTTGCCCTTGGCGGTGGCGGTGTCTCCCCTTCACGGTTGGACGGTTGCCTTCTATCTGGACTTGGCTGTTTGGAAACCCTGAGGTCCCCTTCACTAACGGATTTGGCAAATTCACGGCGACACCAAGCCTTGCCGGGATCCGAAAGTCCTCTGCCAATGGTGCTGGCTTCTCTTTGTATACCGGTCCGGTACGGCCGGGTCACCACCCGTCCACGGTCCTTACGGCAGACTCCAATCGGCCTCCACTGCAGACGGTCACCACATCCTGCCAACCTTGCTGTCCTGTCCGGGCCACACACCCGGACCAACTTCAGGCTCTTTGCTGTCACTTTTCTCCTCTCTACTACTTTCCTCCTTCCACTTCCTTAGCTTAAATCTCACTGCCTGTGTTTTCCCTCCTCCTCGGTGGGTGGAGACCAACCGCCTGGCTCCACACCCTGGTGTGGACAACAGCCCCTGGGGAAGGCAACAAGGATTTTGTGTTTTGACTATGATATGCCTGCAGGGAGTGTGGGGTGTTTAAGTGTTGTGCTCTGTGGCCCCTGGCTTGTCCAGGGCGACACAGAAGCACTGCAGCACTGCCTCGGCGAAGCGGCAACAGGCAGTGCTGAAGCTAATCTGCATAGGTGACAAACCCCACAATGCAGAAGAGGTGTGGACAGCTCTGAAACAGCAGGCAGATTACTGGCTCACAACTCTGAACCTAAAGCCAGGAAAGGTCGTGTGTGACAATGGCCGGAACCTGGTGGCGGCTTTGAGGCGAGGCCAGCTGACACATGTTCCATGCGTGGCCCATGTGCTCAACCTCGTGGTTCAGCGGTTTCTAAAGTCATACTCAGAGCTGTCTGATCTGCTGGTAAAAGTTCGCCGCCTGTCTGCACATTTTCGAAAGTCACCTACTGCTTCAGCCGGCCTTGCCGGCTTAAGACGCCGTTTGCATCTTCCGGCACACAGACTGGTGTGTGATGTCCCCACGCGTTGGAATTCAACTATGCACAAGTTGGTCAGGATATGTGAGCAGAAGAGGGCAGTTGTTGAGTACCTGCATCACCTAAGCCGTCGGGAAATGGGTCAAACTCCACACATAACACCTGAGGAGTGGAGATGGATGTCCGACCTATGTACCATCGGCCAAAACTTTGAGGACTCCACCAAGATGGTGAGCGGCGATGACGACATTATTAGCGTCACCATACCGCTTCTCTGCCTTCTAAAATGGTCTCTGCTCAAAAAACAACCATGATGCATTGCAGGCGGAGCGCGATGAGTTTGAGCAAGAAACAGTAGTGGGTGTGGGTGATAACACACAGCCCAGCCTCGTCTCATCACAACGTGCAGTGGAGGACTATGACGAGGAGGAGCATGAAGACATGGAGCAACTCTCTGGCCAAATTGAGGATATGACATGCAGTCATATCCTCGGTTCAGCGTGGCTGGCCAGAGGACAGGGTAGATGATGAGGAGGAGGAGGAGGAGGACAGCATGTTCAGTCATCGTGTTGGTCAGGATACTGAAGTGATGGCTGTTAAGAGTCTGGCACACATGGCTGACTTTATGGTAAGCTGCCTGTCTCGTGACCCTCGCGTTAAGAACATCTTGGCCGACAATCATTACTGGTTGGTAACACTCTTAGACCCACGCTAAAAGGAGAACTTTATGTCTCTTATTCCCGAGGCGGAGAGGTCAGGCAAAATGCAGCAGTTCCAGAAGGCCATAGTCACGGAAGTAGGCAAAGCATTCCCCTCACAAAACGCTAGCGGCATAGGTCAGGAATCAGTGGACAACCAAGGCGTACAGCCGAGAGGGGCACAAGTCCAATCGGCCAGAGGTAGGGGAACAGTCTTTAAGATGTGGGACAGTTTTCTCAGCCCCTCACATACCACAGCCCCTGAGGTGAGGGGTAGTGCCACAAGAAATCCTAAGTTTGGCCAGATGCTCAAGGAGTACCTTGCAGATCAAACAACTGTACTCCGACATTCCTCTGTGCCTTACAATTAATGTGTATCCAAGCTGGACACGTGGCATGAATTGGCTCTCTACGCCTTGGAAGTCCTGGCCTGCCCTGCCGCTAGCGTTTTGTCAGAGCGTGTTTTTAGTGCCGCAGGTGGAATCATTACAGATAAACGCACCCGCCTGTCAACTGTAAATGCTGACAGGCTGACTCTGATCAAGATGAACAAGGGTTGGATTTGGCCAGACTTCACCACACCACCAGCAAATGACAGCGGAATTTAAAGTTTGTAACGGGAATTTGCCATGTACCTCCACTCACCCATGGTAACACACTTCTGGACTTTGGCTAATCGCTGGACTGCTCCTCCTTCTCCTCATGCGCCATCATGGTGACCGTTACAATAGTTAAGCCGTTGTTTCAGGTATACCCCCAGTGGTAAATTTTTTTGCCCATTCTTTCTGAATGGGCATTACAACGACAGGAGACCCGCTCCTTTGCAATGGGAACAATGTTTTGAGGCCCTCATGCACATCTCTATCCAGGGACAATGTGGAGCCTCCCAATTTTTGGCTGCCCTGCCTAAGGGCTATACTACAATAGACCCACTTCCTTACAATGGGCACTTCATGTTTACAGGCCATCATGCACGTCTCTATCCAGGGATAATATGGAGCCTGACGCTGCCACCGACTGCCACACACGTGCTGTTTTTAAATGCAAGCACGGACGCAATAAGAACCTAACTGGTTTTTAGGAGCGACAATTACTGAGAAGTATGACACTATCAGACACTGCTGACTGACGTGTATTATACACTAGACTTGTGCGTTATATAATAGTTTGTGCAAAACGCGCACCTGTACGCTGCCACCGACAGACACACACGTGCTGTTTTTAAATGCAAGCACGGACGCAATAAGAACCTAACTGGTTTTTAGGAGCGACAATTACTGAGAAGTCTGACACTATCAGACACTGCTGACTGACGTGTATTATACACTAGACTTGTGTGTTATATAATAGTTTGTGCAAAACGTGCACCTGTACGCTGCCACCGACAGACACACACGTGCTGTTTTTAAATGCAAGCACGGACGCAATAAGAACCTAACTGGTTTTTAGGAGCGACAATTACTGAGAAGTCTGACACTATCAGACACTGCTGACTGACGTGTATTATACACTAGACTTGTGCGTTATATAATAGTTTGTGCAAAACGTGCACCTGTACGCTGCCACCGACAGACACACACGTGCTGTTTTTAAATGCAAGCACGGACGCAATAAGAACCTAACTGGTTTTTAGGAGCGACAATTACTGAGAAGTCTGACACTATCTGGACTGTTTTAGACTGTGTACACCAGCCCCAGATATGATGAAGGCTGGTATACGGTCACCACTAGGAATGGCTATATACCCTGCCTGCCTGCCTGTATACTGCTACAATAGTCCTGACAAGGACTCTTCTGGTCACTAGCCTGTATTCCGACCTGGCTATACCCTGCCTGTATATAGCAACAATAGTCCTGAGAAGGACTCTGCTACTGTACTCCGACCTGGCTATACCCTGCCTGCCTGTATACAACTAGAATAGTCCTGAGAAGGACTTCTGGTCACACTGTTTGCAGCCCTGCTCCGGAACTAACTATAAAGGGCCGCAAAGCTTTCCCTGAATCAGCGACACTCTCCCTGCACTGACTGTCTGGATAGCTGTGAGCAGAGCACAGCGCGCCGGCCGGTATAAAGGCTCGGTCACGCTGTGCAGGCCGGCCAATCACTGCAATTCCACAACTAACAGGGCTGTGGCATTGCAGTGGTCTGCCAGCCAATCCCTGCATGAGGGCTGGCTCTCAAAAGAGCGCCAACATGCAGAAATGAAGACCACGAGTACAGCACGAGTATCGCGAGATTACTCGGTCCCCGCCGAGCAGCCCGAGTACAGCGATACTCGTGCGAGTACCGAGTAGTTACAAGCATGCTCGCTCATCACTAGTGGTGACCTATTCCATTGGGCGTGTCAAGCTTTCCTCCACTTCGTCTGTTGTTATACAACTATTAGTTGTCCTGTGAACAGATTCTCCCACCCAAGCTGTGGATCTTTACAGCTCCTCCAGTGTGATCATGGATCTCTTAGCTGCTTCCCTAATTAATGCTCTCCTTGCTTGAGATGTTAGTTTAGGTGGACGGCCATGTCTTGATAGGTTTGCAGCTGTGCATCCTATTTTTAGATGATGAATTGAACAGTGCTCCAGGAGAGGTTCAGAGCTTGGGCTATTTTTTTTTTTCATAACCTAACCCTGGTGTAGTCTTCCCCACAACACTTTATCCCTGACCTTTCTGGCATGTTCTTTGGTTTTCATAATGCTGTTTGTTCCCTAATGTTCTCACACCTTCATTGAACAGCTGCAATAAATTACACACAGGCGGACTCAATTAACTAATTGGTGACTTACTGGAGGCAATTGATCACTCAGGATTTTATTTAGGTATATCAGACTACAGGGGGCTGAATACAAATGCACGTCACAATTTTCAGATTTATATTTTTAAAATATTTAGAAAACCATGTATCATTTACTTTACACTTTACAAACGTGCTAATTTGTGTTAATTTGTGTTGGTATATCTTGTAAAATCCCAATAAAATATATTTAAGTGAAAAAATGTGGAAAAGTCCAAGAGGTATGATTACTTTTTAAAGGCACTTTATATGAACATTATAGTGAATGCCTTTCCCCATTCATTCCTTTAACTAACTGAAGTTATTTAAGATAGAAAATACACTTACCCAGCAGTTGTATGTCAGATATACTTTTCAATGACTCCACACAAGAATTCAATGTCTGGAGCACTGCAGCCTGGGGAAATGCTTGACTGTTTATCATGTATTTAGCAGCCTCTCTCATGGCCATAGCTGCATCTTCCATTTGGTGGTTTTTCATGTACGAGTTACCTGCTAGTCTGAATGAATGTGCAGCAGAAGAAAGGTCACCAGTCATGACAAAACAGTACCCCAGCTTAATAAGGGCATCGGCAATACTATTGAGTTCCTCGTAACCATACTCATTGATGGCCCTTTCATAAAACTTCACAGCTTTGCTATACTCTTTCATTTCATCATAAGCAGCGCCTATATTAAAAAACAGATCACCATCTCTTTCTTCCATTCCACAGATTCTGGATTTTATGAGACACTTTAAAGCTTTTTTGGGTTTTCCAACACAAATATACGAGGCGCCAAGATTGAATAAACAAGCTTTCTGAATTTTTTCTTCCGGTATCTTGGAGGAAAGTATAAAGGCTTGTTTGAATATTCTCAGGGCTCCATTAATATCATCATTATTTAATAACTGGCTTCCATCTTTGCACAATGACAATATTTTTGATTGAATGGTATTTTGCTGCTGTGGACTTTTTGAAGCCTTTGACTCCGCCATGATGTGTTAAAACCTGTTGGAAATAAATGCAAAATAAATGCAATTTTCTCATTTAAAATGATCAGAATTATACTTAAAACGGATTTCATAGAAATGGCAGTGGTGGAATAATGTTCTATATTTACTGGTGGACACATGGTTGGTTTGTTGCTAAAACTGGTTCAAAAACACAGCTTATAAAGAAATACAAACAAGGCCATGGTGAGACAATGTCGCATGCATTTCCTACTTGTGCTGCAGTTTTTTCCAAGGATCATCTCTCCATTCTATTTTATGGGAGCTTCAGTGCCAAGTGTACTAAATTACTTTTAGAATTTCCATGAATATGAATAGCGACAATCACATACAGACAGCCTACACTCCATTGCTGGAAAGAGCAAATACTTGGCACTCAAATAGTTGAAGAAACTGGTATTTTATTGAGTAAGCTTGACCAGCTACAGCACAAACGTTTCGGTCTAACATAGACCTTCATCAGTGTGCAGTGTAGATGTTCTGCTCAGCTTGTGAGTGAAAGTAGCACTGGTGTAGCTCACGGTGTCCACTGGTGTGTGGCAAAAACACCGGGACTGGATCCTACTTGAAACCTACCACTCAGAAGTGCCATGTTTATCCACAACATTACACTCCATTGCTGTCAGTTTGCAAAGTAGCCCTATTCTCGAAATACATGTGAATTTTACTGGACATTATTGGCATATCCTCACAATGCCATAAATGCCTCAGATGGGAACTCTAATTTAATTCCATCATATTGAGAATTATAGGATAATTATTAAAGTACAAATAAGGAATAACGTTTGGAACACCATTCTAAGTCTGAACTGGGTGCAAAAACCTAAAAAAACATCACTATGGGGAGATAAGGTATGCACACCAGTGACTATGTAAGGGGAATACATGGAATAGCAGAAACTGCTGTGTGAATACTGACTTGAAAAATCCAATAGCTATATGTAAGAGTGAAAATGTGAAAAATGGAATCTGCATTACTGCCATGAACATATGAATCAAGAGAAATTTAGCTACTGAATTGATCAATGCAATAGAGCCCCAACACTACGCCAAAGTATTTCTCTACGTTGGGGTCCCTAGCTTGTGTGTGTCCTCTCATGCAGTTAAAAAACTTACCGTGTATGGGAAGCTGAGACCCAGGCTATTTATGTGTATGATATGGATTGGCAATAGGTGTGGTTGGGGAGGGTTCACAAACGAAAAACAACTAACAAATAAGCAATAACGTTTGGAACACCATTCTAAGTCTGAACTGGGTGCAAAAACCTAAAAAAACATAAAAAAACCTAAAAACATTTACATAGTCAATGGTGTGCATACCTTATCTCCCCATAGTGATTTTTTTTAGGTTTTTGCACCCAGTTCAGACTTAGAATGGTGTTCCAAACGTTATTCCTTATTTGTTAGTTGTTTTTCGTTTGTGAACCCTCCCCAACCACACCTATTGCCAATCCATATAATACGCATAAATAGCCTGGGTCTCAGCTTCCCATACACGGTAAGTTTTTTAACTGCATGAGAGGACGCACACAAGCTAGGGACCCCAACGTAGAGAAATACTTTGGCGTAGTGTTGGGGCTCTATTGCATTGATCAATTCAGTAGCTAAATTTCTCTTGATTCATATGTTCATGGCAGTAATGCAGATTCCATTTTTAACATTTTCACTCTTACATATAGCTATTGGATTTTTCAAGTCAGTATTCACACAGCAATTTCTGCTATTCCATGTATTCCCCTTACATAGTCACTGGTGTGCATACCTTATCTCCCCATAGTGATTTTTTTTAGGTTTTTGCACCCAGTTCAGACTTAGAATGGTGTTCCAAACGTTATTCCTTATTTGTTAGTTGTTTTTCGTTTGTGAACCCTCCCCAACCTGACCTATTGCCAATCCATATCATACGCATAAATAGCCTGGGTCTCAGCTTCCCATACATGGTAAGTTTTTTAACTGCATGAGAGGTGTGCATACCTTATCTCCCCATAATTATTAAAGTACAGTCTTTCCTGGAAAATAAGACAGTGTCTTATATTATTTTTTTGCTTTGAAAGATGCACTGGGGCTTATTTTCAGGAGATGTTTTCTATTTTCCCATGAACAGCAATCCACATTTATTCTTGAACACGAAATCAACATTTATTCAACTATAATCATGTCATTACATTCTGGAACATGATTTTGTGTTAATGAGACGGTACTGCTACCCAATCTGTTTGTGAGAGCTGCGTTGCAATGCAGCTGGAACAGCAAGGAACGTAACAGTGATGCAGATCTCTGTGTGAGAGCCCATCCACCATCGGCACTTGCCAACTGTAATTGTTTGGGGTCTGGAGAGTGTGATTTTTTTGTGGGGGATTCTTCTCTTTTAGGGATGTCTGCTTTTTTGGGAATGTTTGCTTTCTTTGATTAAGAGTCCTTCTGTGGTCGTTAACTTTTTTAGCTGCTTGGACACCTTTTTATGGAACCGTAACTAGGTCTTATTTTTGGAGTAGAGTTTATATTTTAAGCATACTCCAAAAAGCTGAAAAAAGCCCACTAGGGCTTATTTTTGGGGTAAGTCTTATTTTTTGGGGAACAGGGTAGGAACTATTATTCTTCAAAATCCTAATGTGTGTAAATTATAACCTTTTTAGTGATGAATATTAATCCAGTTACTCTATTCTAAATTGCTGCAAGAGTTCCCGCTCAGAAACCATCATTTTATTTCAGAATCTTAGATTTAGGAGATGTGTGTCCGTTGTGTATAATGGAAAAAGACATATTGGTGACTTAACATTACTCATAAACCACAATCTATCTTCCTCCCAACCTTCTCAGCACTTAATAGGCACAGATGACATGGATCACATACTGAAGACAAAAGTAATTTAGCTGCTTTGAAACAAAATGATAAATGGTAGAGGTGAGAAGACATTGAAAACTAGGGAGCTGTTTCTGTCTGTTACAATATTCTCTAAAAAGAGAGAATCACAGTTACCAAATGTGAGCTATGAGAGTAACACACAGAGACAAAAACATTGTAGTTATCAAAAACTTGTTTTTTGGAATTAACAACAAAATATTTGGTGCAAACGATTTACTGAAAATTGAAAAAAAAGATGTAGCGATATAAATAACATGGCGACTAATATTTTTTTCATGTAAAAGTGCATTTTCCTCTAAAAATAGCAGAATATCAGAATTTGGCTCAATATGTATTTAATCATTCAAATTGCAGCTTTCATTTTATGTAACACAGTGAAAATGAAAACCACGCATCAATATTTTCAAGCAATGTTTTCCTGGAATTATTTCTGTAACCTCTTCCCAACACAGCTCATTTTTTTGTTTTACTTTTTTGTTTTTCCTCAGTCTTCCAAAAGTCGTTACTTTTCTGTTTCTCTTTTCCCATAGATTTATGAGGGCTTGTTTTTTGAAGGATAAGAGGTTGTTCTTTTAACATTTTTTTCATTTCACCATAACGTGTACTGGAAATGGGGAAAAAAATTTAAAGTGTGGTGCAATTGCAAAAAAAAAAAAAATGCAATTCTAACATTGTTATTTTGGGATTTATTTTTACGGCATTTATTGAGTGATAAAAATGTCCTGGCAATATGTTCTCCTTAGTACAATTACAGGGATAACAAAGTTGTCCATCATTTTTTAATACTACTACTACTACTACTACTACTACTAATAATAATAATAATAATAATAATAATAATAATAATAATAATAATAATAATTGTTATTATTATTTTAGTGGTGAAAAAAATTTAAAGTTAAAAAAAAAAAACAACAAAACAAAAAACTTTTTAATTGTGTCACAATTTTCCTAAATCTTTAACATTTAAATTTTTCCTCAATTGAGTTTACAGGCCGAGACAATGTTTTTTATTGATACCATATTGGGAGAGATATAACATTTTGACTGTTTTTTACATAATTTTATTGCAGTGTTGATTTGACCAAAAAATGTGGGGTTTTTTTGTAGTTTACAGTGTTTTTACCAATTGGGTTAATTTTATATTTTGATTAATTTGACTTTTATGGGGTTTTTTAACGTTCTTTTTTTTTTTACAGTACTTGTTCTATTGTGTAATTGGTTGTGATATACGGTATACAGCAACACCTCAGTATTGCTGTATAGAGCAAACAACATGGTCTTTTTTGAAAGCCAGTTTCCGACTAAGATTCAAACGAGCTCAATTATAACAGGTACAGAGGTCTTTAATAGCATCCCTGATGTCATAGTAACCCATTAGTAACTCACGATCACAGCACGGGGCAGCCAATGGATGCATAGGGCAATGCGCCCCCCATGCTGGTGTGCCGCCCCCCGGTAGACCTGTGATGTCAAGGTGGTGGCTTCTAGTGGTGATGTAGTTGTATCGGGCATGAGCGACAGGTTTTTGTAATGTGGGATAAAAATATTATTTAAAAAAAGGAGAAAGAAAATAATAAAAAAATAAATAAATAAATAATACAAATAAAGAGTTTGTGATGCCAGTTGGAATTTTCGGCTGTGGTGGCTTGGCACTGCTGGAGGTCCCCAGGAGTTACGTGGTGATGCGCAGTGCCAGAGGGTTGTTCTCTTGCTCCCCCAACTAGGGCTGGGTCCTGGGAGATGTTGAGGTAGGGATGGTGCAGCAGAGAATAATTCAGCCGGAGACAGGACAGGGAGCTTTTACCTTTTTACTGTCGCTCTGCAGAATGTTTATCACAGCATTTAATGATGGGTGTACTTCCTGCCCTGATGAGAGTTGATTCCTCTGCTGTATGGTGATAGTGAACTCTTCCTCTGCTACTAATTCCCTACCTGAAAATGGGTATCTTGGTATCCTGGAATTTCCAAGACAAGTACAATCTGGATTTGTAATCCCTTCTGGCGAGCATGTAACTGGAATCCAGAAGGAAAACTCTATTTCGTCTAGACGTTTCCAGATTCACACATGCCACTGTGCTCACAGGAAATTCACTGCTCCTCATAAAAAGGCTAATAGCAGTCTCTCTGTTTGCCACTGACCTTGCAAGTCCTGGTGGCCTAAGGACTGCCAATATGTAGCTTGCCCTCCAGAGATTTAAGCAGTTACCTCAGGACTGGACCGCCCCCATGTTGGTTCTGACTGAAATTACCTCAGAACTAAGCTCCTCCCCTATCTCTTTCTAGGTCTCACTCTTAGGGTAAGTTCACACAGTGCGTTTTTCGCGGCGTTTTTGCGCAGTTTTCGGGTGCATTTTTGCTCAGAAAACTGCATGACTTTGCTTCCCCAGCAAAGTCTATGAGTTTTCATTTTTGCTGTCTGCACACAGCGTTTTTTTTCAGCTGCGTTTTTGTGGTGCCACAAAAACGCAGCATGTCAATTATTCCCTCCTCCAAAATATGTGAAACCACACAATGGAATATAGTTATCCAAAAAAATTTTTTATTCATTAAATAAACACACACAGATAAAACAGGAGTGCACACATATACTCCTGGTTTCAAGTAATCATCAAATAGGAGGACATTATAACCTCACCAACGTGGGGACCAAGACCGGACAACAGGTATAGAAACCATGCCTGGGAAAATGTAAGGCTAATTGCCACTCAAATAACCCATAGGTTATCCCCAAGCATAGCAAGTAAACTCCCTCCACCTAGCTACGATACCGGGTAATAGAAATAATCACCCGGGGTGCTCAAGGGCCAAACCGAGTCTATCAATGTTGAGGGTACATACCGGAGATCGAGGTAAGTAAGGGAGCCGGTCCAGGGTCCACGCCCGACGCGCGTTTCGGGTACCTTTTTCAGGGGCACCACACGCTGTCATGGACTCCTTTCCCACTCCCTTAAGTACCCCGTGGCCTCCAGGTGATCCATCCGTGATCCAATCCATCCCAAGGACGGGAAGTTTTACATGCGGCGATTGTATTACATGCAAGTCAGGCAACATCATCAGGGGCAAGGAGTTTACTTCGGCCGATGGCAAACAACGGTTTCATATCAAGAAGTACATTTCGTGCAGTAGCACGCACGTAATATACTATGCTAAGTGCCCCTGCGATTTAGTTTATGTGGGCCTGACCACAAGACCATTCCGCATCCGTATACGCGAGCATGTTCGCGACATTTTGAGGGCGCCTGCCGTGACGGACCTATCGCTGCTGAGGACTCTCCCCAGGCACTTCAAGGTCCACCATAATTGTGACCCTGGTGGGCTGAGGGTGGTGGGGATAGACCTCGTCGGCGGTGGGATCCGTGGGGGTGACCTCAAGACGGCCCTCTCGAGACTGGAAAGTAGGTGGATCTTCTCCTTGGGGACCCTTGCTCCGGCAGGGTTGAATGAACAACTTAGTTTCGCTCCATTTTTGAATACCTAGACCCCCTGAAGGAGGACCTTTGTTCTTCAATCTGTTATAAGGGTTATGTTTCTAATTTCGTCCTATGGACGACCATGATGCATTATCTTCTGATTGTCGTGCTGCTTTTTAATTGCATGTTGTTTTATTCCAGTAACTTTTCATCTGAGGAATTGTGGACTTCCTGCTTCCCCTCTCCTTTCTCGTGTGTCCTCCTGGTGATGGGATATGATCTTGGAATCAAGCATAAGGATGAAAGACCTGATGGCTGCCTTATGAAGCATTATTGGACATTACCATTACACTCAATGTGGTTTCGCGTTGCTGTCTACCTATACATCAACATTTATGATGATAATTAAACTCGTATTTGATGTGTTGAGAGGATATCCATAATTTTGAATGGGAGTATCACCTTTAAAGGGTAAAGAGTGGAAATCTTGGTTCCCATTATGGTTATTGATTTGAAACCCAATATGGATGTGCAGCCTTTTCATCTTGCGCCGTGATGTTTGGTTTGATGTATTTGGATGTGGCCATATCGGGACCTCTGACTGTGTCTAGAGGTGTCTGACTGTGGCCACATCCACATATATGGATTTAATGCATATGGCTCCAATTATGGATGCTGATTCGAAATCCAATATGGATGTGCAGCGTTTTTTCATCTTGCGCTTTGATGTTTGGTTGGATGTATGTGGATGTGGCCATATCGGGACTTTTTGACTCTGTCTAGAGGTGTCTGTATGTGGTCACGCCCACATACATGGATGTGATGTATATGGTTCCAATTATGGATATTGATTCATAACCCAATATGGACGTGCAGCCTTTTTCGTTGCCTTGATATATGTGGATGTGGCCATTTCGGGACTTTTGGCAGTGTCTGGAGGTGCCTGATTGTGGTCACATCCACATACATGGACTTGATGTACAGGCACACTGACTCGTTAATATGACGAGTTTTCTTATTGTGTGACTATGTAGCGCCATTGGTTATAACTTTTCATATGCCAGTATATTTATGTGTCCATCCGAATGTATACATGTCCACATGGTGGAGCTGTGATTCTTCTATGGTTTAGCCAAGTGGATGTGCTTCCGATGTGACTGTGATATTCAGCTGAGCCGGCCTGTGTTAACATGTGAGACGTCACATTGCTGTCCAACTATGGATACAGACCTTGCATATGATCAGCGTATATATGCTTACGATCACTGTTTTTACAGTCTACAATTATGCATAATAAATAAAAAACCTTATAAGGTGACTTATGTGACTTGATGAAGGCTGTACCCTATAGTGTGGATGAGGCACGCCTGTATTCTGAGTTACCAACACGATATGTAACACGTGATGTATCTGTTACCTTGGACCGCCCATCTGTGATGTCCTTCCTGACCCTCCTAGCGCACCGTCCAGACGAGAGTCTTGGGTGTATGCACCCGGCGGCATCCTAGACGGCCATGCGCATGCGTCAAAGACGTCATCGGAGAATTTTCTCCAACGCATGCGCAGTTGGGTCGCCGCTGACCGCCGGTTTGCATACGATATTTCCATGACGCGATGTACGCGTGCGCACGACGGACGGACGAATGGACATCACCTGGAGGCCAAGGGGTACTTAAGGGAGTGGGAAAGGAGTCCATGACAGCGTGTGGTGCCCCTGAAAAAGGTACCCGAAACGCGCGTCGGGCGTGGACCCTGGACCGGCTCCCTTACTTACCTCGATCTCCGGTATGTACCCTCAACATTGATAGACTCGGTTTGGCCCTTGAGCACCCCGGGTGATTATTTCTATTACCCGGTATCGTAGCTAGGTGGAGGGAGTTTACTTGCTATGCTTGGGGATAACCTATGGGTTATTTGAGTGGCAATTAGCCTTACATTTTCCCAGGCATGGTTTCTATACCTGTTGTCCGGTCTTGGTCCCCACGTTGGTGAGGTTATAATGTCCTCCTATTTGATGATTACTTGAAACCAGGAGTATATGTGTGCACTCCTGTTTTATCTGTGTGTGTTTATTTAATGAATAAAAAATTTTTTTGGATAACTATATTCCATTGTGTGGTTTCACATATTTTGAAGTTAGATTGGAATGTTCCTATTATATCTAAATCCTACTCATGGGGATTATTGTAGTCAGATGACATTTGTCTGACATGTATTATTACAGCACGTTATACCCCTTTTTCTCTATGAAAATTTGTTCAATGTCAATTATTCCCGCGTTTTTCACTGCGCTTTTCATCCATTGAGTGCAATGGGATGTTGAAAGACGCAATGAGAAACGCAAATAGCTGCGTTTTGGTGCGTTTTGGTGCGTTTCTAAGACCAAAATAAACGCAGGAGGTGGGTAGTAAAGTGACATGTACAGGAAGAGGATTCCTTCTGTCAGTAAACACAGAAGCGTGAATGCATGTATGCTGCCGTGCGGCGCCATGGCCGGGCGGAAGGTGGAGACGGCTGCAAAATCAAAAGTGAACAGTAAAAAAAAAAGTTATACTCACCTGTCTGCAGACTCCCGGTGCCATGCCCGCTCCCAGATCCTCCTACCGGTACTGCCGCTCTGGCTGTGTTCAGTCTCCCCGGTTACGTATGACTGCAGGATGCAGGACCTGGCGATGGATCAGCTGATGCAGTCACCTGACGCATCAGCTGATCGTAAGTCTCGGGGTGACGCCGGCGCCCGGCCGGTTATCAGCAGATGCGTCAGGACTTCATCCCTGATTACCGGCAGCTGCTGCAGCGATCGGACGGGATCAGACTCCTCCAATCGCTCTAGGAGCTGCCGGTAATCAGCACATAAGTGAGTATTTTTTTTTTGCACTGATTCATCACCTGATTGTATAATCAGCTTTTATACAATCAGCTGATGTGTGATGTGATTCAGCCCCTAGAACCTGACACATCATCTGATCGCTTTGCCCTCCAGCAAACCGATCAGATGATATTGGATCCGGATTGGACGGCGCGGGACCCTTGACCCAGGATTACTGCGGAGGGGGGGTTCTTTATTTCAATAAAGATGGAGTCACTAATTGTGTTGTGTTTTATTTCTAATAAAAATATTTTTCTGTGTGTTGTGTTTTTTTTTATCTTTACTAGAAATTCATGGTGGCCATGTCTAATATTGGCGTGACACCATGAATTTCGGGCTTAGGGCTAGCTACACAGCTAGCCCTAACCCCATTTTTACCCAGCTAGCCACCCGGCATCAGGGCAGCTGGGTAAAAAGCGCCATTTTCTGGGGTGGCTGCGGGACTGAAATTCACAGCGGGGGTGCCCAGAAAGCATGGGCACCCTGCACTGTGGATTCCAATCCCCAGCTGCCTAGTTGTACCCGGCTGGACTCAAAAATTGGGCGAAGCTCACGTCATTTTTTTTTTTTTTAAATTATTTCATGAAATTCATGAAATAATTAAAAAAAGGGCTTCCCTATATTTTTGGTTCCCAGCCGGGTACAAATAGGCAGCTGGGGGTTGGGGGCAGCCCGTACCTGCCTGCTGTACCCGACTAGCATACATAAATATGGCGAAGCCCACGTCATTTTTTTTGTTTGGGGGGGGCAAAGAAATCCTGCATACAGTCCTGGAAGGAGGATGCTGAGCCTTGTAGTTCGACAGCTGCTGTCTGCTCTCCTGCATACACTATTGGATGGAGGATGCTGAGCCTTGTAGTTCGACAGCTGCTGTCTGTTCTCCTGCATACACTATTGGATGGAGGATGCTGAGCCTTGTAGGTCTGCTCCCCCTGACTCTCCCTCAAGCATACAGTCCTGGATGGAGCATGCTGAGCCTTGTAGTTCTGCAGCTGCTGTCTGCTCTCCTGCATACACTATTGGATGGAGTATGCTGAGCCTTGTAGTTCTGCAGCTGTCTGCTCTTCTGCATGCACTAGTGGAGAATGAAGAACACATTGAAGAAGGAAATGATATCAGACCTTTTTTTTTGTTCACTGATAAAAAAACGCATAAAGACGCAGTGAGCAAAAACGCAGCAAAACTCAGCAAAAAACGCACCAAATCGCGGCAAAACGCATGCGTTTTTTAGCCGCGTTTTTTTGCCGCGGGTGCGTTTTTGTGCGGTTTTGCCGCAAAAAACGCACAAAAACGCAGCGTCAAAAAAACGCAGTGTGTGAACCTAGCCTTAAGTATTTGTTTTACCTGAAGAGAACAGCCCTAGCAAGGGATTGTATGCAAATGTGTGTTTTGTAGTGAACAGCAGAGAAAACCATATCTTATCAAAGCTAACAATACATGTTATACAGATTCAATTATACATGTGGTTATTATCTGTGGCGACTAGGCACAAAGCGTCACATTCGTGCCCTGTTAATGCTGCTGTCAGAGATTGACAGTGGAATTGTGCAAGTTATCAGTTGCAGGTAGAGCACTGCTCCACCAGCTGCTGTTAGAGGGCGAGGCAGATTCTGGCTGTATATCACAGACATTATCTGTCAGGTATGGGGCGGACTCAACCTATAAGCCCGCTTCATACATCGCTCCCGACTTACACAGTGCAGGTACAGCGTATGTTGACAAAGGGTTAAAAATATATATTTTAAATTAGTTATGAAATTGCTCAAGGTCAGTATATTTTGAGTGTGAGTGCACTGAAATTTCTAACCTCTGGCACTAAAGAGTCTACAAAATTCCAATATGTGTACCTTTTGTCTCACTGACTCTTCCATACACTAAAATGTTTGGCTCAACTGAGCCCTTCCATGTTCTTTGTGTCATACGAGTCTAATCTCCAGGGAGAGCAAAAGGATTGGCCATTGAAAATCAACAATAATCAATATTAGCAAACTGTGGGACTTGGCAAATGCCACAGGGTTTTTTAATTGCTTTTTGTTTAGTGCTGGCTTTTGGGCACTGATTCGACCATGGAGGCCATTTCGAGACAGAAGTCTACAATCTGTTCTAGTTGGCACAGTGACTTGAGGTGACCAGGCCTGTTGGAGCTCTCCTGCAGTGGAAGAGGGGCTGGCTTTGGATTTTCTAACCAACAAACGTTCCTCCTGAGCAGTTGTCTTGTGGGATCCGCTTACTTGGGCTTGTCAGAAACATCTCCAGTCTCTTCAAATCTTTTTTCAATTCTTTGTACTTGACTCTGAGACACATTAAAGATGCCAGCCACCTCTTCAGTGGATCTGGTCTTTAGCCTCTTGATAATCAAGGCTTTGGTCGCAGGGTGGATTTTTGGCATGTTGTCAGAGGTTAAGTTGCAGTTACATAGTTACATAATTACTTAGGTTGAAAAAAGACCTAGATCCATCTAGTTCAACCTTCCTCCACCAGTTCTACATTTGGTCATTAAGTCATTTATAACGAACGATGTTGTGTGTACTGAGGAAATCATCCAGCCCTTTTTTAAAAGCTGTTATAGTATCTGCCATTACTACCTCTTGTGGTAGGGCATTCCACAGTCTGACTGCTCTAACTGTAAAGAACCCTTTCCTATTTAGCTGCCGGAATCGCTTTTCTTCCACTCGCAATGTATGCCCCCTTGTCCTTAGTATTGTCTTTTGAAGAAATAAGTCATGTGCCAGTCCTTTATATCGACCACACTTGTATTTATACAAATAAATGAGATCTCCTCTGAGACGTCTATTTTCTAAGCTACACATATCTAACTTTTTCAACCTGTCATCATATGGGAGTCCTTCCATTCCTTGTAGTAGTCTAGTTAGCTGCCTTTGAACTGACTCTAACTTCTGAATGTCCTTTTTAAAATGTGGAGCCCAAAACTGGATCCCATATTCCAGATGTGGCCTTACAAGTGATTTATAGAGGGGTGACAATACGTTGGGATCACAGGATCTAATCTCTCTTTTTATACACCCTAAAATCTTGTTTGCTTTAGCAGCTGCTGCTTGACATTGAGTACTGTTGCTCAGCTTGTTTATAATAAGAATACCCAAGTCCTTCTCCTGTTCTGTAGTCCCGAGTTTACTTCCATTTAATGTATATGCAGTTATAGGATTATTCCTCCCTAAGTGCATTACTTTACATTTATCAACATTAAATCTCATTTGCCAAGTATCTGCCCATTCAAACATCTTATCCAGATCTTTTTGTAATATTGTACTATCAATGTCAGTTTTTAATATCCTACATACCGTTTTTTTTCCAAAAATAAGACACTGTCTTATATTTTTTTTGCCCCCCAAAACAGCACTAGGGCTTATTTTTGGAGGAGGTCTTATTCATGGAGAAACACGGTTGGGGTAAGTTTACCCCCCAAAAAAGCAGACCCCCCCACTTCCCAGGAGACTCATACTCACCAGACCCGGACGTCTGCGTGGTTCCCAGGTCCTCCTTGTGATCTCCAGTCGGTGCTGCACGCCGTTCTCCCCTGCTGCTAGCTGACACGCTGACACACACATAAGATCCCAGACACACACAGCAGATCACACACACAGCAGATCTCACACACACACACACACACACACACACACACACACAGCAGATCACAGATATACACAGCAGATCACACACAGCAGATCACAGGCACACACAGCCGATCACAGATACACACAGCCGGTCACAGGCACACACACACAGCAGATCGCAGATATACACAGCAGATCACACACAGCAGATCACGGGCCAACACAGCCATCACAGATACACACATCCGATCACAGGCACACACAGCCGATCACAGATACACACAGCCTATCACAGGCACACACAGCTGATCAGATACACATATCCTATCACAGGCACACACAGCCGATCACAGATACACACATCCGATCGCAGGCACACACAGCCGATCACAGATACACACATCCTATCACAGGCACACACAGCCGATCACAGATACACATATCCTATCACAGGCACACACAGCCGATCACAGATACACACATCCGACCGCAGGCACACACAGCCGATCACAGATACACACATCCGATCACAGACACACACAGCCGATCACAGATACACACATCCGAATGCAGACACACACAGCTGATCGCAGAAAAACACAGCCGATCGCAGACACACACACAGCCGATTGCAGACACACACAGCAGATCACACACACACACACACACATCACATCACATCCAGCACTTACGGCAGCAGGGAATGAGAGCAAGTCACGTGTCCGGCCGCAGGTCCTGTTCTTCGCGCTGCACTGAACTGCCTCTCAGGATTCTCCCGGCGAGAAGAGATCGGTGTCACTGGATGAGGTGAGTGTGTATGCGATCTGATGTGTGTGCGATCCGATGTTTGTGTGTGTGTGTGTGTGTGTGTGTGATTTGATGTTTGCTTGTGATCCGATGTTTGTGCGATCTGATTATGTGTGCGATCTGACTGTGTGTGCGATCCGATGTTTGTTTGTGAGATCTGGTGTGTGTGTGTGATCTGATTGTGTGTGTGTGTGTGTGTGTGTGAGAGCTTATGTGTGCAGGTGTGTGATCACTGCAGGTCCTGCTGCTCAGTGTCGGGTGAGTGTAATTGCCGGGTGCCGCTGTGTATAATGAAGTGTCCTGCAGTATCTGTAACTTTTTTAGCTGCACGGACACTTCATTATTGATCCGGGACTAGGGCTTATTTTCAGGGGAGGGGTTATATTTAAGCCTTTCTCCGAAAATGCTGAAAATCCCTGCTAGGGCTTATTTTTGGGGGAGGTCTTATTTTTGGAAAAACACGGTAGTTTGGTGTCAAAAACTGACACATTACTATCAATCCCATCCACAAGGTCATTAACAAAGAGATTAAAAAGAATCGGTCCTAGCACAGATCCCTGCGGTACCCCACTGCTGACTATAGCCCATTTAGAGTATGTACCATTTATGACTACTCTTTGTTTCCTATCTTTTAGCCAATTCCTTACCCAGCTGCATATAGTTTCCCCTAGTTCTTGCTTCTGGAGCTTTAGTATAAGGCTATTATGTGGTACAGTATCAAATGCCTTTGCAAAGTCCAAATAAATCTCATCAGCTGCATTACCATTATCCAGGTTTGCACTTACCCCCTCATAGAACTCCAACAGGTTGGTTAGACATGACTTATCTTTCATTAATCCATGCTGTCTGTCAGTTATTATAATATTTTCTGCAATATATTTTTGCATGTCATCCCTTAAAATGCGCACAAAAACTTTGCATACTACTGATGTCAGGACGGTAGTTGCCTGGATCTACTCTCTTACCTTTCTTAAATATCGGTACCACATCAGCAATCCTCTAATCCTGAGGCACCAACCCTGTTACAAGCGAGTCTAAAAAGATGAGATACAGCTGATTACGGAGCTCAATCCCCTCAATATTCATGGATGAATGCCATCTGGCCCTCGGGATTTGTCAATGTTTAATTTACTCAGACGTAGGCGTACTTCTTCTTGTGTTAAATTAATTATATCGGGTGGTGAACTTTGATTTTTCACTTGTTGAATGATCCCTGGTACAGTCAGTTCCTTGGTGAACACGGATGAGAAATGCCTATTTAATATCTCAGGCTTTTGTTTGTCCTCTATAACTAACTTGTTATTATTTTTAAGGGGCCAATACTATCCTTTGTTTTCCTTTTAGCATTAATGTATTTATATAAGATTTGGGGATTTATTTTAATGTCATTGGCGATTTTTGTTTCAGTGAATAATTTTGCTTGTTTGATTTCTTTTTTATATTTCCTATTGATATCTTTATACTTCTGAAATGCTATTTCTGTATTCTCAGTCTTTAAGATTTTAAACACCCTTTGTTTTTGTCTTATTATACTTTGTACAGACTTATTTAGCCATAGTGGTTTCTTTTTATTCCCAGACAATTCAAGTGAAGGTCTGGGGTGCTGGGTTTCTTTTCATACACACCCACTAATTAACTGATCATTTAGTGAACACATTTGAGTATGTAAACTAGGATTGGGTGCATCATATGACAAGGCAACAAAACTGTTGTCTTGCCAAAAGCTGACCTTTCTGTGTTCATTAAATGATCAATATTTCAACTTTGCAGCTACTTTATTTTTATAACCTAAACCAAATTTGGGAGGGTTTCAGCTTTCAAAAAAGTAATTTATAAAACCAATGGATGAATTTAAAGTCAGGTTATAAGCTTTTATTTACATAACATGGATAAGCGACAGAACTTCTGTCAGGGAGTGTAGTAGCCGGAAAGGAGATTTTATGCAAAGAGCAGAACCTGCTATGAAAAAGCTCCAGACATACGATATACTTTGAAGGAGCTCCAACAGGTGACATAGAGTGTCATCTAAGTCCCGTAGATGGAAAGACAAGGCTGCACTGCTAATGGTAACAAAAGATTAACACAACAATGAGGGTGCAAAGCCTACAAGGGTAATGTAAGAGAGAGAAAAGAGTAGGCAAAAAAGCACTCAACTCATCAAATTACAAATATTTATTAGGAACATGAAAGTGCAAAACACCGTTAAAACCACTTAAAAACACATGGACACCTGTCCCATGGACCCCACAATACGGCACTAATACATACAAAATGTACATCCATACATGATAATACAAGATGTTACAGAAATCTAAAGGGCAAATGAAGGTAACAAGACCTGGAATAACCTAATATAGATCTCCTAAAGGAGCATTGCCCTAAAACATGCAAAGGACCATAATAAGCCACCAAACAAGAGGTCCAGAGGGGAACACTTACAAAAGTAGAGGCAAAAATTCAGCCATGATAAGGTGCCAGACAGATAAGCACCGACCCTACGCGTGTCGCCCTAATACAAGGGCTTCATCAGGGGAAGGTAATGGACAAACAAGAGAAAGCACACATATAAATACAGGAAAGTTAATGAGACAATCAAATACCGGTGTTCCCGTGCTCAAATCAAACTGTGTGTTCAGCTGACACGCCGGGCGAAAGTGGCCAATGGACCGGAAATACATCGGCGTGTAAGAGGAAATTTCTTCCCCTATTGCGCCGAAAATCCACAAATGCGCATGCGCGAAGAAATACCATGTAAACAGGCGATATAATAAAGCGCAGGCGCCCATACAGCTAATGGTGCCGAAATCAAGAGTGAATATATGCTAGCGCTTAAGTTTAAAATGACCCTATAGACTTGGAGAGCAATCAGCATTTAGAAAAAATGTGTATATTTTGCAGAGAGCAGAAAAAAAAAAAAAATATATGTATACTATTATCAATGAATAAAGTGAAAGTATCTACTATTGAATAGGATTTTTGCAGTTCTTTACAGACAATATGCAAGGGCAGAACAATCTTTACAATTCACAACTGTAGATTAGTCCATGGGACAGGTGTAATCATACATATGGCATTTCCCAAGTACATGGAATGTAGTAAAGGCAAACAGGACACCCCAGCAACACATTTGTGAACCCACATAGCACTCAATGGAGGACATTTTTGATGAGTTGAGTGCTTTTTTGCCTACTCTTTTCTCTCTCTTAGGCCCCCTTCACACGTCCGTGAAAAACACGCACGTGTGTTACGGGCCGTTTTTCGGGTCCGTGTCCCGTTTTTGTGTCCGTTTTTATGGTCCGTGTGGCACCTGTGTGAATTGCGTATGCTAGCCGTGTTTGTGTGCAGAACGTCCGTGTGTGCGTGTGGAATTAACGTGTATGTGTACGTGTAATGTCCGTGTGTAATGTCCGTGTGTGTGATGCACAATGTCGTTTATAAATGTCGGCTGACAGCAGACAGAGTTGCGCGATGAGAATGAACTCGGGTGAACTTCACCCGACTTCATCCTCATACCGCGGCTCTGTCTGTGTCGAGTACTGATTAGCGGTCACCTGTGAAGGATTCACCGGTGACCACTAATCCCCCGATTGACTGAAGTGTCCCCCCCTCTCTCATACTCACCGATCCCCGATCACCGGCGCTGCACGGCATTCACACGGCTGCGGCGGCTTTTACTATTTTGAAAAAGCCGGCCGCTCATTAATCAATCTCGTATTCCCTGCTTTCCCCGCCCACCGGCGCCTATGATTGGTTACAGTGAGACACGCCCCCACGCTGAGTGACAGGTGTCACACTGCACCCAATCACAGCAGCCGGTGGGCGTGTCTATACTGTGCAGTAAAATAAATACATAAATAATTAAAAAAAAACGGCGTGCGGTCCCCCCAATTTTAATGCCAGCCAGATAAAGCCATACGGCTGAAGGCTGGTATTCCCAGGATGGGGAGCTCCACGTTATGGGGAGCCCCCCACCCTAACAATATCAGTCAGCAGCCGCCCAGAATTGCCGCATACATTAGATGCGACAGTTCTGGGGCTGTACCCGGCTCTTCCCGATTTGCCCTGGTGCCGTTGGCAAATCGGGGTAATAAGGAGTTATTGGCAGCCCATAGCTGCCAATAAGTCCTAGATTAATCATGTCAGGCGTCTAGGAGATACCTTCCATGATTAATCTGTAAATTACAGTAAATAAACACACACACCCGAAAAATCCTTTATTTGAAATAAAAAACACACACAAATTCCCTCATTACCAATTTATTAACCCCGACAAACCCTCCATGTCCGGCGTACTCCACGGTCCTCCAGCGTCGCGTCCAGCTCTGCTGCATGGAAGTGACAGGAGCTGCAGAAGACACCGCCGCTCCGGTCACCTCCACGCAGCTAATGAGATGAGTAGCGCGATCAGCTGCTGTCACTGAGGTTATCCGCGGCCACCGCTGGATCCAGCGGTGACCGCGAGTTACCAGACTGACAGCTGCTGATCGCGCTACTCATCTCATTAGCTGCGTGGAGGTGACCGGAGCGGCGGTGTCTTCTGCAGCTCCTGTCACTTCCATGCAGCAGAGCTGGACGCGACGCTGGAGGACCGTGGAGTACGCCGGACATGGAGGGTTTGTCGGGGTTAATAAATTGGTAATGAGGGAATTTGTGTGTGTTTTTTATTTCAAATAAAGGATTTTTCGGGTGTGTGTGTTTATTTACTGTAATTTACAGATTAATCATGGAAGGTATCTCCTAGACGCCTGACATGATTAATCTAGGACTTATTGGCAGCTATGGGCTGCCAATAACTCCTTATTACCCCGATTTGCCAACGGCACCAGGGCAAATCGGGAAGAGCCGGGTACAGCCCCAGAACTGTCGCATATAATGTATGCGGCAATTCTGGGCGGCTGCTGACTGATATTGTTAGGCTGGGGGGCTCCCCATAACGTGGAGCTCCCCATCCTGAGAATACCAGCCTTCAGCCGTATGGCTTTATCTGGCTGGCATTAAAATTGGGGGGAACCGCACGCCGTTTTTTTTTAATTATTTATTTATTTATTTTACTGCACAGTATAGACACGCCCACCGGCTGCTGTGATTGGGTGCAGTGTGACACCTGTCACTCAGCGTGGGGGCGTGTCTCACTGTAACCAATCATAGGCGCCGGTGGGCGGGGAAAGCAGGGAATACGAGATTGTTTAATGGGCGGCCGGCTTTTTCAAAATAGTTAAAGCCGCCGCAGCAGTGTGACTGCCGTGCAGCGCCGCGCCGGGGATCGAGGAACGGTGAGTATGAGAGAGGGGGGGAAACTGACCGACAGACTGTGAGAGAGGGACAGACAGACAGAGAGACCGACAGAGAGACAGAGAGACTGACCGACGGACTCAGGGAGATTGACCGACATACACAGAAATAGAAAGAATAGCCGACATCACTAGAAATAAAAACACCAAACGGACACGGACTATAGGTATATGCATACGTGTTTACTAACGTGTGTGCACATACCCATAGACTTTCATTGTGTCCACGTGTGCGTGCTCCGTGCAGATAACGGACATGCATCCGTGCCAAACGCAAACACATACGGATCACGGACACGCACACACGGACATAATGAAATAACGGACGTGTGACCACAATCATAGATTAACATTGGTGCACGTTTGGCCGTGTCTCCAGTATATACGGAAACGGACCAAACACGCACGTGTATCACGGACGTGTGAAGGGGGCCTTACACTAAGTCCCGTAGAGTCGCATTTTAAAAAAGATGTATACTGCATAGTATACATTTTTTAGGGTATTCTGAAAAAACCCAAATGACAAGATTTTCGCTTTTATCAGGCCAATTAGAAGTTTTAGACATGTCTAAAGCGTTTCAGAACAGATACTGCAAAAATGGCACAACCTATCAATGTAAAATGGCCACCCATTTTCCTTTGCTTGACCTAATTCCCATTAATAGTACTTGTATTTCTCGAAAAGGATATTTTTCTGTATCTGTTCCGTTGCGTGCTCTACATACTCTATATTTTCAATTTCACCTTTCCTTCCAAAATAGTCTTCATGGAAACTATCAATCATTGTAGCAAAGCTATACTTATTGATCATTAGTATAATTGGAAACTCGGTGAACCAAAGGAACTGACTTATGTAAAATAGGGATGTAGTTATGAAAAGTTAATCTTATTTTCACTGTTAAACCAGGTAGATTTTTGGACAATATGACATTTTTAATAACAGTTGTCTGACAACTGGAGAACACACTTTGACTTCTCCTTTGATAACTGTTATTATGTAATCCAATATGTGACATCTGAAAACATTAAATAAATCCTCTTACATTGAGGACCTGCCTAAGTGTAGTGTATAAACTCTACTCTGCCGACTCTGCAGAATCCATTGTGATATTAGATACCCAGGGAGCTCATTAGCGCCTCATTAAATGTTTGATATAAACATACCACATTTACGGTGTTAACTCTAAAAAGATTCCATAGCCATTCACCACTGAGTCATGCATTGCGAGATAAACTGTACAAGTGGCTGCATAATTAACGTAATATAATTGATAAGAAAAATAAATATAAAAGCGACAACAGATTTCATTGTTCCCTTATGACTAAATTTAATTTTGTATTAACATAAAACAAAGCACTATAGCTCTTGTGATGCATTAAAACAGCTTATTGCAGCTCAATTTGCCTTTTAATGCCTCTTCTTGCATTATGGGTTATCCCAAATGTATCATTTTGCAGCTAGTTCAGCTTGGCTCTGGTTAACCCAGCGCAATGTGTATAATATATAGAGATTTTTCGTATTTTGATGAGTCTGTAAATAGCTTGGTGGATTGCTCAAATCTCATTTCAAACTGCTATGTGAACGGCAGATGCAAAACAGGTTCCTGCTACCTAGCTCCTAATGACTTTGGCTTTATGTATATAATTGTGACTACTCATTCATTTCTAAGTCTTTGCTAATTACAATGTCCCCATAAATAGACATAGCTTAAGTTTAAATATTGTAGGTAAAAAAAACAAAAATTCTAGATCACAGATTTCTTTGCATTGAGTCTATAGTATGTATTGCTTACATATTAACTAATGTGAGTAACAAGCAAAGGAAATACAGATAGGATAAAATAAAAAACTGAACAAATGTGTGAAACACACATATGACATCATGGACTTTTACCTGCCTGATCCTCTTGTTTAGGCTGGGGTCACAAGAGCGTATGGCACCCAATGAGAGTGCATCAGATGCGATATGCTAATGATCCTCGGCTCCCGCTGTACTGTGAGTGTAAGCTAAATGTCATGCCACTGTGATCCGATCCTGCAATATCAGATTACAGCTGCGGAGGAGGGGGGGCGCTGTGGAGGAGAGGGAGTGATTAACCTCCCTATCTCCAACATTGCCAGCTGATGCGATTATTGCATTGCACTCTGGTGTCATCAGAGTGCAGTATGATGTTTCACTCGCAGCCATAGACTTGTATGGTTGCGAGTGAATACGGATCGGATTCCACCCGCAGCATTCTGTGACTGTTTTTTCGGTCCGATTGGGGCTGAGAAAATAATTGCAGATAGGAACGGCCCCTCCAGAGTAACATGGGTCTGAGAGGAATGTGATTTTTTATCGCATTCCACTCGGGCCATTTTACTCGTCGTGTGTCCTTACCTATACCCCACAGATAGCACCAAGGGTGCCTGTAAGTCATACATATACATTGCTACAGGACACAGGAACAGGAGGTATTCGTCAACTGTTAATAGGGCTTTTACAATCAGACTTAGCATAAGCCAGACTGTTAACAGGTCCCATGGACATTGTAGTAGTCACACTTTTACCCCATACAGGACTTTGACCTTCATTGCAGAGGCCCCTATGTAGCACGAATGGAATATTTAATCGAGAGCACAGTGAGCTAGGTCAGTATAACAGAGCAAGGGACAATAGCAAAACCAGTAGTCAATGTTCTGGGTCAATTCAATAAGACATTCAAGGGGTAAATCAACATAGTTATGAGTTCAAGAGTCAGATTAGAAAACAGGATCAATCAGTATAAAGCATTGTAGAATAAGCATGAATAGTGCAATAACTGTGAAAGGACAGGGGCTTCATGTGGGATTCAATAGGGTGTTATTGTTAGCCACCAGACCTATTTTGCCATTGGTCAACTGACCAGCCCCAGCTATCAGCTAGGGAGCAGGTCCTAATCTACACAAAACATATATATCTAACTGGCTGGGCATTGATGCCAGCAAAATAAGAGCATTTATGGAGTTATGGAGTTTATGGAGGCTTGGAGAGATAACTCCCTTCCTTAGAATGTGTCAAGCTTGGTGATTGCCTCCTAGCCATTGCCACCTCCCCAGCTGTCAGCACTATCTGCTCTACACTTAGATCCAATTTGTGGTATGTAGCCGGGGCATAAAAGTCAGATTTACAGCTATTTTTTTCCAAATATGAAACTTAAAAATTTGATCAAGTCTTGTGGAATGATTGTGTGGTACATCCTGTTCTTTAACATGACAGTTATCGGTGGCACAAGCACTGATGAAAAAAAAATTCAATCTGCTCATGTGCCGCCGCTGCTCATATTAGTCTTTAGTGTCTTTTATTGAAGATGTCACACTAGCAATGCCTACATGCCGCGAACATGGGCAAATATCAGTGGGAGCACAAAATTTAAATACAGAAAAGGAGGCAAGGCAGCAGGAAGAATCATTAGAGAGAACCCAACCACCAAAGTCCTGCCATGATACTCAAGCCAATGCACCAATGACGTAATTTCTGAAGTTTTGATACAGGATTTTTCTTCAATCAAGTGTCAGATCTCTAAACTGAAGGTATCATCTGAAAAATCTGCTAGTTGGTTACCTTGATTAATTTGCATGCATTTAGTGTGACAGAACATTCCTCAGGCAACCATCAATAAACTGAAAGCATGCCAAGGTGGGCAAGTGCATCAAGTCATGACGCTTTGCATTTGACACTCAAGCTCGGCACCGAGCAAATTGAAATGTTTTCAAAAATTTGATTTCCACACATCATTTGCATATCATTAACATAACTATTAATCCTGTGATTTTCACTTCAGTACTGAAATGTTAATTTTGAGGAGTGTGTAGATAAACACAAACACACACACACACACAACACACACACACACACACACACACATTTACACTGTTATGCAAGCTGTACACTGACCAATTTACATTGTATCAAAGTGTCATATCATCTGTGTTGTTCAATGAAAGGATATAATAAAATATTTTCAAAATCAAAAATGTGTGACGGGAGTACTCACTTTTGTGACTATATATATATATATATATATATATATATACATATACTGTATATTATACAGTATGTCATAAAAGTGTATATATATATATATATATACAGTATGTATACAGTGTATATACATATACAGTATGTCACAAAAATGACTCCTCACACATTTTTGTAAATATTTTATTATATCCTTTCATGAGACAACACTGAAGATATGACACTTTGATACAATGTGAAGTAGTCAGTGTACAGCTTGTACAACAGTGTCAATTTGGTGTACCCTCTAAATAACTCAACATCCGGACATTAATGTCATAACTGTGGCAAGAAAAGTGAGTACACCCCTAAGTGAATATGTCCATATTGTGCCCTATTAGCCATTTTCCTTCCTCTATGTCATGTGTCTCATTAGTGTTACAAGATTTCAGGTGTGAATCGGGAACCGGTGTGCTAAATTTGGTGTTATCACTCACACACTGTCTCACACTGGTCACTGGAAGTTCAAAATGGCAAATCATGGAAAAGAATTCTCTGAGGATGTGAAAAAAAGAATTATTGCTTTACATAAAGATGGCCTAATCTTTAAGAAGATTGCCAACACTCTGAAACTGAGCTGCCGAACGGTGGCCAAATCCAAAAGTGGTTTAATAGACAGGCTCATCTCAGAACAGGCCTCACCATGGTCGACCAATGATGTTGAGTGCAAGTGCTCAGCATTATAGCCAAAGGTTGACATTTCAAAATAGATATAGGAGTGCTACCAGTATTGCTGCAGAGGGTAAAGGGGTGGGGGGGGGTCAGCCTGTTCGTGCTTAGATCATAAAAGGCACTCTGCATCAAATTATTCTGCATGGCTGTCTTCAAGAGACCAAAATAAACTTATTTGGTTCAGATGTGTGTGGCAGCAATCAGGTGAGAAGTACAAAGACAAGTGTGTCTTGACTACAGTCAAGCATGGTGGTGAGAGTTTCCGGGTTTGGGTCTGCATGAGTGCTGCTGGCTGTGGGGAGCTACAGTTCACTGAGTGAATCATGAATGACAACATCTACTGTGACACACTGAAGCAGAGCATGATCCCTTCCCTTCAGAAACTGGGCATCAGGGCAATATTCAAACATGAAAATGACCCCAAATAGACCTCCAAGACAAGCACTGCCTTGCTAAAGAAACTGAGGGCAAAGGTGTTAGACTGGTTAAGCATGTCTCCAAACCTAAACCCTATTGAGCATCTGTTGGGCATCCTCGGAAGGTGGAAGAGCACAAGGTCTCTAACATCCAACATGATGTTATCATGGAATAGTAGAAGAAGATTCCAGTGGCTCGTGAGAAGTTCTAGTGAACTCCATGCCCAAGAGAATTAAGGCGGTGCTTGTAAATAATGGTGGCTACACAAAATATTGGCACAATTTATCCGTTTGGACTTAGAGATGTACTCACTTTTGTTTAGATATTAATGGCTGTGTGTTTATTATTTAAAGGGCACACCAAACTTACACTGTTATACAAGGTGGACACCAACTACTGTACATTGCATCAAAAAGTAATATCTTCAGTGTTCTTTCATAAGTATATATAATAAAATATTTGAGGGGTGCACTCCTTTTTGTGACATATATTTACTGTATATATATATATATATATATATATATATATATATATATATATATATATATATATTATTGTGGAACATCAATGTGGATAAAATATTGCTACGGCCCATTTGCTGACCTGTGGCTGCCCTTATGTGGAGCCGGTCTTACAATGCCTTTTTCCATAGATTACTACAGGATATAACTTTAAACCACTCTGATGCAGTTTTCAATCACATCAAGCACTGGCAGTAGTAATAAGTCTAATGTGAGTTCTAATATGTCTAATACTTATAGTATACTTACATAATTACTTTATTGCAACCAATACATTTCTATATTATTAAATATGAATAAAAATAAAGTTCTATTCACCATGAAATCTTCACACGGAAAGTAGAAATATCTTGACTATTACGAGAGCCGTATATTGTCATGTGCTCCAGAGCTGCCTTGCTCTATGAATTGTTTGGAACTGCTACCTTAGTAACTAATGATGGAGTGTTCTCAGCGAGCAGCAAAACAAAGCTAAGCATACCTGTCCGAGGAGTGGGCGGTCACATGGATGTTTGCTTCGAGCAGACTGTGTCTATGTAGTGATGTGGGAGTAAAACAAGTATTATTATTGCTTCCTACATCTATTCAGTAATTATCCGCAGCTTTCTAATGTTATAATTAGTCCTTTAGTTATCAAATTGTGGAGCTGAAGTCACTTACAAAGCTAGGGTAATGTGATACAGATTCAATCAGCTTTCTGATGATTTTCAATGGAGAGAATGTGCATAAATTATTAATATTGGTCAACTCATTGTGCAATCGCAGGAATATCTTATACAGCTGGGGAAAATTTTTCTAAGTAAATATATTTCTAAAGGTGCTATTGACATGAATTTCTCACCAGGTATTGGTACCAACCCATTCAATCCACACAGGCAAAAAAATCAATATCAATCCATAGATGTCAATAAATTTAGTGATGTGTAATAATGAGAAATGACAGGGAAAATATTTTGAACTCGCTTACAGAAATTGATTTAATACTTTATACAAAAGCCTTTGTTGTGATGAGAGCTTGAAGACGCCCCCTGTTTGGAGAAACTAGTCACATGCATTGCTCAGGTGTGATTTTGGACTATTCTTCCACACAAACACTCTTCAAATCCTGAAGGTTCAGTGGGTTCCTTCTATTAACTTTGAGCTTTAGTTCCTTCCATAAATTTTCATTTGCATTCAAGTCAGGTGATTTATTGGGTCATTCTAGCAACTTTATTTTTACTTTTTTTTTAAACAATAGAGTTTCCATGGTTGTGTGTTTGGGATCAATTTCTCGCTGAAATGATCCCCTTCATTTCATTTTCATCATCCTTGTAGATGGCATCAGATTTTTATCAAGAATGTCTCTGTACATTTGCCTATTCATCCTTCCTTCAATTATAAGAAGTTTGAAAATGCCATACTCTCAAAAACAGCCCCACAACATGATGTTCCCACCTCCAAACTTCACTGTTGGCATGGTCATTTTGGGGTGATATGCAGTGCATTTTGGCCTTCAATCAGGGTGTATATTTTGGCATCCAAAGACTTCCTTTTTTGTCTCCTGTTCTCCCAGTACTTTAAAGGTGTGTCTAAATGTTAATGAGCAAACTTAGGCTATGTGCACACGTTGCGTTTTTTTCAGCGCGGAAAAAAAACGCACCCTCTGGCAGAGGGGAGAATTGTAAACAATGCGTTTTGGGAAAAACGCATGCGTTTTTCATGCGTTTTTCATGCGTTTTCCATGCGTTTTTCATGCGTTTTCTTCAGGTGCGTTTTTGACCACATGATCCAGTGACAGTGCCACAGTACATCCAGTACACAGTGCCAGCCTTCCTGCAGAGATGTGAGTGTTGTCCACGGGAGAACGCAGCTGCCCATGACCACGATTTGGGTTCAGGCTGCTGTGGAGCTCTATGCTACCTGCAGAGAACACTCTTGTCTCCGCAGCATAAATTGACATGCTGAGGCTCAGAAGCTGCGCCACAGGTCAGTTTATGCTGCGGAGAAGAGAAGCACAGAGGGCACGGGATTTCTAAAATTCCTTCCACTGTGCTTCTACTGCACAACGCAGCGTTATGGACACAGGGAAAACACTCTGCGCCCATAACGCTGCAAACCCTGATTGTGGGTACACAGGCTAAAATGTGTCAATGGATGTCAAACATATATATAACGTCCCACACCCCTGCATATTCTAAGCTGGTGCCCTTTAGTGCCTTTCATGTGGCACTAATGGGTGCCTAGCCTTGTATTTAGCCCAAAAAAAAAAAAAATAATTAAAGTAAATGACGTGGGGTCCCCCCTATTTTTGATAGCCAGTCAGGGTAAAGCAGACAGCTGTAGCCTGCAAACCACAGCTGACAGCTTCATCTTGTGTGGTGATCAATTTGGAGGGCTCCCCAAGCTGTTTTTTTTTTTATTTATAAATAATTAAAAAAAAAACGTGGGGTCCCCCCCAAATTAGATCACCAGCCAAGGTGAAGCTGACAGCTGGGGTCTGGTATTCTCAGGATGGGAAGAGCCATGGTTATTGGACTCTTCCCAGCCTAAAAATAGCAGGCCACAGCCGCCCCAGAAGTGGCGCATCCATTAGATGCGCCAATCCTGGCGCTTCGCCCCAACTCATCCCGCGCCCTGGTGCGGTGGCAAACGGGGTAATATATGGGGTTGATACCAGATGTGTAATGTCACCTGGCATCAAGCCCAGCAATTAGTGATGTCACGGCATGTATTTGATACCAGACATAACTAATTGACAGTAATAGCAAAAAAAATTGACAAACAAAAAAAAATTTATTTGAAAAAACACTCTCCAAAAACATATCCTCTTTCACCAATTTATTGAAAAGAAAAAAAAATTGGGTCCGCAGTATCCATTTTTGACGTCCCACGTCGCCTCTGGACCTTCTAGAATATGGGGGGCACGCTCAGGGAACGTGTCCCCCATTTTCTAGTAGTGCAGAACCTCCATTTGAGGAGAGTGGGTGCAAAGAATCTGCACCCACTCTCCCCGGGTCACAGCTGCACAGTGCCGAGCAGCAGCAGCCAGCGCAGCTCACACTGAACACAGGAAGCTGTCAGCTGCTCGGCACATGTGACCGGCGCGCACTGTGAAGGAGGGGGCCGCGGGGGATCAGCGCTGTGACAGGTACGGGGGTTACCGGGGGACACCGCAGGGAATAGGGGGTGACCTGGCAGGGCCTGGGGAGCAGTTTTCTGTCGCATGTGTTATTGCACATGCGACAGAAACAGAGGAGTAGGGCGGCCGGTGCGCTGCTGTGCGCGCGGCCATGTTGGATTTTCAGGAGGGGGGTCGGGGGTCGGGGCGGGCACTTTGGCGACACCGGGGGCTTTCCTGAACTTTGCCAGGAAGTGAGGTCAACAGGAAACCTCTTCACCTCACTTCCAGGTAAATGCCTGCATTCTGGCATGCCGACAAAGCCCGCGGACCGCAACAAAAAAGCAGCTCACTGCGTTGTAGCTGCGTTCATAATTGATTTCAATGGGGGAGAGAATGCAGCCCCAACGCACAAAAGAAGTGACATGCTGCTTTTCTTTCCGCACTGATTTTTGGCATCCAAAACGCTGCGTTTAGAAATGCAGCGTGTGCACTGATTTTTCGGCTCTCTCATACACTTTGCTGGGAAAGCTGAACGCATGCAATTTGCCACTGAAACGCTGCGGTTCTAAACGCAGCGTTTCCGCAGTAAAAAACGCAACGTGTGCACACAGCCTAAACATATTTGGATATGCTTTTTGTTCAGCAGTAGCCCGGTGCTTCTAGTCAGAGGAACGGTGCAGGGAGCAGTTTCAGTCACCATTCATTATACAGTGAAAATACTCCCCGTCACATAGTTTGACATGACAGTTTGCTCTGCACACACACTCGGCATACACTGCAGAGCAGACTATCAATCAAAGTTCTGGGGAGTTACAATACTGTATATTTAGCAGTGACTCTAACTGTTCCCTGCACCTGTCTATGACTGCAACTGGAAAGGAGCGACTATAGCGAAGATATAATTTCATATTCTCCCTGTAGCCATTGCTTCAATATGGCAGCTTAACGCTACATTCCCACAATGAGTATTTAGTGGGACTTTCATGTTGAAGATTTATGCAGCATTTCTGCATCTATTAGGTGGCTTGTTTTTTTTTCTAATTGCGTTTTAATTACGTTTTTTTCTCATGCATTGTATCACTTTTTTATGCTTTTTTTGGTATGTCATGGTTTAACACCTTGACTACTCAGGGATTGTTTGTTTTTGTTTTTTTCTCCCTTTTTTCGAGAGCCATAACTTTTTTATTTTTTCATCAACATAGCCATATGATGGCTTGTTTTTACCAGGATGAGTTGTACTTCTGAATTAAATTTTTCATTTTAAAATATAATGAACTAAAAATGGAAAAAATTCCAAGTGTGATGAAATTGCACAAAAAGTGTAATTCAACAATTTTTTCTTCCCACCATGTTCACCATTTTGTAAAACTAATCTGGCAGTATAATTCTCCAGTTCAGTACAAATACGTAGACATCAAACATGTGTGCCACCCCAGCGTCAGCATTCGAGACTGCTCAGATCCGGGTCCGCGGTGGCTCGAGGGGTCTCCGGACCCGGGAGGGGTTGCGTGGACACTCAAAATAAAAAGGGGGGTATTTACAGGGGATTTTGTGTTCAGAGTTTGTGACCCCACCCATGGTGTGTGGTAAGGTGGAGTTGGGAGCGCCCGATGGCGATGGGATGGCAGCCAGGTGTTCAACCCCTCCATGGGTAGGGGGAATGCCCCGGGGCTTGGTGATGGTGAGAATGAGACGCCGTTGGGGAGTTAAGGGTCACTGCGTACTCACTCAGTCCAATAACGCTAACATTGACAACTTGTAAACCAAATTTCTGAGCACTGCTGTAACAGGGAGGGAGCACGCTTGGATCCCGTGCCCGATGGTGTTGCTTGTTAGCCTGTGACCTTTCCCTTGGCACTTTCTTTACTGGTTGTCCCCTGTAGTATAGAACTACTCGGGTCCCGCTCACCTGTATGGCTAACGGAGTGAGCTTGCTCTCAGGGTTCACGCTTGGGATTTTTTGGACTGTGTATTGGGAAAGTCCTATCCCCCTCGTTGTGCTAATATCCCGATTTTGGAGCAGGTGGAGAACGAATCTTGAAGTCTTCGGCCTCGTTGGGTAAATTACCAGGACTCTTGAAGCTACTTCCCGTCCTAGGGTCCACGTACCCCGCCGTGCTCTGGCCCCTGCCCGGAGATGGCTCAAGGCCGTCGGTTGCCCTCCTTGGCAGTTCCGTGCCCCTTGACATGATCCCCTGCAACCGGGGTTCCAGCTCCTACCAAGCCCAGAACAATGTCTGCCACCTAGTAACTGAGGAGCCCAGCTCCTCACCTCCTCCAACTGACTTGTGACCTCTCCTCACGAGAGTCACCATACAACTGACTACTCCTGACACTCCTGACCCTTCCTAACCAATCCCCCAAGTGGGCGGCCCTATTCCCTTCAGGCTACCCATTAGTGTGTCTGGTGGGTGTGGTGCTGAGTGTTTCTAGGATTTTTGATTGGCTGGTTCTCAGCAACACGAAAAGTCAGGGACCCGTAACCAAGGAGGATGTGGATACTGTGCAGAAGGGCATATTGCACAATACCCTGTGATGACCTCATAGGCCAGGGCGTCACATTCCCCCTTGGTTAAACGTAGCTCATCCCTGAGCTACAGGACACCAGAGGTTTTTTTTTTTTTTAACTGTAGAAAAAGGTGGAAAACAAGTTAACATTTTTATTTGCAATTTTCATCCCTCGCAGGGGAGGTACTTTTCTTAAACGTTACTTAACCTTTACAGAGTTCATCGCCCAACGATGGGACGCTACCGGTTTTAGTGGTAATGGAGGCTCAACCTGCTCCGTTGCAGACCCTTCCTGTGACAGTCCAGTCCCAATGTCCCGGGTCCCAAGAACCCGCAACCCAAACAAACCTAAACCCCAGGAAACCTATCCGCGGGTCTGTAACCAGGTTAAGGTCCCGGGTGTGGTCTTAGACGACTCTGGTTGGCACAGGAGGTGCAACTATATACAATACACAAGTTCGTGTTGGTCACGCCAGTCCTATGACCATGGTTCATTTTACTTATATATATATTAAACGTAACGGAGTCCATGTACCGGTTGTACACTCTGTAAAGGAATCTGGTTGTTAATCAGGTAACTTCTTCGTTCATTTGCAATTGGTTACTCAAGCAATCATTTGCTAACATTTCTACATGAAAAACAAACTGTGGAAAATAACCGAAAACACTGATATTAACAGTTCTATGGCATCATAAAACTACTGTCATTATAACATTTTTCAACACTCTTCTCTGTACCTCCATGGAGGCTGACCAAAGATAACACGGTTTGATCTCCTTAATGTTAGATTCTCATCCCCATCTGATGACATGGCTACACTCCCTGCAGGTTCCTTGCCCTCAGTGTTGGGTGTTACTGGCAAGAGCCTACGTGTGCGTGGCAAGGCGACAGGCGCTACTCTAGGTGCTGGAGTGGGTGCAGTGTCAGTAAGCCTTTCCTGTTCTGGTTCTTCCACGGATTGTGGGAATGTTAACACAGGGACTATTACTGCTCCATTCTGCATAGACCAATTTTCCAGAATTGTATGGATCACTCTCTTCCTTCCACCACTTGAGACTGAGGCTGAGGTTCTTCCGTCCTTCTTAAAGGTTCTGGGCATTTTTTTAGATGGTCCCGGGATACCGTAGGCATAGTTTTCCTGTGATCCTTGCTGATTAAGCAGGTCTTTTGGTTGTCAAAGTTGGACGGCTGTATTATATACGGCTCCTTCTCCCATTGGTCATCTAACTTGTGTTGTTTCCTTGTTTGTTAAAGTTCCTTTCTTGCCGTTCTTGGGTTTGGTTCAAACTTTCTTCAACACACTTCTGAATCTGCTTGTACTGAGCTTGACGACGTGAGTCCCAAACTTCTCCGGGTGCGTAGGTTTCAGGCAATTCAACCTCCATCTTCAAGTGCACTGGGAGTCTTCCAGGTCGAGCTCTCATCAGGTAGGCTGGGGTACACTTGGTGGATCCCACCGGAAGGTTGTTGTAGATGTCTACCAGGTGTGGCAGTTTTTCAGGCCACTGATTCCGCTCTTCTAGGGGAAGGGTTTTCAGCAGATTAATCACCAGGTAGTTCATCTTCTTGCACATCCCGTTCGTCTACGCATGGTAGGGTGTAGTGAGGATCTTCTTGCAGCCGTACAAACTGCAGAACTCCTGAAAGATCTCAGCTTCAAATGCAGGACCTTGATCCGTAAGGACTCGGTCGGGGTACCAATGCGGCCTACAGAAGTGGGCCTGGAACGCTTTTGTCACAGTACTGGTAGTCAAATCTTTAACAGGCACCACCACCAGGAATCGTGAGCGCATATGTGTACCCACTTCGGCTGGGGGTCAGCTTGACATGGTCCAGAGCTATGATCTCCAGAGGCTGTCTGGTGACAATTGGATGAAGTGGTGCTCGTGCTCGCTGACTAGTGCCATCTTGCCTCCTCAAGGCACAGGGGCCACAATTCCTACACCAGGCCTCTATGGAGTCTTTCATTCCTACTCAGTACAAGCGACTTCTTAGCAACAACTCCAGCTTCTTCCACCCAAAGTGCCCGGGTCCATCATGGTATGCCTCTAGCACCACTGGGATGTATGACTTGGGAACCACGATCTGGTAGATTCTCTCATGGGTCTTGGGGTTAGTCAAGCTCCTGCATAGCTTGCCTTGGTGCAGATAAAGCAGACTTCGGTCTTGCCACAATTTCCTGGCCTCCTCTGGGGCGCCTGGTCCAAGACGGGCAACAGCTCTGGCCAGCAACACTTTGACCAATTTGATCGCATGGTCCTGATCCTGGGCTTCTTGCCAGCCGTGATGAGGCAACGGGTTACAGATCATCTCCTGCCGGTGAACACTGGATCTGGACCGCTCTTCGGGTGGGGGCTGATGGAACGCAGGTAGCTCCACTTCTTCCAGGTCATTTTCATCCTTCCCATCATCGAACAAATGGGGCATCCTGGACAGTGCATCTGTGTTAGTGTTCTTGCGGCCAGCCCTGTATTCGATAACAAAATCATAATTAGCTAACCGTGCGACCCATCGTTGTTTCAAGGCTCCCAGCTTCACCGTATCCAAGTGAGTCAATGGATTATTGTCTGTGTACACCGTGAACTTGGCGGCGGCAAAGTAGTGCTTGAATCTTTCTGTCACAGCCCAAATGAGTGCCAGAAACTCCAACTTGAAGGAGCTATAATTTTCTGGATTCTTCTCCGTAGGTCTTAACTTCTGGCTGGCATAGGCGATCACCTTCTCCTTGCCCTTCTGCACCTGTGACAAGATGGCTCCTAATCCCACATTACTGGCATCCGTATACAACACGAACGGGAGACCATAATCGGGATAAGCCAGGATTTCGTCCCCGGTCAGGACAGACTTCATCCGTTCAAAGGAGTCTTCTTGTTCCTTGCCCCATTTGAATAGAGGCCCTGAGGATTTACCGTGTACAGTCTGACCCACCAGAAGTTCCTGCAAGGGGGCTGCCATTTGGGTGTACCCATTGACAAACCTCCGGTAGTACCCCATCAGTCCCAGGAACTGCTGCACTTTTCTGACGGTAGTAGGCCGCTGTCAGTTCTTTATGGCTTTGATCTTCTCGGGGTCCGGTGCCACGCCTTCAGCACTCACCACATGCCCTAAGTACTGCACCTCCGGCTTCAGTAAGTGGCACTTGGATGGCTTGAGCTTCATTCCGTATTTGGACAGAGCGTCAAACACCTCGGCCAGGTGCTCCAGGTGTGCTTCGTAGGTCTTGGAGTAAACGATGATGTCATCCTGATACAACAAAATGGTCTCAAAGTTGCAGTGGCCCAGGCAACACTCCATCAGCCTCTGGAACGTCCCGGGGGCGTTGCACAGCCCGAATCGCATGCTATTAAATTCACATAGGCCCATCGGAGTAGCAAACGTGGTCTTCTTCCGGTCTTCCTCGGCGACTGCCACCTGCCAGAACCCAGTGGTGAGGTCAAGGGTAAAAAAGTAAGTAGCAGACTTCAAAGCGGCTAACGATTCTTCAATTTGGGGTAAAGGGTAGGCGTCTTTGTGTGTGATTTTATTAATCTGTCGGTAGTCTACGGACATCCTTATAGTCCTATCCTTCTTTCCTACAAGTACCAGCGGGGCGGCCCAGGGACTGCAGCAGTCACGGATCACTCCTGCTTCTTTCTGGCTTCTGAGCATATCTTTAGCACATTGGTAATGGGCAGGTGGTGTGGGTCTATACCTCTCCTTGATAGGTGGGTGAGTGCCTGTGGGTATGTGGTGTTGTATCCCTTTAATCCGCCCAAAGTCCAATGGGTGTTTGCTAAAGACCTGCTCATACTCCCTAACAACCCTGTAGACCCCCTGTTTATGATGTGTAGGTATAGAGTCAGTGCCCACGTGTAACTCCTGACACCACTTCTCTACTGGGCCTTGGGGTCTAGCCCTGGGAAACTGTCTAGTTTGTCTGAAGAGTCTGTTGCATGGATGTCATCTGTGTTTGCCGTGAACAGCTTGGTAAGCAGTGGTATGCCACTATGGTGGCATATCTTGGTAGTGTAACTTCCTTCTCCCCACAATTTAGTACTCGCACGGGCACGCTCCCTTTCTGGACATCAACTAGCCACCTGGCCGTGAACACGGTGGGCCAATGCTCTGAGAGTAGCGGTACTACCACCGCCTGGTAATTCTGTCCCCGGGATCCTACAGCTGATCTGCACCATATCAACATTTCTCTTCGTGGGGGCACTATCAGAGGGGCTACATCCATTACCCGTACACCACCTATCTCTCCTCCAGAGAGATTTACCTGTTGCCGTTGCAGGAGGGCTCGGATCTCATGTTGCAGGACTCTCTGTTGCCCTGCTCCTGCAGTCTCAGACAGCTGTTGACGCAAAAACAGTACTTCCCCCATATAATTGACAATTTGTGCCTAGAATGATCTTTGGGTTCCGATCACTAAAGTCATTTTGTACTACTATGAGGCCTTGCCTGGGCAATTCTGAATAACCCACCTTAATGGTCACCTCCTTGAACCCAATTTGGGTCTTGGGTAACCCGTTGACAGGATAGATGGTCAGGCTGTCGTCCGGTGGGGTCAGATCATCATCAAGCCAGAATTTCTTATATAGTATATAGGGAATAGTCGTTACCTGGGAGGCGGTATCAAGAAGTGCAGAGATCGGGATCCCATCCAGGGTGATGGAAACCATGGGCCGTCCCCCTACATACCGCTCTCTTCAGTCTGCTGGGCCTTGGAAATTTATTCCTGGGGATTGGCCCTTAGCCCCAGGGGTTGCCCTTTTAAAGGACAGCTTCTTGCGTAGTGGCCGGTCTTGTTGCACTTGTAACAGACAGGTGGGCCATACCGGTCGCTGCTCCTTCCTTTGTACGCTGAGGTCCGCTTTCTCATCCAGGGGATGTCTTCAGGGTGGTCGGCCAGTTGGATTTCCCTTGATGAAGTAGTCTTGGACTTGAGCTGCATTGCCTCTAATATCCGGGCGACGTCTTTACTTAATTGCTGTACTTGGGTAGACAAATCGCTTGTTCCGATTCCGGACGTTGTTTCAGGAATGGGTTCCGGCAGTGCCAGGGCAGGAAGCTTCACTTGCATTTGGGATGTCCCGGCTTGCCAAGTCGGGAGCGGAGAGTTAGGTGCCTCCGGGGGCTGCAGGGCCTTGATTGCCCGTTCCTTCAGGATAGCAAAGTCCAAAGTAGGATGTTCTAGGGCCCACAGCCGGAGCTGCTTTCAGTCCTCCACTGACCCTAGGCCTTGCAGAAACTGCTCCACCAGCATCTTGTTCCCTTCCGGCTCTCCAATATCGTTAGTCAGCCTCAGGGTCCGCAGCGCTGCTTGCTTTAAGGCGTAATCTCTGATGCTGTCTTGGGGCCGTTGCTTGCAGCTGTAAAATCTCGTCCTCATCTCCGCTTCAGTGCAGGTCTCAAATGCAGCTCCCAGTCTCCTGAAAAAATGGTGGCTACGGATGTCCGATCTGCCTCTGTCCATGTCTCCACTTCCTATTCAGCAGTGCCAGTCAGATGCCCGAGCACCACCGATGCCCGCTGCCGTCCGTTCAAGGCGTACATGTCAAAGACGTTGCAGATTTTTCTCTTGAATCCCTGTAGCGCGTCTGGTCGGCCATCATACTGTGAGAACCAGGCAGCGCCCGGTACATACGTCAAGGTTATCGGCATTATCAGGACAACCGCCTCGGGTCCCGATGCCGCCTCTCCTGCGGCCGGAGCGACGTCCGCCGCACCAGCGTTACCCTGGTCGGGTGGAGGCAGCGCCGCCACACTTCCATCATCTGGAGCTGACATCTTTGCACGCCCCCTTGGTTTTCACTCAGCCCTCTTTCGCACACTGTGGCCCTCTGGGAGCTTTCGATTGCGGCCTCACACGCAAGTCGAAGGGCGGGGCTTAGGCTTTGCACGCTTTCACGGGAAAGATGGAGTTTTGGCGCGAAAAGATGGCGTAAAATGGTGGAATTGGCGGGAAGAGGAATTTTGACTCGTGGTTTTCGGCTCTAAGGCGCACGTCACCCAGGTAAGTGGGTCCTGCTCGTATCCTGTTCGTGACGCCAGAAGTTTCGAGGTGTACCGCCCCAGCGTCAGCAGCCAAGACTGCTCGGATCCGGATATGCGGTGGCTCGAGGGGTCTCCGGACCCAGGAGGGGTCGCGCGAATACTCGAAATAAAAGGGGGGTATTTACAGGGGATTTTGTGTTTAGAGTTCGTGACGCCACCCACGGTGTGTGGTAAGGTGGAGTACCACTGCTGCTGTTGGGAGCGCGCGGTGGCGATGGAATGGCAGCCAGGTGTTTAACCCCTCCGTGGGTAGGGGGATAATTACCCGGGGCTCGGTAATGGTAAGAGGGGGATGCCATTGGGCAGTTAAGGGTCACTGCATACTCACTCAGTCCAATAACGCTGACACCAACAACTTGTAAACTTAAATTCTGAGCACCGCTGCAGCAGGGAGGGAGCATGCCTGGATCCCGTGCCCGATGGTGTTGCTTGTTAGCCTGTGACCTTTCCCTTGGCACCTTCTTTACTGGTGGGCCCCTGTAGTATAGAACTAGTCGGGTTCCGCTCACCCGTATGGCTAACGGAGTGAGCTTGCTCTCAGGATTCATGCTTGGGATTTTCTGGACTGTGTACCTCGATTTTGGAGCGGGTAGAGAACGAATCTTGAAGACTTCACCCTCGTCGGGTAAATTACCAGGACGCTTGAACCTACTTCCCGGCCAAGGGTCCACGTACCCTGTCATGCCCTGGCCCCTGCCCGGAGATGGCTCAAGGCCGCTGGCTACCCTTCTTGGCAGTTCCATGCCCCTTGACACGATCCCCTGCGACCAGGGTTCCAGCTCCTACCAGGCCCAGACCAACGTCTGCTACCTAGTATTAACAGAGAGCCCAGCTCCTGACCTCCTCCAACTGACTTGTGACCTCTCCTCACGAGAGTCACCACACAACTGACTACTCCTGACACTCTTGACCCTCCCAAACCAACCCCCCAAATGGGCGGCCCTATTCCCTTCACCTACCGATTGGTGTCTGGTGGGTGTGGTGCAGAGTGTTTCTAGGATTTTAATTCACAAACACTAACCTCTGATTCTCACACCCGGTCAGCGTAGGGGTAATTATACAAACACTATTTGCCCAAAGGGCAACAAGAGGTATCCTAACTAAAGACCTAATCAAATAAACTTTATTAAATTATATAAATGGTCAAAACTTAAAATTGGCACGTGGGAAGCCAATACCGTATCAGATAAGTGCGGCCGCGGACCGACACTACTCTGGATAAATTCCTAACGTAATATGGCTGGCTATCACCTACACTGCCTGTTAAAAACTAACAGCTAATAGCCTCCCCATAGGCTATTAGCTGTTAGTTGATTACTGCATCATTTTCTCCACACTCCACGATATCTCCAACACTCACATCCTTATCATACTCACCTCATTCTGTTAATCCCTTTTTACAATATCATCCCATACTGCTCACATGACTTTCTTAACTCCTTCCTTCCCTTTCCACCCCCTTTCTATTAACCATGTAGTCCTAAGTGTATATGCTGATCTTCCTTTTCATTCCAATACATGACACTAACAGAATCCCTCTTTGCTTCCTTTTTTTCACTCATTTCTCCTCTCTTTTCTTTTGACATTTATCTTCTCCTTTCCCTCATTCTTTTCTTTTTTATCCTCCTCTCCTGCCTCTTTATATCTATATATATATATATATATATATATATATATATATATATATATATATATATTTATATATTTATTTTATATTCAGTTTTTTTGTACTTTTGATCCATTTTTTTGACCCAATATGAATTTTGAATATTGTGAATAATACAGAATTGACACATGTATGTCATTTATTACCACTGTTTGTATGTTTTTTTTCCTCTTTGTTGTATACCATTTATTTTGTATTTATTTTTGTATTTATTTATTTCTGTATAGTGCTACTGAGGAAGGTCCACATAGGACCGAAAACGTTTTTGTTACGCACATGAATACATTTTTTCTTTAAATTTTTTCTTCAAATCATCTTGGGAGTGCCTTGTATACTTCTCACTGTTTGGCTTTGGAACCTGAAGTGCACCCCAATATCTCCGACGCATATATAGGAAGTGCCATTCTCTTCTTGCTATAGTTTACAATACTATGTCCGCACCCATACTCCTTGCTCTCCAATACTGTGTCCTCATATATCCCCCCTCACTCCCCATACTGTGTTTGCATCCATCCACCCCTCTCTCCCCACACTGTGTAATCATAGATCTCCCTCAATCCCCATACTGTATCCTCATGCTCCCTCACTCCCCATGCTGTGTATGCATCCATCCCTCGTTCATTACCCCTACTATGGCTCTATACATTCCCCTCACTACCTATACTGTGTCTGCACCAATCCCCTACTCACGTACCATACTGTGTCTTCATACATCCCCTGCTCACTCCCCATAGTGTATTCTACTACATCCCCCTTGCTCCACATACTGTCCTCACCTATCCACTTCCTTGCTTCCTAAAACGTGTCCTCAAATCCCCCCCTTCACTCCCTATTTTGTATTAGCACCCATCTTCCCCTCACTTCTCCTTTTTTGTCAGCTCCCATCTTTCCCTCCCCTTGCTTCCCAAGCTATATGTGGCGCCCCTGACCCAGTCAGGCACCACTGAGTACTACACCCATGCTGGGACAGTACTT